>NC_139494.1:6050850-6557607 GCF_008360975.1 Lichenostomus cassidix
CACACTGCTGACTCTCGGCTCGTTGCCCTTTCTTTATCACGGGAAGCGACCAGCGACTCCACGGCGTTCCTGCCCGGCAGGCACCCGCCTCCGCCGCGTGGTCCCTGCCGTTCCAAGGAGCGACCCTGGGAACACCGAGGCTGACCGCAGCCGCCTCTGGACAGAGCTGAACAGCCGGGAGGGCTGAGAGCTTGGGCCAGGTGAGGCCCCCGAGGTCTCCCGAAGCCCCGGAAGCTCGTTGGGGCCAGGCGGCCGGACCCCTCCGGACCTTTACAACTTCAGCTGAAGGATCCCTAAATATAATCCTGTGCCCCACTTCTTCACCCCCTGAACACTCTATCAATGCACTAGAGGTAACAAAGTTTTGCAAATAGTTTAACCTGGCAGAAATTTTACGGATGCAAAAGGTGCCCCTTTCATGCTTAGCTACTCCATGTCACCTCACTTCTTTGCACTCTCCCTTGTGCAAGACTTCAAGCCATTCTGAAATGACCCACACAAGGAATTGATAGATTTCAAACTGGGGAGCAGGGAATAATGCCACTTTAAGCCATAGAAACATCTCATCTGGTTCATTTCACAGTCTGCTCAAACGGATGGAAGGGAAAGAAAAGCTTCTTCCAGAGGCAGGATTACATTGCCTTTAAGTGCTCGTGGAACTGTAACATATACTTAATATTTCAAATAGTTTGAATAGGTGTCTTCTGCAAATTATAATAAGCCCTAAAAATGTCACCTAGTATAACTATCATCATGTCTGCTGTAGGTACAACACTATGTTGGTAAAACAGTTGATTCTAGAGATGGAGGTTTTGCTAGTTCCTAAATAAAATAAAGAGGTATCACTCCAATCAGTTAACCCATTTACACTGAAAATGCATTACTTAATCATGCCCATTTGCTCATAGAGAAACCTTATTTTAATAAAACTTGATTTACATTCCTATCAGGCTGAATTTCTAATACGAGGAGAATTTCTACTATAAATCAAGTTTAAACCTCTGGCTTGTCTTGGCCTGCAATTTCAGTGGTACCTTGTGCATGTGTAAAGTAGGGAGACAGGGATCAATAATGGCTCTCTGCATGGCATTTCAGATGTACAATTTAGGAAGATCGTTCTAAGCAGGAATTTTACTAGGGAATTCTGTGCTCAATATTTATAGGCTCCTGAATTTATATTTGCAAAGGAAATTTAAATTCCAGAAGACAAGAAAGATGCCCTGTTCCACTAGGTACTCTGCAAACACTGTGTAGGTGAGAGTTTTCCTCCCATAGATCTTACTTAAATGAAGCATGAGAGAAAACCAGCCAGAATACTTTAAGTAAAGTCATTTGGCCAATATCATGTGAAAGGACAGCCACCAGACCACAACTTATTTTCACTTTTGACATTATCAGACTGCCTCTAATTAGGGGCACATTACTGTGGATTTGGTATTTTTTATTTGAATACTTGAATCTACAAAGTATATTAATACTAATATTATTTCAACTCTAAGCCTTTGTTAAAGCATTAGACCTCCCACAGGATACTCAAAGTGAAAAATTAAACACACGTATGAGCAAAAAGAGAAAATAGGGATTCAGAGCTGGCACATACACCACAGATGCGTGTCTGAGCTGGGGCCTGCAGTGGGAGAAGGATTATTGCAGAGAGGAGTCAGACTTGGTGTCACCTGAGCAAGCAGAGCAGAGTGGGGCTGGTGCAGACACTGTGCTGGTGGGAATGCTGAGGAGCAGCTCAGCATTTGAGGCATAAAACCAAGTTAACAGGTCATTGGATCAAGTCAACAAATCTGTTCCTTGCATCAAGAGGGAGAGAAGTCTCTTCATGTTTGAAAAGGTCACCTTTGAGCCTTCTGTGACCTTTTCCTTTCATAGTTTTGGAACATTTTAAATAATAATTTTTTAATCATTATATATTTTATATGTAAATCAGATGACTGAGGTAGAAAAAACAGTATAGCACTAACAGAGGTGAAGATTCTGAGAGATGAGACAGAGAACAAATGCCTAGGGTGGCCTGAACAGAGCAGTTTATCTCCTGTTTTATTGCAACTCTATTATGACAATTTTCACCACTCCAAACAGCTGGCCTGCAAAAAGCCTAAAAGTGGCTATATCAGTCAGTAAATTGTTAAAATCTCTTATTGTGATGCAATGCCTGCTGACAAGATACAAGAAGCTACTTCTTAGAATTGGAGCAAGCAAATTCTTCAGTTGCTGTGACATTCCCTACCTTTTTCATTTCCTTGTTGTCTGTCAGTTTTATTAGGCAATCAAGATTAAAGAGTTATTTTACATTGATTTAAAAAAAAAAAAAAATCTTTCAGTTTAGATTTTGTGCCTTCTAAAAGCCAAAGCAAGTGCTGCTGCTGAATCAAAACCAAAAGAAATTCAAACTACTATAGTTTGTCTTTCTGAAGTAAAACAATTTAAGAAGTTATCAGCCAAAGCTGTTAATCAAATTAACTGGAAACTACAAAGGTAAACAAAACAAAAAAAAAGATATTTTACACTTAAAGAACTGAACAAAAATAAGCTTCCACCTGTTAACATATTAATAATGCTGTTAAGAATATGATGTGCTTGACATTGTGCCACAGATTTCATAAGCCTATGCAATTTCTTATCTGTCAAGAAGCACTTTTTAGCTACTGCAAGAAATGTAAGAAGGAAGAAGGGGAGAAAGATGAAAAAATATGCTGCATTAAGACTTGAATGAGATTGTGAAAATCCAGTCACTTGACTCCTTTACTATCAGGCTACATATATTGGAAAATATATAAAAGCCCAACATTGCATCAGGAAATGGATTGTACTCAGTGACCTCACAGAATTTTTCCATCTGTGCCATTATTAATATGATGCAGACACCATAAAACAGGGCTGGCAAAGCAATATATGTTCTCAGAGATGATGGATACAAGGGGAGAAGATAATGCTGATAGAAACAATTGCTTCGTATAACAAGCAGGGGATTTTGTAAAAGTGCTATGATGTAATGAGGAAGATAAGTTGATATTCCTAAAAGTCAAATTATTGGATTGGAAGAGCTGAAAAAGTAACATCATGGAAGATTTTCAAGCTGAGCCAATAAATCAGAAGGAATAATTTACCTTGTGCTCAGAAGAGCTTCTGTAAACTAATGACACTTTCTTCAGATATCTCTCTTTAAATTCCTGATTTCTATTATTTTCTGTGAGACTTGAACTATATGAATTGATTGAAATGTTTTACTGTGCTGGATATGTGAAATTCACATTAGTTCTTGAGTTACATGTGCTAGACAAAATTCATTTAGTATTTTCTCATGGCTCATAAGTCAAGGGATATTTACAGAAAAGTGAACCTCAAGTTCTCAAGACAGCAATCAGAGCAAAATTTATGCTGACCTTTAAAAGTAACATATTCACTATTGTAGTGGGTCCCTGGAGGACAAGCTTGATTGTTTATTCAGCGAGCCTGTTCAACAGCTTGTAGTGTTAAAAGAAAAAAAAAAATTAACTTGCAGAACTTTGAACCCAAGCATAGCAAAAGGTGACCTGGAATACAGTAGGTGCCCAGAGGAAAGCTTAAAGAGGAATTGAGGTTTAATACACGTTGTTGACCAAAATTTTTAGTCTAATTAGAAGACGTGTCAGAGGACAAGATGGTTTTTTTTGATAAAAAGTAATTTAAGGTAATTGGGGATCCAATAGCTATAGTGACACTGTGTCCTATACAATACTGAGTGAAGATTGTGGTGCTGTACAGCAGCTCTGTGGACACTGTAGGACAACAAGCAGAGAAAAATGTAATCAAATTCAGCACAACTCCATCTTAAGGAAACTGCAGGTCTAGCAAGGTCAACCAAGTGACACTGCTGACAGCCTTAGGTCACATTCAGTGCCTCCATCACTTATCAGTGCCTCGATCATTTTTCTGACACTGTGGTCTCAATCATTTGCCCTGTCAACTGTTTAAGCCACATCAGTTGGGAGCCTTGGCGAGAAGAGCCACAACTTCACCCCTGCTATCAGCACTGTGAGCAAGGTCAGCCCAGGGAGAAAGCAAATTACTGAAGAACTTTTATTTTCAATGCCTTAATCCTGCCATTGGTCTGCACTGTCAGCCCCTTGGGGTTCTAAGAAGAAATAGGCAAAGTACAGACTACCTTAAAAAAAAGTTATCCTTTGCTGAAGTGCCAGTTTTACTTGCCACAATTCTCCATTGTTCCAGACTACAGGCACATTTTCCCTCTCAGCCTGTATTTTACCCAAGTGCTCTTGCCATTTTGACGTGAGGTTCAAACCCCAGGGCAGCTGCTCACAGCACATGCTGAGTGCATCCCACCCGCAGGAGCTGCTGGCTCGGGGAGGCTCTGGGCTGCAGGATCAGCCCCGGAGCTGCCACCCCACAGGGACTGCCATGCCCTTGTCACCGAGCCTCAGCTGAGTCAGGAGAGCCAGACCTGCAGAAAGGAGACAGACACTTCAAATCACCAGCTTTCAGGAAAATCCTGCTGTTAAGGTTTCTGAAAAAGTCAAACTCTTCTGGTAACTGAATATTCTGCCCACTGGATAACCATGCACATTGCTGTCCATTCACACAGCAAACAAAGATGTTCAGAGTAGTGAGATCTCAAGATGACAGCAAACCAGAGCTTTATTAAAATGAGAGAAAGGCTTTGGGTAACTCTTGGCATCAATGTCTCTAATTATTAATTTCTAATAGCTGCAAAATATGCTATGGCTCACAAAGACAGCTTTGAAATACCAGCATTTTAAACATGAGCTGTAACATAGACCCAGTTACCGTTCCAATAATTGTTCTAGGTTTGCAAAGATGAATTTTTCAATAAACTTGCCTTGGTAATATTGGCCTCTTCTGTTTTTGTTGAGGGAAGTACTGTAACTGGCATGAATGTTCATAGAAATTTAACACCTAAAGATGTTATGAGAAAAAACTCGTGGGCAAATAATATTTTTACATTCATAATGAAGCTTGTTCACAGCAGTGTTTTAAGTGTTCATTCACCCTAGAAGCAGGACCGGTAACATCTAACCAATCATAGCTAAAACTACAGCCTTGACCATATCTAATCTGCCATTAATACATGAAATTAAAAATAAATTCTAGGACATGGGCATTGTAAATGAAATGTTTCTCAATAGCTGTTGTAGCTTAGCAAAACCAGGATCTACATGTAGACATCACACAGCACAGCAAAAAGGGTAAAAGTATGGGATATGTTCAGGTTGTTGCAAATGATTGCTTCCCCAGTGTCACAATTCTGAAATAAATGAGGCTTTTTTGTTTTTATTTTTGCAAAGACAAGGGAAACCATGATACAAGATTTTTGGGGAAAAAAAAATTTCAGTTTAGATGCTTGTTATTAGTACATATGTATCAAGTTTTGCTATCAGCAATTGCTGCTCCTTCCACAACACCAGAGCACTTCTGTGCTAGTTTCTGCGTAAATCGAAATGCATTTTAGTATGTATCAAAGGAAGTGCAGATGCATCTCTAATTGTTTCAGCACAGAAGGGAATTTTTTAATACAGTTATAATCAGCTTAGACATGACTTAACTGATACTTAAAGTGTACTGAGTAACAAAGATCATTAAACCTGCGTGTCACAGCCATGATTATCCATCAAACACCATCCAGAATTTTCTTTCAATTGCTGAAAGAACAAATATTGAATTCATAAGAAATGAGCTCCTAAAATCTTATATAGCTATTAAAATACAGATTTTTAGGCCTTACCCTCTTTCACTAGCATTTCATTTAATTCCTTTCACTCATTCCTTAAACAGTAGGTTCCTATTTATAAGGACCATGGAGTATACACATTCTACACCACGTAAAAATTACACAGAATCACAGAACAGTTTGAGCTGAAAGAGACCTTAAAATTAATCTAGTTTCAAACCCCCACCATAGGCAGAGACACCTTCCACTATCCCAGGTTGCTCCAGCCCCATCCAGCCTGGCATTGGACACTGTCAGGGATGAGGCAGCCACAGCTTTTCTGGACAACCTGTGCCAGGACCTCCCCACCTTTACAGGGAACAATTTCTTACTCATGTCCCATCTAAGCCTGCCCTATGAGTGTAAAGCCATTCCCCCTTGTCACTCCAGGCCTTGTCCCAAGTCCCTCTCCAGCTCTCCTGGAGGCCCTTTAGGCACTGGAAGGTTTCCCCAGAGTCTTCTCTTTTCCAGGCTGAACAGCCCCAGCTGTCAGCTGTCTCCAGAGCACAAGTGCCCCAGGCCCTGATCACCTTCCAGGCCCTTCTCCAGACTCTGTCCCACAAGTCTTTGTCCTTATGTTGGGAGCCACAGGGCTGGGCACAGTACTCCAGAATCCTTAACATCCAGACCCTGATCACAAGTATCCAAATCTCTTTGGAGGAAAGAACTTGGAGAAAACCTCTTTTCAGGAATTAGACAAGTCTCACACACTTCAATGTTTTCCAAAAGCAAAGATGGAAGGTATCAATACCCATCCTGACAGGAAACCTGTGTCACATGTCCATAAGGGCTTTCCAGTCCTCAGATATAAAAACTTCCATAGAAGTTTCAGTTGTTTAGACTTGACTTTTGCAGTTCAGACAGGTGAAAGCTTCCCTAACAAAGGTGTATGTTTTGTGCCACTAGGTATCAAATTTATCTAGCATTAATAAAGCTGCAGAATCCCATAGGATGCAACTGTAAGGATGTCCAGAGTGAAGACCCCAGAGCCCTAACATCCCTTTGCATTTTAACAGCCTTGCCACACACCTTGTCAAATTTTGTTAGGTCTTTCAGTTTTCAACCAATAACCATGAGAGCAGGCAGAGGAATAAGGAGGGCAGGAAATCTTACACTTTTAAAAAGTGTTTGAGCCATGTATATCAGCTGTGTTCCCTCTGCCCTCGCTGTGCTCAAGAGGGAATGTCTTGGCAGCTTTAGTGCAGCTGGAGCTGAGGTGTTACCCTTTTTCTCTGCCAGTCACAAGTTCTCCATGCACATTCATTATCCATTCCAAGCCTGAATCAATACCTCCATGGCTAAGAACAAAGTCAGGTTGCACCAACGTGTGCCTCATATAGCAGTTTTCTCTCTAAGGTTTTGGCATCGGACACAACATACTAATGACTTCGCAGTATAGCCTCTGAAAAGTGTCTGCATTTTCAGGTCTGCATTTCAGGCATGCAATGTAGCCTTTAGCTGGAGATTTAGCAATTATTAGATTGTCTACAGAATTGATAAGGAGTGATGATTTGACATTGCTTGTCCTTAAAAAGTAGTGTTTGATGAAACACAACCATACAAGTGCAAGTGAAAAGTCTAAAATGTTATTTATACTAAAGTGATCTACCAAGCTTATAATGGTGTTATGAGTGCATGTTAGACAACTATTCTTGACATCCTGTTCTGTTTTTAAAAGCAATTTGTATTAAGCATTTTTTTCTCACCTGCTCAGTATAATTAAAAACTTTAATTCTACTGAAATGAAATTTTTGCCTATGTAACAAATTTTGTCTCCCAGGTTTTAAACATCAGACTATCTTGAAACTTACTGTTTTCTGACAAATGGAGATTTTTGAGCTAATAATTTTCCTCCTGCCTGTAGCATTTAAAATGCTGTCTTGGTTTGAAAACAAACCAGTGAGAGATCACAAGTCAAGATTGAAATTAAAAATAAGTGAAATAATACAAGGAAAAGCACTGACAAAGTCAGATACAACCTAACACCCTGTTAGGGTGGTAGTAGCAGTCCAACTGAAGTAGTCCAGCTGAAGCGGTGATCCTGTGAAGGTCTAGTCTCCAGCTGAAGATCCAGTGGTAGCTCTGGTCCTCTCAGGGAACCCAGTAGACAGGGCTAGCTCAGGCATTTCCAAGGCCAGGTTATATCCAGGTGGGAACACCTGGCTCCTCCCTCCTCGGCAGAGCATCTCACAATGGGATGAGATAAGTCCATGAGTCACACGGTGGGTCCCTGATGGCCCATTGCCTGTCATGCGGGGTGGGTCATTAGCAAGTGATAATAGCTAACGGATGGCCCATTGCCTGTCATCTGGAGTGGGTGATAGCAGCTAACGGCCCACAGCTGGTGGTAATAGAATACTTAACTACATCAATATTGCAACCTAGGACATTATCCACCCCTTATTCTATTACCATCTACACAGTTCTCACTTAAGATAAGGTCTCCTTGTGGGACACAATGGGTTTCCCCATCTGCCTGCATCACCCACCAAGTATAACCAGGTCATTGGGCAAAAACAACCCCACGGATGGGTTTGCCTTTGCCTGAGGTGGGACTAATCCAAACAGTCTTTCCTAAAAAACCTCTTATGTGTACCACAGGGACTTTATCTCCATCCACTGTGTGCAAAGGTTCGGACTCGGCAGGACCCGCTCGATTGACAGAACCCCTTGTGTTAACCATCCAGGTGGCCTTTGCTAAGTTCAGTTCCCAATTTTTGAAGGTTCCCCCGCCAAGTGCCTTCAAAGTTGTCTTCAGTAGTCCGTTGCACCGTTCAACTTTCCCGGCAGCTGGTGCATGATAGGGGATATGGTATATCCATTCAATTCCATGTTCTCTAGCCCAGGTGCTTATGAGGCCATTCTTGAAATGGGTTCCATTGTCAGACTTGATTCTCTCAGGGGTACCATGTCTCCACAGGACTTGCTTTTCCAGACCCAAGATGGTGTTCCGGGCAGTAGCATGAGGCACAGGGTAGGTCTCTAACCATCCTGTGGTTGCTTCCACCATGGTCAGCACGTAGCGCTTTCCTTGGCGGGTTTGGGGAAGTGTGATGTAGTCAACTTGCCATACTTCCCCATACCTGTAATTTGACCATCGTCCACCATACCACAGAGGCTTCACCCGCTTGGCCTGTTTGATTGCAGCGCAAGTCTCACAGCTGTGGATGACCTGTGAGATGTTTTCCATGGTCAAGTCCACCCCTCGGTCACGAGCCCACCTGTATGTCGCATCTCTCCCTTGATGACCAGAGGCATCATGGGCCCAACGAGCTAGAAATAACTCTCCTTTGTGCTGCCAGTCCAGATCCACCTGTGACACTTCCACCTTGGCAGCTCGGTCCACCTGCTCATTGTTACGATGCTCTTCATTAGCCCGACTCTTGGGTACATGTGCATCCACGTGTCGAACTTTCACAGTCAGCTTTTCTGCCCGGGCAGCGATGTCCTGCCAAATCTCAGTGGCCCAGATGGGTTTTCCTCTGCGCTGCCAGTTAGCCTTTCTCCAGCGATCTAACCATCCCCACAGTGCATTGGCTACCATCCAGGAGTCGGTGTAGAGATAAAGCCTTGGCCATTTCTCTTGTTTGGCAATATCCAAAGCCAGTTGGATGGCTTTAAGCTCTGCGACCTGACTCGATCCACCTTGTCCCTCGGTAGCCTGTACAGCTTGTCGTGTGGGGCTCCATACTGCAGCTTTCCATTTCCGATCTGCGCCTACAATTCGGCAGGAACCATCAGTGAAGAGGGCATAGCGTCTTTCACTCTCCGGCAGCTCGTTGTATGGGGGTGCTTCCTTGGCACGTGCTACTTGCTCCTCTGCTTCTTCTGAAGATAATTTAAAAGTCTCACCTTCAGGCCAGTTTGTTATGATTTCCAGAATCCCAGGGCGATTCGGGTTTCCAATACGGGCGCGCTGTGTGATGAGGGCAATCCATTTGCTCCATGTAGCATCAGTGGCATGGTGGGTAGAGGGAACCCTTCCCTTGAACATCCACCCCAGCACTGGCAGTCGGGGTGCAAGGAGAAGTTGTGTTTCTGTGCCGATCACCTCTGAGGCAGCTTGGACTCCTTCATAAGCTGCCAAGATTTCTTTCTCGGTGGGAGTGTAGTTGACTTCAGACCCTCTGTAACTTCGACTCCAGAATCCCAGTGGTCGACCTCGGGTCTCACCAGGCACCTTCTGCCAAAGGCTCCAGGACAGACCATGGCTCCCGGCTGCAGAGTAAAGCACATTCTTTACCTCTGGTCCTGTCCTGACTGGGCCAAGGGCTACCGCATGAGCGATCTCCTGTTTGATCTGGGTGAAGGCTTGCTGCTGTTCAGGGCCCCAGTGGAAATCATTCTTCTTGCGGGTTATGAGGTAGAGAGGACTCACGATCTGGCTGTACTCAGGGATGTGCATTCTCCAAAAGCCTATGGCGCCTAGGAAAGCTTGCATCTCCTTCTTGTTGGTTGGTGGAGACATCGCGATGATCTTATTGATGACCTCAGAAGGAATCTGACGCCGTCCATCTTGCCACTTTACTCCCAGGAACTGGATCTCTCGGGCAGGTCCCTTGACTTTACTCTTCTTGATGGCGAAACCGGCTTCCAGGAGAATTCTGATGATTTTCTCTCCTTTCCCAAATACTTCTGTGGCTGTGTCCCCCCACACAATGATGTCATCAATGTACTGCAGATGTTCTGGAGCCTCACCCTTTTCCAGTGCAGCCTGGATCAGTCCATGGCAGATGGTGGGACTGTGCTTCCACCCCTGGGGCAGTCGGTTCCATGTGTACTGCACACCTCTCCAGGTGAAAGCAAACTGAGGCCTGCACTCTGCTGCCAGAGGAATGGAGAAAAAAGCATTGGCAATATCAATGGTCGCATACCACTTTGCTGCCTTGGATTCCAGCTCATACTGAAGTTCCAACATGTCCGGTACAGCAGCACTCAGTGGTGGTGTGAATTCATTCAGGCCACGGTAATCCACCGTCAGTCTCCATTCTTCACTGGACTTACGCACCGGCCATATAGGGCTGTTAAAGGGTGAGTGAGCCTTGCTGACCACCCCTTGGCTCTCCAGATCCCGAATCATCTTATGGATGGGGGCCACAGAGTCTCTGTCAGTGCGGTATTGCCGGCGATGCACTGTTGCTGTAGCAATTGGTACCCGCTGTTCTTCAATTCTCAGTAGTCCTACAGCAGACGGGTTATCTGAGAGATCAGGCAGGCTATTCAGCTGTCTTATGTCTTCTGTCTCTACGGCTGCTATCCCAAAAGCCCAGCGATGTCCCTTCGGGTCCTTGAAATATCCACTCCTGAGATAATCTATGCCAAGGATGCATGGGGCGTCTGGACCAGTCACATTGGGGTGTTTCTGCCACTCATTCCCAGTTAAACTCACTTCAGCTTCCAGTACAGTCAGCTGCTGGGATCCTCCTGTCACCCCAGAAATAGAAATGGATTCGGTCCCCACATACCTGGATGGCATCAGGGTGCACTGAGCGCCGGTGTCAACCAAAGCCGTGTATCTTTGTGGGTCAGACGTGCCAGGCCATCGGATCCACACAGTCCAATAGATCCGATTATCCCTTTCCTCTACCTGGCTAGAGGCAGGGCTCCTCTAATCCTGTTTTTGGTGCACGATGTTCTTCTGTAAATGTGTTCCTGAGGTTCCTTCAAAAGGATCAGTCATATTATCATTTCCATTCTGTCGGGGGTTCTGTCCACAAGAGACTGGGGCAGTGTTGTACCTAGATGAGCTTCTTGAGGTGGATGTTTCTGTTTTCAATTCACGTCCCCGGGCTGCTAAGGTGGAGGTGGGTTTCCTATCCCACTTCCTCATGTCTTCCCCATGCTCTTGAAGGAAAAACCAGAGGTCACGTCGTGGAGTTTGTTTTCTTTCCCTGGCTGGAGTACATCTGCTCCTGATGGCAGAGACTCTGGTTGGTTTCGGTGTGGCATGAAAAAATCCTTCTTTGAGCTCTTTCTTTAGTTTCTGGTGGCTCTCTTCAATTAAGCTCCGGACTTGCGCGGCCAGGTTTGTTTCCACCGATGAGACCTGGGCCCGTAGTGGAGCGGTGACAGTGTCCTCGTAAATTCTCAGTTTGTTTGTTAACACGCCTACCTGGTCTTCGCCTTCCCTCCACTGCAATGTTGCCAGGTAACGAGAGTATATCTCTGGTCCGAGCCGCGCGAATCTTAGCCACATTTGTGAAGTGCACCGGACATTATCTGGGCTCTTGGGGAATCTCTCGTTGTCCGAGAAAATGATCTCTAGCACGGCCAATTCCCTCAGGCATCGGATACCTTGTTCTATTGTGTTCCATTTTCTTTGGTGCATCTGGAGGTCTTCTTTGCAGAGATATCTGTCCCGTACACTTGCCAGCAATCGCCGCCAGAGGCTGAGAGTTTCCTGGATTTTCCCAATCCCCTGGTCAATGACCACATCCTGGGACAGGGATCCCAGTTGCCTGGCCTCACTTCCATCTAGAATGGTGTCGTTAGCTGCGGCGTCCCAGATGCGGAGCAGCCAGGTCAAGATGGACTCATTCGTCTGCCGGGTGAATTCCCTCCGTAGGTCACGCAGCTCCCCCAGGGATAGAGAGCGAGTGATGATCTCCTGCTCTGTCTCTTCTGCTTGGTGAGATGGTCCTGCCGCATCCTCATCAGTCACTGTGCGGACTGACTTGCTCTTGGATTTCTTTTTCTGGACGGGGGCAACCGCTACTGGCTTTGGCTGCTCTGATTCAGCAATGGTCTGTGTTGAGACATTGACTGCTTGTTTGGTTCCTTTCCTCTTGGTAGCAGTTTGCGTGGACGTGGTGCCTGCTGACTTGTTTCTTTTCTCCTCCTCTTCGAGAAGACGCTGTACAACACCAAGTATTGTTCTGTTTCTCAGCATGACGTACACAGTGCTGGTCAAAGAGAATAGAACTGACAAAAACATTATGCCATCCCTAGCATCCAGAGAGAACTCAATGTTGTCAAAGATGGCTGTGCCTGGCCTGAAATGCTGGAAGAAACCACTCTCTCCTCCTAGCCCCAGAGGGTGGGTGCGATTGCTGAGGAGGTCCCAGATGAAGCAGCTCAGGTTAGGCCAGGCAGACAAAGTCGAGTATATATTCCGAATGGTATTCATTGCCTCACAGGTTACCATGCAATAGGCATAATAAACCAATAGAGCAATTCTCATGCCATGCCCTGATCGTAACAAGAGCAATACGACGGGCAGATAGTTTCCCACTTGAGGAAAGATATAGAGAGCAAGATAAAGCACCCATACAGATAAGCTGAGCATCATGGTGATAGGATTTCTGAGTTTCCCCAGGTTGAGCCCCACGTTGGGCGCCAAAATATGTCTTGGTTTGAAAACAAACCAGTGAGAGATCACAAGTCAAGATTGAAATTAAAAATAAGTGAAATAATACAAGGAAAAGCACTGACAAAGTCAGATACAACCTAACACCCTGTTAGGGTGGTAGTAGCAGTCCAACTGAAGTAGTCCAGCTGAAGCGGTGATCCTGTGAAGGTCTAGTCTCCAGCTGAAGATCCAGTGGTAGCTCTGGTCCTCTCAGGGACCCCAGTAGACAGGGCTAGCTCAGGCAGTTCCAGGGCCAGGTTATATCCAGGTGGGAACACCTGGCTCCTCCCTCCTCTGCAGAGCATCTCACAATGGGATGAGATAAGTCCATGAGTCACACGGTGGGTCCCTGATGGCCCATTGCCTGTCATGCGGGGTGGGTCATTAGCAAGTGATAATAGCTAACGGATGGCCCATTGCCTGTCATCAGGAGTGGGTGACAGCAGCTAATGGCCCACAGCTGGTGGTAATAGAATACTTAACTACATCAATATTGCAACCTAGGACAAATGCAAACCTCTCAGCACAATATCTTTGTCATAATTTGTGACCACTAAGCTGCACAACACCAGAGATGAAGTCAATCTAGCACAATAATTAAAACATGATCCCTATTATTTAAAATGCTAGACATGCAGTATTTCTTGCACACACAGTATTGGCATTTAAAGAGGAGCTTCAGAGACATACACAGATTTTATACAGCCTATACTACTTCATGTAGTATGTTTGCACTGCTGGGTTTGACCAGGAGGAGCTGGTCATCCACATGATGGTCCTGTGTTTCCCAGCTGAGATCAGGCAGAATCTGGCCAATAAAAGGGAAACACCCACACACTGCTCCTCTAACCCGCAATTAGCAGCTCATTAAGACATTTGCATAGCTATGTTAAGAGCAGTTATCAGATCACATTCTCTGATTGTAGGTCTAAGCTACAATCAGACCTAATGCTTTCAGTCAGATTGTATTGACATGTTTGGCTCCGTGACCTTTCATGGTTTGATTTTGAAGGCAAATTTCACCACCCTCAAGAGACTTGTATTCTGGAATTGCCAACTGTAGCTGAAAACTTCTGTCAGTGTGACTGTGCTAGAAACCACAAAGTGAAATATAATGCCAGCTGGGTTCGAATACTTTAGAGAATATTCCAATCTAGCATTTCATTCCTTTTCCCAAACAGGATACCCACAGTATGTCTAACAGCTTGGACTCAGTTTTCTTGGCCTGAAATAATTTTGCATCCTGGCAGGATATTTCATTCACTCTGCAAATCTGCGTCTTTCACTTAATGTTTCCAGAACACCTAACTTTCACACCACACTTTGCTCATTATTTAGGGGATCCTAAATTTCCAGCAGGGAGAGCAAAACAATTTAAAATAGTATTGCACTAAAATGTGCCTGTGATTTTAAAAATCCACATAAAGTTGCTTTTTGGGGAATTTCAGACTTCAGCTTCTACTAAGCTTTTTATTCACTGTGAAATCTGCTTCCAGCATGAAGATTAAAAGTTGTTCCTTTAAAAGACAAAGAGAAGTAACATATATTGTAGGGCTGATACAGGGCACAGCTAAGTCCTAAAACATTATAAACCAAATACTAGACCTTTAATTTCTCTAGTTTCATTCCAGTCTGAATTGAATCAACATACATGTGGCTTGTCTACTGTAGAACATCCTTATAAGTAAGATAAACTCATTTTCTTCTTCTTATATACATTGGTGAAAATGCTCAACCTTCATTAAACAACAATTTTGATGTGCACCGGTTCACACTGCAATTTTGAGCAGAAAAAGCACACTGAAGGGTAAAAAGGGAAAAAAACCCCAAAGGAATTTATTCCCATCTTAAGTGGCTCAAAGGTAGTTAAAAATGTTAAACTCCGCATCTTCCCAACCCAATAAAATCAAAACCAGGAAAAATATAGCAGGAGTACAAATAAATATTCTTGCACACACTAATGATGGAGTAATTTCAAACTCTAATGTACCAAACTGTACAAGCACTCCCCAGTTATTTTTGGCCAGATATGCTCCCTAGGATTGTGCCTAGTTCTTGAGCAATCATTTTCCATCAGCATTTTCACCAGTCCAAATTATTCACTTAACTTTGCTGAAGGATAATGCAAGAAGCTCAAAATCATGACTGACATAAATGTATTCCAGTCATTTGTGGATTAGAGCTTCTTTCTGGTGATTTCCATGAGATAGAGATTGGTTCCAAAAAGACCTATTACTCATACCATATCCTTATGCATAAAGATACAATAATCACAGAATATGGAAAATGTAAGGTGGAAAAGGTGTTAGACCATTTAATCCATTCATTGTAGCTTATGATTCAGAAAGAAATTTGCATAACCTGCTCTAAAAGACTTCCTGTATAATAATGCTTCCTCAGTTTCCCAAAGCAATATTTCAATGCTTCAGCACTCTTACTGTTAGAAAAGGATTTTATACATCTAACACAGATTTTCCTTCAAGTTACATTCTTCACTTTTTCCAAGTAAACATCAGAGTAGGTTATTTCTCTTTGCAGTGGCTGACTACATATATGAAGACTTTTGATGAGTCTATTCACTTTCTACTATTCTAACTCAAAAAAATGTCAGTTCCTCTCCTCTTAGGAAATACTTAGTTTGCTACATATGAATATTCCATATTCTCACCCAGACCTTCTCCAGCTGCTCACAGTCTATTTATTTTGAGTACAATGCACAAAACTGGAAAAAGTGCTCTTTACAACAGGGCTGTGTTTTGTTTTAGCTTTATGCCAAAACATATTCATGACTGTCACTCATTGAAATAAAAGGTAATAAATGAGGTCTCAAGTTGAGACTCCAGGTGTACACACAGTGTATCTGTACTCACTTCAAGCTCAGTGCTACTAATATGTGCAAGTTTGCAAAGAGCTTTCTACCAGATAATAGACTTATATTCTGAAATTCAGCCTGTGACATAATGAAATAGAGCTCTTTCCACTCAACTGCTTCAGGGTAATCCTTTTGTTTTATTTACGTGAGTAGATAAGATTTGTTAAATACTTAAGGTAAAATTTTCCTACAGATTTTTTAAAATATCCCTGTTACATAGGCAAATTAATAGCTTATTTTCACTCCTGATTTATAAATGCCTGTAAAACAAACAAACAAAAATCACCAAAAACAAACAAAAAACCCTAAAAAAAACCCCCAAACAAACAGAAAAGCAAAACCAAGCCAAAACCCAAAACCAAGCCAAAAACAACAAAAAGAAAAAAACAAAACCCCCAAAAAAATCCAAAAGAAATCCAGAAAATCTAATGACCTTCAGGTGGTCAATTTTTTCCAACTACATATTTGAAAAAGTATTGTGTGAACACCTTTTCTTACTTAAAACAGCAGGAATGCACTCTCTAATGCAAAAGTCAGAACAAGTTATTATGACTTGCTGGGGAAAGAGAAGGATATTACAAAACAGTCAACTTCCTTTATTGATTTTACACTTTGCTCATACTCTAGATATGTAGTTCAACTAGCATTGTAAAAGGGAATGTGCTTCTTTGACACTGCCGCACTCTTCTTTGTTGAAAGAACATTTCTAAATTAAAAATTTGAATGCAAATATTCAAGAAAACCTTCATGCAGTTTAGCACTATCACAAACCCCATCTTAATTTATATTTGAAACAATGCTTTAAGTTCTTTCTTCTAGCACTGTTTCAGTTAATCAGTAGTGTTACTGCAGGCTCCGGGAGGGTGGCACAGGCTGGCTCCCGCCCAGAGCAAAGTCCCTGGTCCTCATAATTTCACCGGATCTGGAGCGCCTGGCCCCCGGGGTCCCGCGGGCGCTGCGAGTCTCCCAACCACAGAAATTCTAGCAGGAAACGTAGTGAGATGAAAGAACGAACTGGACTCCATCTCTGTTCTGCTAGGGAGGTTTATTTGGGGTATGGGGAAAAGGGGTGCAGGGAAGGAGAAGGGGGAAGGGAGACAGGGCTGGTAGCAGATGCTAGCAGCGCAGAGATGGAAGACCTCTCTCTGATGCAGACACGGGCTTATAAGGGGAAGAGAAGGGGCGGGATTTTTCTCCCCTGGAGCCAGTCCCAGGAGATGGAGGGGGAGAATTGACAGGGGGAACACACCAATAGGTTTTCAGGTATAGAAGAGTGCATATTTTAAAATGAACCAATGGCATACGGAGCAGGGAAACAATGGAAGCACATGGACTCCTAAAAACCCACATTGCTACACAGTAGTTGTCAACATTTTTGAGCAAGAGATCTTTCAGCCTAAGTTACAACAGAATTTTATGACTCTAGGTGACACATTTTTTAAAAGTGGAATATTCTGGAAATAGTCGAGCTAATTCTCTGAATGCTAAGAGAAGTGATAGTGCTTCATCATGCATTTAGCTGTGGTGTTATACAACCTTCACCAGTCTGTCTATGGCATGCATGCAATTCAACATCTAAAACATTGCAAATGCTTAATGAAATCAGTTCTCTAAAAGTTCACATCTATGCTTTCTATGCAGGCAATACTTGTTTTTAATCCTCTGTTTACTCACGTCTCTTGCGTACAAAAAATTGTTTACAACTTCTTGAACAAATTAAAATCAATTGTGCATGGCACACAATTCAAAATAATAGCACTTGTGCTGGTAACTTGCTGCATTTGGAATGTGGATGTTGTTTGGAAGCAGAGGAAGCCTTAAAATCAACAAAATTACCCCAATTCTACTGGCCCAACTTCACAGTAGTCAGCTGACTGCCACAGCAGAAAATAATTTGTTCCAAATCATTTTAATGCTATAGAGGCACACTCAGTAATGTTATCTTGGGCAGAAAGGGTACCATGGAGTCTGTCTGAAAGCATCAAATAGCACTTAGTGTGAAAAATCTAAACCTACTCTTTCTTCACATTAAAGTCCAGCCTCTTAAAGGCAATGTATTTTTAGACATCTCAAAGAAGGGCAACTGAGCAGTTTCCAACTGCAGCATAAAGTTTACAGAAAGATGATTCCATCTCTAAGTGCTAATCAAATGTCATTCATAAATGGTCAGAGGACATTATGAAGGTTTGCGTCTGTGGAAACTGAGATCAGCTTTGTTATCTTCAAGCTATAATTATGAATATATATATTGTCCTGTGTACATATAACAGTGACTGATGCACTGATTAATGCATCTCCTTTTATGCCATAAAAGGCCAGGAACTAAAAATACCCTGGGAAGGCCTCTTTCTCCAGATAGTTCAGTAAACTCATTTCAGCTCTCATTCACATAGATCTGTGCAGTCACTGAATAGATAAACAGCCTCCGCAGAGCTTTCATGTTGAAAAACAACGAGAGTCTTTCAGAGTTCTTATATATTTATCCAAATCCTGCACTTGTTTCACACACTGTGAGCTTCAAGGCACAACTGCACACTCTTAAGAAAGATCTGGAGAGAGACTCAATACTAATTCCCACAAATACTCTTAGAAGCACAGGGCTTGAGTAAGGGCATAGAAACTGTTTCAGAGCTTTGTTATATGAGTAACGGGGATACAGGCAATTGTAGCAAAATCAGCAATCCTGATAAAGTTTACATTTTTGAAAATGCCTTTCAAATTCATTTCTGTATTTTGGAAATCCACTCTTGAAATACTTTTTCCCCTGTGAATTCTGCTTTATCTGAACAAAGGGTATAAATGAGGAGTTTTAGGTCATTTGCTTTACTTAATGCAAAGGTACCTATCTCTTCCTGTGGAGGCAGGAAATGCTGGCACAGGAACACAGATTTTAAGTAATAGACACTACTACCTGGAGTGGGCAGCTACTAAGGATTGTATCATGCACTTGCACTTAGCTGGATCTCAGTGCTTAGATGTGCCTTTTACAAAACACTATAGCATGAACCCTGTGAAACATGATGCTTGTTTATGATGTCTTATATGTATTTACACAACAATGCTTCTGCCATTGATTTTTCATATCTGCTACAGAATGTCAAATGACTTTAAAAGCTGTAGAGGCAGGTACTACTTATTTCAGATAGTACATAATATAAGGAGTACTTTTGGGGTGTCTTGCTTGCCTGCTCCCAAATTTCACATTCATAGAACTACAGCTCAGCCTACTAACCTTAAGCTTAATACATGAAATACCATAAATATCTTAAAACATATTAAAATTGTGTGCCCCAATTACCTTCTTTTATTACTAATTGGGACTTATGACCTTGATTCCAAGTAAAAACATTTAAAAAACATTCTGACCTTAAAGAGCTACTAAATAAATCAGTTAATATATTTTTATCTTAAAACTGTCACAAGGATTTCACCTTCTAAAGTTAGTGTTCTGAGGAACAGATTCTGATCACTTTTATACTGGTTTTATACTGATATTGGTGCATTATGCTCAGAAGAGCTCATCTTGATTTACAATACCATGAGATCAGAATCTGCACCTCTGCAGTCTTCTGCAAACTCAAAGAAAAGTCAAAAGAGAAAGTGCCTTGACTTACTCCTTATATTTGCAAAGGAAAATCAATCTGTTTCCAAAGAGCCTCAACTCTCTGGACTTCTTCCTAAGCAAAGGTTTCCATAGACAGCAAGGCTCTGCACACAAGAGTCAGGATCATAATTTCAGGGCAGAGCTGACTTCTCTCACCAGCACTCCATGTTTGACAAAGCAAGGAGGTTTAACTGAGGTCAACTGCAGGCAGCCTGTGCTGGACTCCAGGGCTGGGCAGATAACTATTTGGGACAGACTGTGTGCAGACCCAGATAAGCATCAGTAGAGATCAATACAGCAAAAGGAAAACCTCAAGAGTTAAGAAATCATACAGCAGCAGCTTAAAAAAAAAAAAAAAAGAAAAGAAAAACCAATTTTTTTTCCTATCCAGAAAGCTACTAGCAAGATTATATTTGGATCAATGCTACTCAGAGTTTTCAAATCACAATACCTTCTTGGACCTTCTATCATACCTATTGCTGTCACAGTCTCATCTCCTCCCCTCTTCTCTCAAAACTGAAGAAAGCTAACAAACCGGAACCAAGTGTAACTCAGATTTCTACTTCTGTACTGCAGCTTTCCACTAACCTTCCCACAGGACTCTGACCATGAAAGTCAGGGTTTTGATGTGTAGGTGTGCCTTCCTACAGCCAGGACTGCAGGGTAGGATGTTATACATTATTACTTGTTTCACCTTTGACCCAGTAATTCTGGTTGCTCTTGAAATATATCAGCCCTTTTCATACCATTGAATTAGGCAGATGTAATACCAATTGGAAATTGTGTTTGCAGTGTGTCCTAGGAACAGAAGATACTTAGATGAGGAGTCTTCTGTTTTCAGAAGTATTAGAAACATAATGTAGAACCCATTAAAAAATACATTTTCTGCTGTATATTTTCCCCACTGGTGTTTCATTCACAAGATTTAATGAAGCCAAAAAACCATAATTTAAAATTATTTAGAAAAAGTAGATAAAAAAGACTGTAGAAAATTGAGTCAAGCTGAAAGTTTTCCTACAATCCCAGTTACCTAGCTGAACCAACTAAGCAGGCAATTAAAGTAACCTCCTCCAGTGCACTGATAATCACACTCAACACACATGATTTAATCATTAGCTTAAGCTTGCAGATTCACAAATATCATCTGTTCAAGCATCAGAAAAATTTAACATGTAGAAAAACATTTCCCTGTGTTCTGATTTTCACCCAGATTAAACAAGTATTTTTAACTCCCCTCAGCTACAGTTTTCTCCTGTAAAAAAGAGTTTTTCTTCTATAAATAAAAAGCTTAAAAGAAAGCTTGCAGACATCAATTTGTGGTGAAAAATAAAGGAAAAAAAACTGTTTCATATGCTGCTTATAAATAAAATTCTCTCTCTACAAGACTATTCATCTATCTCCTGTTTTTTCCTATCCAGCATCCAGGGCTCCTGACACATGATTTGTGGAATCCCAATTATTCATCTGATAGCCCTCAATTGCATGCACTCAGCTATTACATTATATAAATTGTGCCTCTGTATAAATTACACATCACCAAAATTCCTGCATCATGCATTCAGGCAGGCATCTCGATGCACTGTTTCTTTGATTTGAGTGCTTGTATGATACCATGTTCTCTTCCATAACTACAATTTTCTTTTTTTTTTCCTTCAAACTTATCCTGATTACAGTTTATTTCTCTTTTCTTATTATTTAAAATTTCCAGAGCACGAAACACTATGGGTTGGATGATTGAACAGTATAATGAAGAAAAAGGGAAGAGCAAAAAGCAGACATGGTTTGGATGAGCTGAATTTTAAAGCCTAGAACTGATATGCTGTTGTGGTGGCAGTATAAGCAGACTTGAAATAAATATCTTTAGGAAATGTTGCATCTTCACTGCATTTTATGATCCAAAGCTGTAGTATCCCCAATCTTAAAAGCCTTGCTGCTGTCCTTTCCTCCCCAGTAGCCCTGCTCTGGTGGTGTTGGGGCAAAGCTCAGCACACCGAAGGCCCTGGAGCAGCTGTGAGTTGTACATTGCTGCCGGCCAGCCCAGCCTCTCCTGTCTGCATATCGAGTCTATAGAAGCAGCTCTGCTAGAAAGGTGTTCAGTGGCACAAAGGGCTAAATCAGCTTCACTGGCAGAGCTTCCTCTTCAGTGCATGCTCCAAGTAAGATGGTTACTGCTGGTAATAAACCTAAGAGAAAATAGTTCCAGGGTTTGGGGTTTTCTCCCCCCCTAAAAACCAGCAGTTTACCCCATTAGTTTTGTCTACAAGGTAAACTCCTGGGGCAGTGTAACAAGCTGCTGTTCAGAGGGGGCACATCATAAAGTATCATGTATGTAGAGATCTTAAATTGCTGTGGGATGATAGAGGTAAGATAAGGTTATGTCATTGGCTCCTTTATTTCTTTACTCCAACAAGAGCTTTTTATGAGACTAAAGGATTTTTACAGTTGTTGCCATAAAGGCTGTATGATGAAACTCAACTTGTAGAAGAACTACCTGTTTACTTTGCAAAAGTCCTAATTGTGCCAATTATTTCTCCCTAAGTGACAAAAGTGTTGATAAATACATAATTACAAAGCTTCTTTACAGTGCTAGTGCTCTAAAAAGAGGAAGTGGTAGCTTTATTTCTAATTGAACATTACTACTACAGTTTTTTTCCCCCCACATTTAATAACAGACCTTCTGTAATCATGACTATTCAAATGTCTCTCAGCTACATCTCTGACAAATGGTTTATGGTCCTTGAGAGCTACTGCAGGTGACTCACCTCCTCTGTATGATATTTAGTTATTAAAACAAGATTTTGGTTTTTTCAACAAGTGCAGAGGAAGGGAACGAGCAATTTTTCATTCACTTACTCACTTTGTGGAGAGTATTTCCTTCCCAGGAAGGGCCATTATTTATAGCTATCTGAAGCATCCATATTTCTACCAGTAAAGGACAGAATTTAGAATCATTGCTTGGCTGATAATATTAATAGCATTTGAGACTGAAGCCGAGAAAGGTGAAAATAACTTATCCTTCTGATGAAACAGTAGTTGCAAGGAGTAAAATACTGTAGAAATTTGTGCTGAAGAGGAACAAGGAAAGCTTTACACAGTTGTGCAGAACAGGTATTAAAAGGACACTATTTTACATGCTATTTCCCCATTCATGTTTTTCAAACAGTAGGCACCAAATCCTGCACAGAGAAAATACATCAATTACTTTAAAGCTGACTTTTTTTCCCCATCAGTACTCCGAAATCTTTCTTAGCATCTTTTTCATTACCAAGTCTGTGATTAACCACCACAGGCTGGATATTGTGCTTGAGAACATAAGCTGGTTTAAATCAGCACCAGCCTTGTGAAGTTGTTCAATAATGTCAGTTTTAAGAGACAACCCCCCTGTAATTAAGTGTGTAAAGCTGTGTAGTAATGCAATATTCAGATCTCCATGTGCTCCCTTTGTTTCCCCACTCGGTGTACCATTGGTTCATTTTAAAATATGCTCTGCTGTACCCCGAAATCTGTTGGTGGGTTCTCTATGCCTGTCTTCCCTTCAGACTCTCCAGGACTGGCTCTAGGGGAGACAGTCCCTCCCCTTCCTTTCCCTTTATAAGGCGATGTCCAGATCTGCTCGAGGTCTGCATCTCTGGGCTGGCAGCCCTTATCCTGTCCCTGCCTTTCCTCCCCCCTTCTCCTCCCCTGTAACCCCCTTTTCCCTGTTACCCCAAATAAACCTCCCTGCCAGAACAGAGATGGAGTCCAGTTCTTCCTTCGTCTCACTATATTCCTGCTTGAATTGATGTGGTTGGAAGACTGCCGCCATGCCGCGGAACCTCGGGGGCCACCCGCCCCGAATTCGGTGGAATTACACGGACCAGGGACCCCGGACCGGCGGGGAGCCGGCCTGTGCCACCCTCCTGGACCGCGATACAACAAAGCTGCATTATCCTTTTGGCATTGTAGCACTAGAAATATTAATGTATAGGGCTGGCCAGCTAGGAAACTCCTTGCCTATTTTTAATATAGGCCATATATTCTGGTAAGAAAAAAGGCATTAAAAAACTTTATAACACAGCTTGCTGCATTAACAAAATGCAGAATAGAATCAAGTTTCATTCCACAGAACAAAGCAGGCTTACATCTCTGGTCACAAGCATTGACTTGCCTTTTCCACAGCAAGGAGAGTGACAGCACTTGGGCTGCTCAGTGCAACTCCCTGGGATGGGAAGAGGACATGGTGACACAAACAGGACTGTGCTTCTCTTCATGGGAGGGGCACTGCAGCCAGACTGAGTGGGGATTTCAGACTGGCACTGGCCACCTGTGAAAGCTTTAGCTCAAAAAGGGAACTACATCGAATTTACCTTGGCACATATCTTGACAGCAAACTCAAACATGAGTTAAATTCTTCACAAAAATATTGCTGAGGTGGCATATTGATAGCTGCTTTGGGTGGGTTTTCATCACTGTAAAAGTGTCACAGATACACAAACACAGAAATTGATGCAGGGCAAATCATCCTATTTTCACCATAAAGTACACTTCCTTCGGAGAGCTGATTTTTCATGAAATTGAAGCAGTTTTTTTTGGTTTTTAAGCAAATCAAACATAAGACATTTTTCCACTAATTTTATTCTTTACCTCTGGAAATAAAGCATTGAAAAATTATTACTTTTTCAACTAGGTAACCCAATGAAAAGTTGTGATTATTTATGAAGTAATTTTGTAATACTTAAGAGAACAAAAGCTTGGAAAATATGCTGCTAATGAAAGACAGCAGTAATTCTCTTCCTGAAACTATCCTATTCTAAATGTATAAAAATGTACAGAAGAGGCCAATATGTCCACTTCTGTACCTGAAAATATTTTTATCAGCTATTAACCACTCCTTTTGAAAAATACAGGCTTAGGCCCCAAAGTCAGCTCCGTTTTTCCCAAAATTGTTCAATTTTAATTGCTTGAATTAATTGGGGAAAGAAGAGATCAGGGTTATTTTTAAGAAATAGCATGCCTTGGAAAAGCTATACATGTACAGCTAGTCATACGTGCCACCAGTACCTGATTGTCAAAGTCTGAGATAGGACATTGCCAGGAGGACGCACAAAAAGAGGGCAACCAGGCTACAAGCTTGAAGTTGCAAAAAAGTGATTTAATTACTTAACTGAGTTGGAGGATAAATGCAAGGCAAAAATAAACTTTTCATACATTATTTTGTTCACTCCCCCCCCTCCCTCTTATGAACTTATAGTATTCACCCCCTTTCCTCTTTTATAACCAACAAGCCCAGGTAGGGGGCAGGGTGTGGGGCATTCTCTCAGTCCACAGAGCAGGTTCTTAAATCTATTCATCATTACAATTCTTTCACTACAAATACTGTTTGTCTTTACTTATATCTCTCTCTCTCTAGACAGTTCTCCTGCTCTTTCCCCCTACCCTCTTAAGAAGCAGTCCATTTACCCCCCCTTCCCTCTTTCTAAACCAGCAACACAGCCAGGGGGCAGGGTAGGGGTTTTCTGGTCAGTCTAATCAGGGAGAGGGGGTTCTCTACTTAGCCAGGGGTCTTTCTCATGAGAGACAGTCTTTTGGGAACTTCTTTGGCGTGGGTCCAATCTCACGAGCAACATCCCGCCCCAATTCTGCTGCAACGTGAGTCTTTTTGTCTATAGGTTGCTGTGCAGACTCTCCCAAGCCAAGGCCAGGCTGCTTCCATACCAGGAGCAAGGCCTTTCTCTCCATTGCAAGGCCTTTGCAGTTTTAACTCTTAGATGAGACTTCTACTGGTTCACAGTCTTTTTTAGGCATCCACCTGCTCCTCTGAAGTGGGCTGTGGGTAGATTTCTGCACTCCTGTGGACTCCATGGGCTGCAGGGGACCTCCTGCTCCCCCCCATGGCTTTCACCACAGCTAGCAGAGAGTTTTCAGCTCTGGCACTAGAGCCCCTCCTCCCCCACCTTCTTCACTGACCTTCGCATCTCCATGCTGTTCTCCCTTCACATATTTTCACCTCCACCTCCTCTTCCTCCAACTACAAAGAAGTGAAAGAAGTGCGTGCCTGCTTTGTTTTGATTTCTTAAATATGTTTTCACAGAGGCGTAACCAGCACCTCCAATTGGCCCAAACTTGGCTGGTAGCATGTCCATCACCTTTAGAGCTATGAGAGATTGGCTCTGCTGGACCTGATGTAAAAACTTCTAGAACTCTCACTCAGGACACACAGGAGCCATCTTTCTGCCACTCCCCACCCCTCAGACACCTCCCCAGGCCAACCACAACAGCTTCTGAGGAGTCTAAATTTCTCCCAGATATCAAAAATACTTTACTGATGTTTTGAGCCAATCAAAACCACCACACTGATAAAATCAGCCCACTAGAAAACAAAGACAGCATAAAATAAATGGAAATGTTGCTGTAAGAGCCACTATTCATCAAGCACACAAGCTAGTGTTCTAGGCTGCCAGGAATCACTGTCAAAATCAGGAAAGGGGACATTCCAGAGGGCTGCAAGGAAAGCATTCCCCTGGGAGGGTGTGGAGGGTGCCTGGTGTTCTCTGTCAGTGGAAGCAGTGACTGGACTGGTGGGTAGAAGCTAAAAATGTGATCAAGGTTCAAACACACTGAGACAAGATCCCAATTAAACAGCAGGTCAAGGGAGAGCAATCAAACACTTTCCTCTCCTTTGCGCTCAGGAATGCCTTTGCTCCATTAGCCAGACTGTTACTTAGGACACCTTCTTTCCTTTGTGAGTGTGAGTGACAACTTCTGTTTCTGCCCCTCCCCGAGTGACAAAATCAACACCATTTGAGCAGGTATCACCCCTGGTTTGTACACAGCTCTAAGGGCAAGGATTTTCCTTTGGTATCACTTGGACTCAGGAAAAGCTCATCTACACAACTGACTGCCAGGCTGGGAGCAAAGAGCCTTGGCATGAGCTGGGAGAGCAGGGGAGTCCCCCTTGCCTACACCAGGGACATGAATTGCTCTCCTGCAGCTCCCAAATGGAGATGAGTAGAGACAATCTGATCATCTGACTTGAACTCATCAGCTGAGAGCTACAGTTTCATGTTAGTAAAGGAGAAATTAATATTGAAAATCTCCTTTTACACTTGCAGGCAAAGGCAAAAGCATTTTGAAAGCTTCTTAAAAGGAAGCACTTCGTGTCAATATCAGTGGAAATTAATGAGCAATGCAGCCACTCCGACCTCACAAGCCAAAGAAAAATTTCTGGCTTTGAGACTATTTCTCCCAGCGACTCTATTGTACCTGCATGGAGACTGAAATACAAAGAAATCCAGACAAATCTTGATTCACAAGAAGCAAGATGTCAGATTTTAAGACCTGATAAGAAGATGTTATCATTTGTAGAAATTGTAAACATTTAATAACTTATCTACCTTTAAATTTGATTAAATCCTTGATTTGCTCACTACAATGACCTTGTGGACAAATGCATAGATGGAATATGGTAATCACAACACGGGTAGGGTATGCAGTCTTTTGCAGAGTATTCTCCAGTACCTGATGGAAAGATATGTTGTGTGGTGTTAGAGGGGTTTTAGGGGGGTTTTTTTTGGTGCTTGTGTTTTGGTCTTTTTTGGGGGAGAGACATGTTTTGGTTTAGTTTTTGTTTTATTTTTCTTTTTAAACTACAAGTGAAATATTCTCCCTGAAAATGCCTAAGGAGCAAGACATTTTGGAAAAAACTCCCCATCACAAGGAAAGGTTTCTCTGAGCATTTCAGATCATCTGAGCTGCCATAGGCTACCAACTCTCACGTTCATTCCAAATCTAAGTTTTTTAATACAGTTCTGTGTTTGCTGTTGGAATCCTAGAATAAAGAAGCATGAACGATTTCTATATACTTCTGGATTCTACCCTTTGGAATCGTAGCAAAAGCCAGGAAAACAAAGTGTCCCTAATGCATCCCTGTAATCTCAAGGAACAAAGGGAAGAAAAGAGGATGCCTTAGACAAGAGGTGTGAGCAGCGTCAGAATGCCTGAAGTTAACAAGGTTGGAAAATAAGCATTGGTATAAACAAGGGAAGTGCTTCACACTTGTAGGTTCCTTGAAGCATGTGGCTTTTTTCCTCATATGTGTGCACACATGTGCAAGTAAAAGCAGAGATTTTTCCAAGGACAGGTGCTTCAAAAAACCATTTTAATTCTAAAACCTTAGTCTGCCTTTTAACTCTTCTGACTCTGGGGCTAGGATAAGTCCATTAAATCAATTTTGAAAACAAACAAAACACAACTAGTCTATTTTCAAGGATTCTGATATTTTTTCCAAAGCTGATTTAGTAATGCAAAAAGACAATTAAACCTTACGAAAATTGTGATCAAGACAAAACTTACCCCCAAGCTAGATACTGTAGTTCTGTTCAGACACAGGAATAAGGTTCAGAGAGATAATGCTACAAGAAATGTCTCAAAGGCAGGCAAGATTTCATTACATATATCCTCAGCATTCCATTCCTACATTTTTGTTACTTTTTCTATATAAACACAACTAATGAATCTGGAGAATTTCAAGTCACAGGAACATAATTTTTTAGTCAGAGAAAACTACCACACCTAAATGGAATATGACAAAAAGAATGGCTAAACTTGAAGAAACATGACCTGTAGAGTTATCAGAGTTCTGATGGTGTAATCAAGCCTTGAAAACAATCTTATAATGAAGCAAAATTAAAAAATAAGTGCTTAAATAAAATTGCAAGTGCTATTTGCCATGAATTTGGAAAAACAAAAATGTAAAGTTATCTTCTTAGACCCCAAATAAGAGAACACAAAGCCAAAAATTTCATCATTATCTTTTCTGCATTTGCACCTCAAATGGGAATTTGAAAGCGGCAGCATTCCCAGAGCAGCCCTACCCCAAATGAGAACCCTGAAAACCCTGACCTCGGCTCCCTCTCCTCCCCCCGTCTGGTTCTCATAAGACACAAAACCCACCACGATAAGAGAGAGCACATTTACGAATTTCTCTAATCTCTAAAGTTTCTCAACAGTCCTAAATTAAATCCCTTTCACCCTTATCACTTTATCCGTCAGAAAATCTGGAGGATATTTGGATTCAGACATCCATAGCACCAAAGATCTTTCATTACAACACACAAACAAGCACTTTTATTGAACAAGAACTCAAATACATTACCCAGTTTCAGATTTCATTCTACCCTGCTGCTTCCACCTCGACATGGACCTACTAATCTCTTCTGATGGGCATCGCTACATATCAGTTCTGATACACAGAGATGATTCCTAACCTCCCTTGCAGAGAGCTACTGATTAAATAAACTGAGATGCCCATCTCAGCTTCTTTGGACCAATGAATAACAATGAGGAAATAAAGTTGGGAGATAGAGACCTTTTTCCCGTTAATATGAACAGCATTCAGAAATAGACAGAAAATAAGGCAAAATAATTCAGTAAAAGAAACAGGAATGGAAACAGCTAAGTGTTTATTGTGCCCTGTATAAATGATTCAATTATTGTATCAGCTAGAGGTTATGCTTCCTTCTTTTGTTTCTCTACTGCAAATTAGTAAACTGTTTCTTTGCTACTGTAATGGATAAATGATGGTACAACTCCAAGTTCACCAAACTGAGGGTTATGAATATTGGAACACAAAAGACTTCAACCTGCTCTGCAGAAGAACTCCACTATAGTATGTGAATTCCCAGTTCCTTTCTGGCCCCAAACGGTGACAGAATCATCACATGTTGCAAGCATATATTACCCAGATCACAAGCATAGAGATGAAAGTTGGCTGCTAATGAACTTGAGAAACTAGACTAAGTACACATTAAAAAAAAAGAAAAAAAAAAAAGAGGGAGATCAATTATATGAACAAATGACCTCTCTCTAAATCAAATCAATTATTAGAAAAAGGTTGTTAGAGCTACATTTCTATTAACTTCAATAAGCCCTGGTCTCAAACTCAATGTGTTAGATATAGCACTCCTGAAAAAGGAACATGCACTTCACCTGCTTATATAAACAGCTTCTAAACCAGTGGCCAGCACACAAAAATACAACAACCTGAACAACGACAAAGTCATTGCAAAATATTACAAAAAGGACACTGATATAAACATGGAAAGTAAAAAAGAAGAGCTAGATAAGAATAGAATGAGAGAGGAGAGATCAAAGCAAAGCCAGCCAGAGAACTAAATGCAATCAGTGATATGTAATTATACTGAAGAAGTAGGAGAGCTCTAATACCACTTATGTCAATTCAGGAGGAGTTGTCAAACACCAGTGAGCAGGATCACAGAGCCTCTATGATCAATTCCCTTCAATTACTTGAAAATTCCTATTGCAATATTATTTCTTTTGAGACAAAAAAAGAGATTCTAAAATTTGGCAATGTGTTTCTAAAAGAAATTTTAAAATGGGGTTTAGAATCAGGAAAAAAACCCAACAGAGTGTAAACTACTTTATCTCTGGAGGAATTTCTTTTGTTTCTATCAAAATATCTACTTGTCTGTGCTACTGAGATCCTTTATTCATAGAACAGTGTATTTCCAATAAAAATATTATAAAGTAAATGTAAACATTTGCATTGTTTCTATGTTTATTGAATGTTTTCAAAGACCTCGTGTTGTGGCTTTTTCTGCCTCTGTTGGCTACTTTGTGCTGACTTGCTTTGTCCCATTTCTGTCTCTGAACTAGGGAGAATTAATGACTTTATGTATTTACTTGGATTTACAGATGAGTATTTTTCATGGAAAAAACTTAGTTCAACCACAAGCTGCATGGAGGAATTTTTAAGGAAAAACTTGAATCTCAAAATTATTTATAATTTCTCTACAGAGGAAATCCTATCTTTTGAAAAACTCCATCCTCTTCCTTGTCTGAAAAGATCTTGAGTAGAAATACAAAGAAAACTACAGAGAAAAAACCAGTTTTGTGAACAACCCTTTACCATGATAATCTCTCTCTAAAGATCATTTCAAAAGATACTTGCAGTGTTTCATCACTATGTCAGACATTTAGACAATTATAGGTGCATTTTAGAGTATCTTCTGTTTATAGTACTTTGACCCTTTAAGGAGCAGCTAACACAACTACAGCAATAAGTTATTTACATTACCATTGCAGATTTGACTGACCCTCATTTCTGACCCTGAAAGAACAAAAAAGGCTTCTCCCAAACAGCGCGTCGTGTATGTTAATCACAATGTTAATGCAGAACTCTACTTAGCGTGTATTGTTTGCATTTTGTATTACTTGAAGTCACATTTGTTTGCTCTCCTACTCCCTCGATCCTTTTATCCACCATGCAACTGATGGCACAGACATTCTTTTATTTGCAGAGCAGTAACATTCGGCATGTTATCCACATAGTAACAGGGGAGAATTCATAGTAGCAGGTGGTGTCATGAGAATAGCATTTGTGCAATCACTAAATTGCTAAAAATATGCCTTCCTACCCCAAGAAAAAAAAAATTATTTCAAATTTGACAAGTTTCAACCAGCACTTGCCACCTCCCCAGTGAAAATCTATAATGTCCCCCAATGAAAGCAGACTGATGGTTGCAAATGTGCTGTGTTCTGTCTGCCATCTCTCAGGTAAAAGGAAGCACATGCAAATACAATAGTGCCTATTTTGTTCAGACTCTCTATTTTGGACCTCCAGGTAGCATAGGCAAAGTTTCTGTTGTAACATTTACACTGTTTTTCTTCCTTTTGTCATTGGACATAGACATCTTTCATCATTTTTGGAAACAAATTACAGCACTTGATTATATTAGTTAAATAGAGGTTGATTGATGTCATCAAAGCAAATTAATTATGTCTAGTTAATGTTTCTGTGCCAGATTCCCTCATCTAGTAAAGGGATAGGTAAATGAAGTGTCAGAAAGGACCATTGTCTTTTATTCTCAAGGTCAAGTTGTCAATAAAGCTTCAACATGCACTCACTGGGCAGGGACAAGACTCACTGAAGGAGGTCTTTTAATCATGTTTATTATTTTTGCCACCATGAATGTATTACCTAAACCTGTGGTAATAATCTTCACAAGCAAGCACTAAGCCAAAAAACATCTCTTTGTTATCACTGCAGGTCAATGTGAGAAGCTGCAGATCTATTTCTGCATTGGCATCAGAGCTCTAACCCACTTCTGTTTGCCAGTGTCAAACACTAGTCTGTAGAGGTGACCACAAGTGTCACTTATGTTCCATCTGTTTATGTGACTGAAACATCCTTCTAATCTACATCAAATGCAGCCAATCTGCACGTAGGACAAACACTTCCAGTGGCATTGCAGCCACTGTTTGTGATCTCCCATTCGGAGGCTTTTCCATTCAAAGATGTAACTTTAGAGTGGGCATAAATTTACTCAGAAGTCATAAAAAAAGGTGGGTGAACAGAGTTCACACCAACTGGTTTTCCCCTGTTTTTCTGTTGAAGGACATGCATGGCATCCCTTACAAATGTATGGGCATATACTACAAAGGTAGAGTCATGCACCATGCCAAAGAGCTTTGGTTTCTGTCTACCGAGACTCAGGCAAAGCCACTAAAACATACGGACATTTCTGAATTCGTTTTGCTGTCTCTGCACTGTGGGTCTATATTCACAGATTATGCTAAGAGATCAAATGAGACATCCTTTTACTATAAATCCCCCCATAAAAATAAACTGAAAACCTTGAAACAATTGTAGCTAATAAAGACATAAGATGGTCAAAGCATACACCCTTCAGTAGGATTTCACTGGGCTGTACAGAAGGGATGCAAACACCACAGAGGAAGTCACAGATGAATTTTTCATCTGACTGCAGTCAGTGCATTAAACACGATGTGGAATAAGACCTCATAAACCTGAAGTTATGGTCAAATGTTCACTTCAGAAACAGCCTTGTCAATTAAAGATGCAAATTAATCTCTCCAGCTGATTGTCACTGCAGCTCCTTCCTGAGAGCTGGAGCACTGCTCTCCTGTGAGTCCTTCCCATCCATTCCAGGAGTTACTGAGGTACCTTGACCTGCTGTGGGAAGCTATGGAAATATCAGTGCCTGGCTTGAGAGCATGGCCAGCCCCAGACTGCAAATGCCAGCACCAAATCCTCTAGCACACCTCAGCAGCAGAGCCAATTCAACGGCACAGCCCTTGTGAGAACAAGTTATTTGAAAAAACGCTGTTGATCTTTTCTAGAACACAGCAGCCTCCCTGCTTCTCATAACTGAAATCCACTGGATAGAGACTGTATGCAATCATGGAGGGCTTCACAACAATTTTTTTTCCTCAAAATAAAAATATTGATAATAAGGATAATATCAGGCCCCAAGTACTGCCAAGAAGGTCACTATCCTCCTAGTTTTGACTTTGCTATTACTTTTTGATTAGAATTTGGTTGACAATACAGACTGAAATAGAAAGTACACTCAGATCCTGCAACACAGAGAAGTTAAAAGAGCAAAAAAGGAAAGAAAGAAAAAAGTAGAAAACCCCAAGCCTTTCAGGGCAGAACCTGCACACATGCTATTCCTAAAAAAGGCAAAAATAACACAATACAATACAGTCTTTATGCCAACTAAGAGTTTTTCTCCCATTTAACCAGTCACTTTTCTGCCCAGTGCTGCCCTTTCATTTCAAACCACCCCATTTAAAATATTCTCTGATATGACCCTTTTAGGAATTAATAATTCATGGAGGTTTCACTGCATTGTGCAGTTCTAAGATTAGATAGCACTGAGAGAATCTATTACAGCACAGTGTAATAGCCAATAAAATATATTAAAAACATTACATTATCTTGCTTATAAATGTATTATACTCAAGATGCATTTTTATACATATACTCTGTTTCAAGAAGGTGTCAAGATACAAAAGAGACTAGGAAGAAGAGCTTGCCCTACTTGAGCACATTAGGGTATGTACAGATTCCTCCAGCAAAAGCATTTGGGGACATACACGTTGCATGTCCTCATACATACATATACCCACACAACATATTAGCATTTCATCCATATCATAGCCTCCGGCTTGTTCAATCAGCCATGAAATGAATGCAAAATTCAGGTGTGAATACAAGAGGCAAAAAAAAAAAAAAAAAGAGAAAAATACTAAAGTATTTTCCCTTTTGCATTTCTGCTACTTTTTAGTAATACTACCTAGAGCGCTGAAACAACAGAAGGCCATTTTGCCCACAGGCTGACAAGCTGAATATATTCTTTTGTTTTATTTATTTATGATTTGGAAATGCTCAGCTGTTAATCAGACCAGCTCTGAGATCCTAATAATATCTCTCCCTGCCTAGCTGAATCTTATGGTTTATTTTCAATCTTTCTATGAAAGCTACACCAAGAGAATATCAGATTTAATTGTACATAGTTGGAAATCTGTGGATACCACATTCAGTGTAATGTTATCACTATGCAGCTATGAAACATATTGGCCTATTTTTCAATTCTCTTGATTATAATTGACTGACTGCTAGAATAAACTTGGTGATAGCAAACTGAAGTGTCCCTACATAGCATCATGGGACCCCACGTTACTCGCTCTCAGTGTTTCCAGCAAAGCAAGGATAAAACCCAGCCATATTTTTGCACTAAGGCTGAAAAAAAACCAAGCAGAAAATAAGACACTGTGCACCTATGTCAACCCACTGTGTTTACAGTTTTACAAAACAGGTACATCAATGTCAGTGAAGAATTACTACATGCCATCATCGCATCCTTCTCCTTACATTTTCAGTTGCTTATATCACTAATAGCATCACCTTCAATCTAATAAAATTGAAAAAACATTTTTCCTTCTTTGGAGACACTAATGCAAACCAAGCCTTGAGAAAGCAGTTAGTATTTCTCAGAGTCCACCTGCCAAAATCTGCAGCATCCAAACAAGGTTTGTGTTATGTACCCCTGAGAACTTGCACATTCCTACTGAACTGTAGGCTCTCCTTGCTGCAGCACAGCCACTCATTAAGCTCCTGCCTCTCCCTTCCAAGCATTTCAGAGCAGGGATTTCCTCTGCTCTGCTGGATATATCCACCACAGTGAGAGCAGGCAGGAGCACAAGCTGCTGTAGCTCTGAACATGGTGGGTGGGCACTCTGGAAGATTTCTTTTGTCTATTTTCTCTGTTGAAACACATGTTCACTATATATGGGTTGTGGTTTTCTCTTTGAGATAGAATTCTAACTTTACACACTATCCTTTCCTAGATTCAAATATCATGTTTGTTTCTCCTATATGGTTCACCTACATCTTTTTTTACTGGCAAAGCTGCGAGTCTGAAAGCACTCCTGACTGTGTCTGTTTTGTCTGAAAATTCATCCTGTGAATGCAAAATATCACCTGATTTGATTTACCTAAACCTATTTTTTCTTCTTGCTTTGCACACCGACAGCTTGAATTCAGTGACAACCAAGATAGGCTAAAGAATAAGTATCCAAACGCTCTTAGAGAAACCAGAAGACCTTAAATTACTTCAAAACTTACCTGTTTTTCTCTTTTCAAGTGAAAACACTGAAGTACAGCAATCTTCTTTCACTAACTAGTTTGAAAAAAACCCAAAACCAGACAAGTTTCCACAGAACATCAATTTTACTTCACTAGAAATAGACACTAGAGGCTAAAAGTTCCTTCCTGTTCTACTACCTGTTGCTAATACTTGATTTACCCCAGAGAAGGAGGTGCAGAAGCTTCCTCTGTTCTTGAAAAAAGTGAAAACTTGAGGGCCCAAGGTCCTGAACCAGCTGTTGCCATGCCTAGGTCAGTCCCAGCTGCTGGCAGGGGCCCAACAAGCTGGAAGTGCCTTCCTGGAGCATGGGCTGGCCACAGGCTGAGGGGAACCAGCAGGAAAACAGCACTAGTCAGACACTCTGTGGTGGGCAGGGGAAGGGAAAGAGCTGATCAGTCTCCAGCTACAGGCAGCCTGGTAACACCTGAATTTGAAAAACTTCTGCACACAGTGGATAGCAAAGGAAGTAGACAAAACCAAACAAGTAAGAAAACTTTTCAAGTCTGCTTGTGTTTATTTGCTTCTTTATGCTGAGCTGCATGTGAGCCCTTGAAAGAAAATGAGTTATCTGACCATTTGAAAAGAATTTCAGAGTCAGGGTGTTTAAAATTGGATGCTTGGGTTACAGTATTTTAACTTGAAAGATTAATTAATATTTGGAGAGAAGTTTTTTTTTCTTTTAAGGTTCAGTGCTCAGCTGCTCATTAAGCACAAAATCACATCTTCAGTAATTGCTTGCAAAAGCTGAAAAAAATTATAAACATTTCTGTAGAACAAGGAGTACACTGCAAAGCACAGCACGAGACTGCTTCATTTGGGAAAGGAAACCAGAAAAACACCAAAGTGAGCAATGCAATATTTCTGAACTCTTCCACAGTGGAGTATAACCTTGTCTTTATCAGCCTATTCCCCAGCTGAGGAATGAAGCACTGCACAGACCAAGTCCAACAGCTCCTGCAATACTGAGATTAGCAGAAGTGGGACCCCAATCTCTCCCCACACCGTGTTCAACCATGACATGAGAGCACAGGACCTGTCCTGCCACACAGCTACCAGCAGTCCTTGGGCAGCTACCAACACGGAGAGGATGGCAGGGCATTCCCAGGGTGTGAGCACCTGAGAGGCAGGGAAAGGTGAAACAGCCTGCCCGGGTCACACATGGAAAGCCCATTTCCACATTTCTAACAAAGCTCCAGCTGCAGAGAGCAGGCAAGTATTTCTAAGACAGCAGAGATATGGAATTCAAAGTATATTTCTGATACAGCCAGACAACATATTTTATATGCAAATAGTGTGAATGAGAACTGATGCTCAAACATATAAAATAATTTACACTTTTCTATAAGAAATTTAGAAAAAACCCTAATTCCTGCTTAACTAAGAAATATTCTGTTCCAGAAGGATTTTTTGGCTATGAAAACCAAGTGACCTTTCATATTAACATTGATTCAAAATTATATTTTTATTTCATTTTGAAATATCATTTCAGTTTTTTTAACCACCAAATCAAAATGAAGTGACATTTTAACTTTAAATTCATTGAAAAAGAGCTGTTTGCATTTTAATACCAAACTGAAATAACAATAATAAAAAATTAAAATCACTCATTAAATTATTTCTTTCCAGAACTTTAAGAGCTTTTGTTTCTTACATCAATTGAAAAATATTGTCCTGGACTTCTGTTTCAAAATTTATGTCAGAAAATACTACTTTGCCCAAGCACCAGTTTTTACTGCAATTTAAATTTATGGATCAAAAAGATCAGAACATTATTACCATTACTAGCTTCAATGTTCAATTCCCAAACAACCAAGCCTACTTTTCACCTGCTCTGTAATTCACTAAAAAACAAATTCCAAAACAACTCCCCCTCTACCACCCTGCTCCACCTTTAATTTCAAGAGAATGTGGAAATTCTAATAATTTCTTATGCATTTTGAGAAGGTAATTTTTATTACTTTTGCTATTAAACTCACATTCCTATAAAGGTTATCTCTCACATGAAATATTTGTCTCTCATGACTTTTTCTTATGTTCAGTAGAAAATTAACAAATAATTTGAAGTTTAATAGTGAAGCTACATCTGTAATGGTATTGTTCTTAACAACTAATCATTCCTTTTCTTTCTGTTTCATTTTACAGGGACTTTTTTCTTTTTCTCAACTAATTGCTTATACAGGAAAGATAACCGAGTGCATATGTGGATATGAAAAGTAATTGATGCAGAAGTTGAAGAAAGTTTTAAGATTTCAAAGAGTAATCTCATAATGGAGCAATCCCCAATAATGGGAGATCATCATACCATCCCACTATCAAATTTGGATGAACATCAAAATTCTTAGACAATCTGAACCCCTTTGCCTTGGAGCACCTAGCAAGCATTTTCTTGTTTGAAGCGCATCCAAAGTCTCCACCTTAAACTTCAAGTGCTGGAGCTGTAAATCATCAAGCCAAACAATGGAATTGTTCAATGCCACAACTTCTGATTCTGAGAACAGTGGCCTTGCTTCTTTATGGCTTTGGGTAACAGCTGAGCTATGACAGGTTTGATGTAAGCTGGTTTGTTTGGTTGTTTCTTTTTCAAAATTCTTTATAAATATCTGCACCACAACAACCTGTACAGCTGTTTCACTTTGGTCCATGTTGGCTTCCCCTAAGGAGGGGCCACGAGCAACATGAATGTTCTTGGAGAAAGAAGAAGCTCAGTAAGACAGGGGCTGCTCTGTGTGTGTGATACTATTATTCAGTGATACTGCAAAGAGAGGATTATGAATTTGTCTCCCAGAGAAAACAAGAGAAAATGGATTACAAGAGCAGCTGGGAAGGAAAGCAGGGGGACAAAAGCCCAAACCCAACCAACCAAACCACTCCCATGGAACAAGGTCTCCTCTAGGAAAATGTTTTGAGTTTCATTAAGCCAATGTAAAAACTAGGGGGAATAAGGGGACAGGGAAAAAAAAAAGAAAAAGAAGAGGCATTATCATAGAAGTATCCTAATTTCTGCATAGGAAACAGCTATGAAACAGGTCAGTTCAGAGGGCAAATGCCAGCAAAGGTGTTGCCTCTTAGGGCTGTAGTTCTTATAGCTCAGTAATAGTGCAGCTAATTGAAATAACAAACACTACCTGACTGAGAATTGCTCATGCTCTCCAGGGAGGGTTTGATCCAGCCCAACCTGAGTTATTATCACACCTTTCCCAGCCCCCTTTTGTTTGGCTCTGACAGAACTATGATGGTAAGTGGTGTTAACTCATTTCCTTATTATTTCCCAAGGATAAAAGCAAATGGTCCTTACTCAGAACTTCTTCCCACAACTTTAATTATTCCTTTAAAATCCAAGTATCTTCTTTTATTAGGAAGCTCTTCTATGCAAGTTAGTCATTAGTAGAGATCTTTCATTTTACACAAAGAAACATGAAATTGTGCCAGTCCTCTAAAGATGGGATTTTCAAGAGATTTAGTTCTAGAAATGCAAGCCCTATTCCATGACACCATTCTTCATGGTTTATAAACCTTCCCATCTGCTTGGCACAAAAATATTCTTCTTAAAAAGGCTCAATGTGTAAATCTAAATAGAATAAACCCAAAATTATTTTTGTAGCTATGACCTGCATGTCTTGTTCTCCCCCCAGTAAAAGCACAGGACCCCAAGTTGAGCATAGTTGGGAAGTTTTTGGCTCACAAAAAGTAGCACACAAGCATTGCAGCTGTGTTTTGCTTCTTGTCTTATTCTAGAAAAACTGGGCTGCTGCTAGCTTTTCTGAAAGGATGGAATCAAGGTTTCTTCTGTGTGAATAAAGGAACTGAGAAAGTACTAAACAAGATTGGAGAATCACACGCTGTAGTTTAAGACTCACCTATACTTTTACATAAATAATACTTGGAATTTACTTGCTTATAGACACATGCAAAATCCCTCATTCTCTTCTTCCTGTTATTAAAATGCTAATTGCTCACAAATAATGAGGAAAGGGCTTCACAATCATATCAGGGGACAAAATTGATGAGGGCACTGACACAGCAGAACTGGTGGAAGCCTTTCTTGACCCTTCCTCCACCCGACACAAGCATATCAGACATGGATACAGGAGGTAGCTCTGCCGTGCTATCCTGCTGGGAGCAGCTCTTCCTTCATAGATAAAGAAATCGTCTCCAGAGGAGGAAGAATACAATCCTGGATTCTAATTAGGAAATCTCACAGCCTTTGCTGCTGATCCCACACTTATTCACAGCTGAGAGTTACACTACAGGGGCTGAAACCAAAGCCATCCATATCAGACATGCTCTATCAATCAGACATCCTGCTTTAGGCCACACCACTGCTGCCCCAGGAGCTGCAGACCAGGCAGGAACACAACATATCCCACCTTGGAATGCACTTATTTATTGCCCTTGCCAAGGTATGCTGGGACAACAAAGCCACAGTGATTGAATTTGTCAGGAGAGATTTTTTTAAGGTCTTAACTCTTGTCCAGTTTAACTTTGCTTGAAGTTAAGAGTAAAATTAATCACTTGTCCCTACAAAAACAAGGAATTTCTGGAAAATTAATTTCACTGGAAATGTTATTTCATTAACAGATTTCACTTGAATAGAGTTGCACCAATCCTGATGTTTTAATATAGTATTTTTTTAAATATCAAAAATAGATAAAAGTTAGCTGCTATTAAATTATTTTTTTCTTAATTCTGACCTTGGAATCTTTAAAGTTGATATATTTCAAATTTGAAAAATACTCATTTTAACACTGTAAACACAATCATTAATTGTTTTATTCAGGGAAAGGGTAAACATATCTATTTAAAGAAACATCTGGACAAACAGGTGCTTCCTCATTCAATATCCTATTAATAATTCCACTTCTCTTTCCTGCTGATGCCAAACGATTTGTGAGGGATTTAAATCACAGTGGTATAAAGTGTCACCTGCTGATACCAACTTAACATATTTGAAATATCCAAGGCATCCAAGTTTATAATGTGTCTTGAGCTAAAGTTGTGTCAAACACTGTGAGCTAACTTAAGTCAATGTTAAAAAGACCTCAAATCAATACCTGAAAAATGCAGAGGTGTACCTATAATGTAGCAGGTGATACTTTGTCATTTCAGACACTGCTTAGCCTCTAAATTTCAAACAGGTTGCTTTGGACTGTTGCTTGTCTGTTCAGGGGTGGGGGGGTGTTGTTTTGGATTTTTTATTTTTTCAAGGCAGAAAATCACAACTCTCGGGAATGAAAAAAATTTCCCCAGTTTGTTTTTTTTTAGGAGTGTTGTTTGACCTAAGCATACTGGCCAAATAAAAAAAATTACATTCTCAGCTCCCTGATGTCTGAATGAAGCTTCAGCTGGATATACTGATCATGAGAGCACAGAAATGAAGTGTCAGTTTCTTATTCCAGAGGAAGGTATATCATTGCAGTGGGAACTGACCACTGTATATTTGTTACATATTTAACAGAAGTTATATCTTGCAGCTTAGTTAATTCATTGTTTGCAATAGGACATGATTAGATGAATGATGGTGTAATTAACAAGGGTGAAAACCTATTTCTGGATTAGACTTATATGTTTGAATACAAATCCTGTCAGAAACTTACTCAAGGCTATAGAAAACACATGTTTATTTCCTGGACTACTGACTTTGCAGAAGAAGAAAGGTGACAAAGACTTCTATTGAAATAAATCACTAGAAAAGGTCTTTAGGAATGGCAAAAGGATGAGTTTAAGTTCAATCAATCTGAATGTTCAACTCTACTCAGTAATTCTAGATTTATGAATTCCTCTACAGATGATTTAAAATAAATTATAAACATTTCTTTCGAAAGAACTCCTTCTGCTGTGAGAAAAGGTGATCATACTTGGGATACAAAAAAAAAACCAAAAAAAAAAAAACAAGAAAGGCAGAACAAAACAAATAGACCAAACAGCAAGGAAGATGGGCTGATGAGAGCCTACATATCCATCTGAATCTTCTCTTTGCTCATCCCTGGGATTAACATATTTTAGACTTTATAGACAGATGTATGAGTAGAGTGACCACAGGCAGCTTATGTTCAATACCAGACTATAAACCCAACTCTACCCTGGGCTATTCTTCATGGAACAGGGTGCAAGTTGTAAGGTTTAGTGCTTTTCCACATGCATAAACATAGTTTCCCAAAACTAAGGCACAGAGTGTCACTTGAAAGAGGAGGTTTTACTGCCAGAGTTAAGCTCTGTGGAGAGGCTGGGGAAGATGCCTTGTTTTTAATTTGCAGTGCACCCTCTCACTGGATTGAACTGAACCCTCTTTGGGCTACAGAGAGCATAGTTCAGAATAGCAGTGTTGACAGTGAACCAGTCATTACAAATTAAGCTCACAGAACTGGACTTTGATATGAATCAGGGAATAATTGAGATTGGAAAGACTGCAGAAGGTCATGGCCACAGACACCAGGATGCAGCTCTCACCACAGATTGCAGTACCAGTTACAACATAGGAACTGTTTTTTCTGGATAAATTGTCTGATTCTAATAGGGTGTGGGCATAAAAATAGCCTTCAGCAACTCAATCACACACATACATTGAAACAAAAAAAAAAAAAAGAAAATCCTTTCTCCCAGGCTGCCAAATTAAATAGAAATAACTTTTGTTATCACCAGCAAACAAAAGATAAAAAAGCTCGACCCTCCCACTTACACAGCTAAAGTGACTGAGTCTTTTTAGGGTCAGCATTAAATTTTTCTATTTCTCAGAGAAAAAGAGTTTCCATGGATCAAAAAAACTTTTAAAAAAAGTATCTTGACATCAAGCATTGTATCTATTAATCCTCTTCACATATTTCTCTTGCAGCACTTTCAATTCAGTAATAATATGCTATCTCTCACAAATATTTGCATTGTAACAGAATCACTGCCAAATTCTGAACTTTTCTGTAATTCAGAGTCAGTTTGAAGGGCTGACGTGGTTTTCAGAAGCTTGTATTATTTTAGTTTTATTGTTTGTTTGGGGTTTCTTTAAACCTGAACTGAGTTTACACATTATACACAAACATTTGACACTGAAATATGAAGGCATGCATTCAGGAGGGGATAGTTCACCTTTTTAAGCACAATTCTCTAAAGTTCTGCATTTAAGAACTGCTCCCTTCCTGCAGAATTGCACACATGCAATTCATATGTCTGGGCCTCTGTGATCCCCTATGGCTGCCACACACTCAAGTTCAGCACTCCATTTATAGATACAGAATAGTCAAAAGCAAGAGATGATCTAGAATATATTCCTTTATATTGGTTTGAACATTCTGAAGCAATAGCTTCCTCTCCTCCTCAGTTCATTGGTAGGAAAAAAATTTGCTGCAGCATCAGGACTAAGTGCAAAAACAGTATTCTGCACCATGATATGAAGTTTATTACCCAAAACACAAAAGGAAAAGTAAGACAGAACTAGATAGAAAGTACTTTCAAAACCATCTCAAATACAAATAGCATATTTTTTATTTAAAAAGAAACAGTAAAAAATAGTAAAGCTGGATACAAAAAACAGTGAACTAGAAACATAGCATGGTCCTCCAAAGAGAAAGGATGAGACATTGATGAAAAATCCCTGTAGCATGTTCTTTAAATGGCAAAACACAGTGGAGTCAGTTAGATGTCTCCCGAACATTCTCCTTTTTCACTGAAAAATTATCGTATTTGTCTTGCTAGGGCAACATGCTCAATTTTGACATCACTAATGATGCCAAGAACCTCACAAAATGAATAGAAACACAAGAGGATAAATAAAAGTAGATCTTGGAATGCCTAGGTTTCACATACCACATGCTGCTTGTGACTGACTGAAATACTGACTGCAGGAAGATTTACAGTATTCATTAAGTTGCAGAATAAATTCAGAAAGCAGAGGAGACCGGAACAAAGGAATAAAAAGAATTAAAGTGCTGCTGAAAGGAAGATGGAACTGTTAAATGCAGTTACTGAAAATTAAAAACAGCTGAAAGTGTCAGATTCCAGAGAGCTACATTTCACAACACAACTTAAATAATCAGATCTTCTTACCAGAAGCAGTGTTGTATTTGATGTACTCTGATGAGAACCAGCTAAGTTTTTTCCTGAAAGAACATAAAATGAAAATAATGTCAGAAAAAGGCAGCTCAAAAATTTCCTGTCAAAACAGAAATTATTTAGATTGTTTATGTAACATTACTATGAATTCATTCAGGAATAAGTATTCTTAGTTATAACAATATAACATAATATTCTTTTTAATAACAGTCTTATTCTAGAAAAAGGTTTATTTCACCAAGCTCACGTTAAGACAGACATTTTTACAAGTGCAGAACAGCTATTATACCTGCTTATTTACTATTTCTACTACAGAGTGTCCAGGATTCCAGCTGTGGGCAGAGAGCACTTTGTGATATTATTATACAGACATAAGAAGATATAAAAACAATTTTTATGTTAGAGACTTTAGGTGAGGAGAACTAAGGGAAGGAAGCAGAAAGCACTGGGCCTAAATAAATCTGACAAGTACTTCTATTCTAAACCCAAACTGTTTAAAACGATTCCATATCGATGCAGGTAAGAGTTTCTGTGACCCTGGTTCTAGTCTGAGTGACTATGCAATAAACTCCCCCCCCTCACTTTTTCTGTCAACCTGAATTTAGGAAATCTTATAGAACAATCAAGTGATTTGCACAACATGTTGGTGAGCACACCCTTATGATTAATCTATCACAATTTTCACATATTTAGCCCAGTAGTTGCTCTAAAAGGAGGTTGAGGCATGAGGCTATTTTACAGCCATCCGAAATTGCCCTTTTATCACTGTGTCCATCAGTAGGCAGCAGCCTTCATGGCAGGATGGCACATTTGTCCTGTCATGCCAACGTGTTTAATGAAGCAGTCATATGTATTAATGAAGCATTATATCAAGGTGCAAACACTGCCCTCGCTGACGCTGCTCTGGTGCTCTGTGAGGTAAGCCAGAAATGAGCCTTTTGTGTCCATATTTCCCTTCTGCAGCAGCAGCCAATTCTTCTCATGCCAAAGCCTTTTCTTATCTGAATGACTGCACTAACTCGATCAGGACACGTGGCTCCTGTGAGAGTGTGACAAGCCACATGTGAAAGCTCCTGCTTAATGGCAAGAACTAACTTTCTTCCGCATAATAACAGCAGAGTAATTTTTTTTTCTTCTTCTTTTAATAGAGAAACGAGTAACAGATGTCAGTCACATTTTTTTAGTCAGTAAGTGGGGATTCCTAAAGTCCATCTTCTATGACTAATCCACCTCCCCTCATTAGCACACTTTTAACACCCTTATGTGAGCCACTTGGACATGTGCCAGGACTAACAGACTCTCACCCCAACCACCTGTTTAGCTTTCATATTGTATTTCTACTAATTCTCTTTCCTGATTCAAGCCATCATTACTGATTAAACAAAAGGAACACAGTCACTGGTCTCTCACGAGTGTCTTTCTCCTGCATATAAAAAGATGAAATTTCAGATGATGATAGATGGGGTTAATATAGTAGCTGACACTGTCCTCTTGTGGAGCCCTTCCGTGTCCCAGGGCTATGTTGCATTGCACTGAACAGCAACAGTGACACCTTTACCACTTCACAATCATCTTATTGTCATACACTATGGTATTAAGCAACCAGGTGTGCTGTACATTAAATTGCATGATGCTATAATAAAGAAGGTGTATGCATTGAAGCAAATGAAGTATCCTTTCAGTTTGTGACAACACCTGGCTTTTATTATCACTGCAGAAATCAAGACACCAGAGTACAGGAATTTACAGCAAAAACGCTTCTCTGAAATTCAAAGTCAAAAACTTTCCTGCCATGGAAACTTCAAAGGAAATATTTTTTAAGTTCCCACTGCTGACACTGGCTCAATTCATGCTCCTAAATGCAAACTGAAGAACCTCTATCTAGCTCGACATGTCCCACATAGTGTCTGTAGAATTCAGAACTTGTCTACATTTTATTACCTGGTACTAGTGAGAGTGGATTTTTACCCAGTTCTGGGAAAAGGGCAAAACTATGAAAGCTTTGTGGTATTCTATTTGTTTGCAAATGCTTTGTGTAAAAATTTTCTGTAGCCTGTACAATTTTTCACTTCACAAATTAAGAAATATAAAGCCCTGGTTAAATCAAATGCAACCTCAGTGCACTGAGACTACAATAAGTACAAAGGAGCTGTTACCTGATGTATCATTCACATCTCAGTTTTCAGATAAAAACTCTCCAGAAAAGATGAGAAAGTCTATACTTCACTAAGATACTATTTAATACAGAATTGTCTTCATGCTTCCAATAACAAGGCAAATAATTTGAATTATTCAAGAAGATATCACATCCTTCAGAAACTAATACATATATGCTTCAGTCATTAGTATTCTTAAATTATCATCATGACTTCAACAATATTCGGATAAGTATGGTAGTGCATAGCATTAGGTTAAGTGTGGTATTTCTTTCCCTAAATGAACACTCTATCTTTAGAAAAGAAATTCAACCTCTAAAAAGCATTTTTGTTCTTTAAGGTTCTTTTGGACATTACATGTCAGACATTTGGGTAGATGTGGATAACACAAAAACAGTATTTCTTTTGACATACTAGTTAAAAGAAACAGATTATTTTATTCAAGTACAGTAATTATTTTTTTAATCTGTTGAAGCAGAGAAATTACTATTGTTTGTATTAGAGTTGAAAATGACAGGAAAGCGTCTGTGCAGCTTCAGTGCGGTGGAATGAACTGAAAGAATTGAGAAAATCTGAAACACTTGGTAGCTTCAGAATTCTAATAGCTGCATATACACTGTAATTAGAATCTAAACTAAAAGTGATCTACATATGAAAATACAGCATGGCACACACGAAAAATGAAAATGGTAATATGATGAGCTTGACAGTCATTAATTTTTTCTAACAAATGAGTGCTAAAAGCCACACCATCTCCTCTGAAGGTCTGTCTAGCTAGCTGGCTTACCTAAGTAATTTCAAAATATCAACATACTTCTCACAGAATCCATACAATATTGACTACTTCCCGCAGTGTGCCAGTCTGTGCCCCAATCTTCAGATCTCAGGTGGAACAGAGCCCACCCTGCTGCTTCACTTGCTTGCACAGAGCAGAAAGCTCTCAGGACACTCCATTTCACTGAAGCAGTGCAGCACTTTGGGTATCTTGTTCTGCTGAGCCCTTCAGCCACTTTCCCCCCAGCCTGACAACAGGAAGCAGTTTTTCCAAGTATTTCTGGAATACTTTGGGTCACTAGAAATTGCTGTGGGCACTCACATTGTCACTTCCAGGTGGCACAACAAGAGCCAAGATAACGCCACACTCCAGGAGAGTAGAATCAGATCAATCCAGATTTGAAAGGACTTCTAGACATCATCTCAAGTTGAACCCAAGGCAAGACTACATTACTGTATATCCAGTAGAGTTCTGAACATGTTTGTGGATGGAGATCCCCCAACATTTTCCTGGCAACCTTCTCCAGGGGCTAACTGCCATCATTTTAAAGGATCTGCCCCTCTCCCCTCACATTCAAGTGCAATTTCCCTTATTCTAGCTTATACCTGGTTTCCTCTGCCCTTTGGCAACACCCCTCCAGGAGTCCTCTTCGTAAAATCCCTTTAAGTAATTGAAATCAGCAATGGGATCTTACCCTAAGTCTTTACTTAGAAGAGACCCAGCTTTTCCAGTGTCTCTCCATATATTCTGCTCCACATCCCTAACAATTCTGATATAATGACTAATACCAAGTTCAGTAGTGTCACCATGCCATCCTTACACCCTTACTCATTTCTAGGACTTGTTTTCATTTATTATACAAATAGTCACTGCATGGCTACAGAATGCTTCTAGTCAAAGTCAAAATGAATTCCAAATCAAGCTTGGATTTGAGCCCTGTTTCTTTACCAGGATATAATTTACTGGTCTTATCTTTCCAATAGCTAACAGAATAAGAACAGCTGGCAGTAACACGGGACCAAGAAAAACATGTGGAAATATGACTTCTATGGGAAGTACTAAATGCTCATTCATTCTCACTTAAGACTGCACTACAAAATGCAATTATGGATGCCAACAAAATTCCTGGTATCTCCCCATCTGAGTTCAAATTTGCTCTGTAAGTAGCAGCATGTACTTTTTTCCCCCTCATTAAAAACAAAATACCTATTACAGACTGGAATACAAAACCTAGTAAAGTTAACCATCCAGTGATACTAGAAAATGAAATTTCAGCCAGCTAAATGTGAAAAATCACAGCACTGACCCAAGGTCCAGCAGTTTTACTGACACAGCATTACTCAATATTCTCCAGTGCCTGCTACCATTCAGGGCTGCACGTATTCATTATTCCTGACTCCTCACAAAGCAATACATTGCCTTCTTCCTTACCTTTTGCTCCTTTTACCTTCCAATCCACTCCTGGCTGGAGTTTGCATACATTGATGGGTTGCAGATGACTTTGACATCAGACTAAGATTCTTCAAAGTTAAAAACTGAAGGTGCTCTTTTTTTTCTTTGAAGCCACATTGTCTGATCCTCTCAGTTAATTCAAACTCTTGAGCTCTTGTTCCAAATTGGTTCTATGTCAGGACACATCCAGTTGCTACCTCCTCCCAGAAGCTCCAAGTCCCATGAATCTGCTGTGGTCGCTTTTGGAAGTGGGAGGAGTTATTATGGACAATGAGGCAATGGAAACAATGGCGGGGAGGATCAGATGGGACAGATGTCACATAATACAGTTCTACTTTAAGATGTTCATACCTGAAAAAGGAATGGTCTTTTGACATAAGACAAGGACCTGAATATGTCTAAACAAAGTGACCTCATAAAACCATAAACTACACATTAAAAGTTGTCACACACTCACTTCTGAAATACAATTAAAAGCATGTTTTGTTTTAGGTTGGTTTTGTTGTTAGCTTAGAGTGGTTTAGGTTTGGGGGTTTTTTTTGGCTTTTTTTTTTTTTTTAAACTGTGAGTGCTCTTTTCTTTCTAATTCTAAATACGATTAGGAGTAAGGAAAACTTACCATTGGCCACAGGCAGACAGGATTAGATGTCTTTTAAATTGTGGTCTCAGTGAAGTCACCTCCCCACAATAAGGCAATGGATTCTGTATTTTCATCAAGGCCACGTAAGACAACTTTCCCTGATTTCAACATTGATTTGACAGTGCATCAGCTGTGAGCCCTCCAAACTCAAGCCAACAATAAAAGTCAACTTCATAGCAGACTTGGTTGCTTTTTAGAAAGCACACTCTGCAGACTGGTAGGAGAAGGAAGACTAACTGCTGCCAGGACTGGAACAGGAATGCAGCTATCATTAATGGATCATCTGGACCATGACAATTCCATCTAAAAATCCCACCCAGTTTCTGGGCCCTACATGCCTGGAGTTTCACAGGAAAGAACGTGAAAGTGATTTCACAGAGTGGCAGTTGAGTTCTGGCAAAGCAAAGAAGATCCTAGTGTGAGCATTCAGCAGATGATTTACAGATAAATGAAACCTGAACAATGGCAATTTTCAAGGGACACATTTTCATAGAATATGGATTTCAGCATGTTCTCTGGAGTCCTGCTTTCACTTCTAACACTACAATGGTATGCATAATATTTCCATAGAATTGGTTCATTCCCATACTCACCTTCACAAGAGATTTCTGGCATGAAAGTAAAGGGAGGTAATGTGGAGAGCTACTTTTCAATGTCAGACTGTCAGTATAACCAAGCAAAGACAATTAAAGCTGTACTGAATGCAATTCTAAGTATTCACAAGCATTTACCCCTTTCTTGCTCTAGAAAAGAGAAAATCAGGAAGGTTTTTTTACTCCTCATAAATATTAATTACATTAAAAAGATACAGTATCTTAAGAATTAATAAAATAGTACCAAACATTAATGTATTACTGGATCTAAGGAAAATACTTCAAAGTTACTTGTTTTGCCTCTACATCCAACTATAAACGCTGGATATTTCTTTACTTAATAAAGCTACATAGGCTATTGCTGGTCAAATCTTGCAAAGTCTCAGTAAATTCTCCAGAAGGAATTTCAATATTGTGAAGACTCAATGCTTCAGTTATTAATTATATTTTGGCTCTTTTATCCTGTTTGAGAAAGTCCTTTCACAAAATCAAAATATTTTTCTGTCTCAGTGTCTCAATATATATAGAGATCAGATATTATTTTAGTAAAAATTAGCCCTTTAAAATAAGAGATGAAGTTAGCAACATCAGGAAAAATACTTTAGACTCTTTAGTTATGAAGACTATTAATGATAAAAATCAAACTTAAAATGTCAACGCTTCAGTCTACACCAAAACCCAACAGTTCTAATTGCACTGGTGTCATTGGGGCAGACTAATAAGATAAGTATATGTGCATTTATTGTGCACTGTTGTATGTTTGTTGGGGACTAATAATAGGAAAATAAATCCAATGCAGCAATGGAAAGGTTGTGTTATGACTCATAAATATTTATAAACCAGGAAAACAGTAAAGTTGGGTTTGATGTTCAGGAAAGAAAAGATCTTTTTCATGAATCCAATTCTTTAAGAGCTTCAGTGTGCAACATTTTTAATCTTTATATAAATGACCTTGATAAAATGAATAAATTGAGCAAGGCTATCACCTAGTGGTCAACAGGAGCAATATTTTATTTTTTCTTGTGAGCTCTTTTATTTGCTGGGGAGTTGTTTTAGGGGGCTTTTTTCTTCCTAGAGCTCTGTCAGATATTACATCAGCAGCAGCACGGCGATATTACATCAGCAGCAGCACGGCGATATTACATCAGCAGCAGCACGGCGATATTACATCAGCAGCAGCACGGCGATATTACATCAGCAGCAGCACGGCGATATTACATCAGCAGCAGCACGGCGATATTACATCAGCAGCAGCACGGCGATATTACATCAGCAGCAGCACGGCGATATTACATCAGCAGCAGCACGGCGATATTACATCAGCAGCAGCACGGCGATATTACATCAGCAGCAGCACGGCGATATTACATCAGCAGCAGCACGGCGATAGTACATCAGCAGCAGCACGGCGATATTACATCAGCAGCAGCACGGCGATATTACATCAGCAGCAGCACGGCGATATTACATCAGCAGCAGCACGGCGATATTACATCAGCAGCAGCACGGCGATATTACATCAGCAGCAGCACGGCGATATTACATCAGCAGCAGCACGGCGATATTACATCAGCAGCAGCACGGCGATATTACATCAGCAGCAGCACGGCGATATTACATCAGCAGCAGCACGGCGATATTACATCAGCAGCAGCACGGCGATATTACATCAGCAGCAGCACGGCGATATTACATCAGCAGCAGCACGGCGATATTACATCAGCAGCAGCACGGCGATATTACATCAGCAGCAGCACGGCGATATTACATCAGCAGCAGCACGGCGATATTACATCAGCAGCAGCACGGCGATATTACATCAGCAGCAGCACGGCGATATTACATCAGCAGCAGCACGGCGATATTACATCAGCAGCAGCACGGCGATATTACATCAGCAGCAGCACGGCGATATTACATCAGCAGCAGCACGGCGATATTACATCAGCAGCAGCACGGCGATATTACATCAGCAGCAGCACGGCGATATTACATCAGCAGCAGCACGGCGATATTACATCAGCAGCAGCACATGAATACATTAAGAAACCCTGTTGTGCCAATGTTTTAATAGTTGTAATTTATTTTTATCTCCAGTAGCTCTTTTAAATCATCTCAAAAAGTCCTACTAAATCCTTAATTTCACTTACTGCTTTTTTTTTTTCCTGAAGCAAACCTAAATGCCTACCTTAAAAGCCCATTCAGACATTTTCAAGAGCATGCAGTATTGCATTGAAGCAACACTCCTTTGGCCATGATAAAGGCAAGAAAATACTGAGAAGGTAATTCTAGCAGATAGAAGACAAACTGAAGGGAAAATGAAATAGAGTCATTCCTAAATTAAATAAATAAAAAAGGGAATAACCAGTGCCAATTCCACAGTGAAAACAGGTTTGGGTGTTTTGGGGGGGCTGGGCTACAAGTTTTTGCGTAAAAAAGCAGAGCCAACAAACCCCATTGACACACCCAGGCACACTGGAAGCTCTGCCCAACTGCAGTATCAGCACTGCAGAGCCCACGGGAGCTCGGTCACAGCCTGCTGCTCTGGAGGCAACACCAGCCCAGAACAAAAGGCAGCATGTGCCCTAAGCAGCTTAGTCCCTACACCTCCACACCGGTATTAGCCCATGGCATTATATCCAGGCTGTAGGATTACCTTATCAAGGGCACAGGGGCCAGAGCTTCAGGGGTTTAGCTGGACAATCAGCACACTGTAATTATTTGTCACGCTGGAAGAGGAAATAGTTTTCCATCTTGGACGTTTCCTCCTTGTTCTCAGGCAGTTTCCTGTCTCAGCTGAGACCAGAAAGTGAGAGGATGCAATTTTATCACAAGTATTGGTGATATTTCTCTTCAAACCATTTGGAAAAGTCATTCTAAATAGACTTCACTGCTTCTAAAGCTAACAAAAACCACAAAAAAATACCCCCGTCCCCAAACCAAAACAATCCAATACCAAACCAAAACTGGATCTGTAACAAAAATAAGCTTCAGCTCAGAAAAGAAAAAGTTGTTAGTCTCTTGGACTACAGGGGGCATACATGAAAGACCAGGCACATTAGTGCATCCAAGTTTCTCAGCCCATGGATGGTGATAAATCTCTTTTCTCCATGACACTGCAGAATATATAGCAAGGAGTAGCTTAACATTACTTCCAGAAATAATATAGGAGAAGTTGACTTGAAACAGTGGAGAGTCCCATTTATTTAAAGACAAAACGAAAACATTTCCCCCTCAATTTGACTCATGACATTTTTTCCTCAAGCCTCATCATTTTGTCTATCTGAATACAGGAGTTCAGTATTTCACCTGCAACCACAAGGGCACTGCACAGTCCCTGAGGAGACATGGAAGGTGACAAATCCTGGCTGCACAGTGGCTGATTGCAATTGGTGACCTCAACCCTAGCTTGTGCATCAAAGTATGACCCTGATAAGGAACAGCATGTCAGGGATCCCCAGTGAAATATGAAACTTAGCACAGAATCCTAGAAGTCAAAGCCAGTTTCAAATAATGCTCTCAGCTTTCCACCACACTTCTTTCTACATGATGAAAACGATACATGTGATATCAGTTTCTTAATTGTCCAAAAGCAATTATGTATTACTTGTCAAAAAACACCACCAACACTGAGAATCTGCATGTAATGTAACTGCATCCAACCAGTTACTGCTGCCAGGTCTTGTTCCCCTTGCTCATCATTGCGTTACATGTATTTACACTTTGTTGCTGGAATACTCAGAATGGACACACATGAAACTTCCACATGAACATATGAAGTGTTCATATATGAATGACACTTCAGATCTGAGGCAATATTTCCTGAAAGTTTTCACAGCCATGATTCATTCGTGGCTGTCTTTTTCTAAGGTTAAAAATGTTTTGTTCACTGTTGTTTCTGCTAAACCTCACGAATATGGGATATGAGAGCAGATCTGCCTGGATCACCCTGTCCCAAGGAGAAGTATCCTCTCCTTATGCTAAGTGCATCTTTACTCCCACTGAGTTGTAGTGTAAGCATTATTTATAGTAATTGCAGGTTTTATCATGAGTTAAGTCACATCTAGAAATAGAACAGCACAACCATGGTGTACCCAATTTTTGTTTCAGAAATAAAAGTCTAAGCTGAACTTCAGTGTGAAATACCTTGTCCCCTTGTACTCCTCCAAATAAGACTGGTTAAAATCAGCACAGTGTCCAATTCCCTGAAGACTTTATTAACTCAGGCCTGCAGTGTTAAATAAGTCAGGTACCAGGTCAGGGAGAATTAGATTAGACAATTTAATCAGTGGAGGATGCATTCTACAATATCCAGTTCAACCTGCCTGCAATTATATTTCAGTTAGAATTTAGGGACAAGTTTCAAGTCTTAAATGACAAATTCACTTTTTTCTTCACATGCCAGAAGTTAGCTGGCAATGTACTGACTGTGGAACCAGTAAAATAGGAAAAAACAATTGCTGCACAGTATTAGCATATCCGGCTGCTTGCCAGTTTGGGATTCCAAGGCATAAAATACATTGAAACACACTTGCAGACCTGAACTGGTTAGAACCTTGCTGCTTTATCTGCAGTTCAGCTTATTTAAATTGCACCTTCACTTGTACTACCACATTTTTGAAAATAAGTAGTTCAACAATATCTTCTAAGAAAGTTTTGCCTCAAAGTACTCAGTTCCCACCTTTTGACCTGACCGCTGCATTGTCTAATGGATCCAGGGCTATTCCAGATCTAAATCTTTAATAACTTTTCAGTTCACCCAGATCCTTTACTCTGGGCACTCAAAAGATTATTTTTTAACACTTTCAAGTAAGGTCAACAGCACAACTAACCATGATACTTCTTTAACAGCATGAAAATGAGAAACAGACAAGATCCCCAACAAGCCAACCCAACCTAAAAATAAGAGATACAGCCTCCCTGCTTCATCTCCTTCTCCCACTGTCAAATGTCATATATTTTAAAGACCAACTCAGAAGTATTGACTGCATATTCAAACATATTTCAGGCTGGACATGGCACCTGGAGTTCCATCTCAATCCTGGAGCAGGGGCAGCTACAAGAGACTGTTCAGGAGTGGGTTCTGTTGGTTATGAACATCCCCAAGAACTCTCCTGACTGCCTCTGCCAGTGTTTCCACAACCTGACAGCAGAAGACATCTTTCCTATGTAATGTATGTAATGAATTTGAGCCAGAAATCAGAACTGTCAGTGAGGATAACAGGTTGGTTTTGGGTTTTTTTCCAAACGAAAACTCTTTTTTTTTTCGTAGGTAGCAATAAGTTTTCATTTTAAAAGAACAGCTGTGCAGGAGAAATCTAAGTTATGAAAATTCTGTTATTTTCCATGAAAGAAAAGTTTAAGGGAATTTTTCCTTCACTGTAAGTGAATTCTTAGCATTTAAAAATTTCAATATGATAAATCACACATTTTAAAGCTTTTCCTCTCCAACAGAACAACAAAAATTAAAGTGTTGTTTACTGTTTCTCCTCACAGAAATATTTCCCACTTTCCAAAATAAAATTTCATTAAAATTTACAGAATTTTTTCAAGTACCGAAACTTTATTAGAACTTAAAACTTTAACTACATATGTTGAAAATCAGGATTTTTCAAGCACCTTCCAACCAGGAGCAAACTACAATAGTAAAAAGGTGGGCATCACCCACCTCCCACTCTGTAGCAAGAGATGACAGCACATCCAAAATTAACTTAGCTTGTATTCAGTGTCCAAATGCAAGATCTTTCAGGTACTGCATGCACTGACTAAAATCAATGAATCAAAGTCTCCCTCAGAGTCAAAACAACTGTTTCTCTTGGCTAAATTCTGCAACAATTCTCACTGAAAATGTATTTTAGCTTTGTTGCTTCAAATTTAAGAGGCAGAATAGATGAACATGCATTGCTCTCTCCAAAGCATTCCAGAAAGGGAACAAAGAACCCAAAAATATCTGTGTTTGGCTCTATCTCTAAAAGCCATGGGATTTGGATAGAAGACCATAATGCAAGGTTAAAGTTAACAAATATTGATGAGAGATGCAGTGTAATGTGACGCCTGCTATGGGCAGAAATACAGAAGAGTACAATTTCATCCTCATGATTGTTTTGGGGGGAAAAAAAGACTTACAGGTGTTGAAATTCACAAATAATCTAGCTCTACAGTTTGATTATTCTCCCTGTCTTGCTTCTGGCTTCAGAAATCAGTGCCTCAATTTTTATTAAAGATGATAAAACAGTGCAGGGTTTGCATAGTCTCAAGAAGGCAATGACACGAGAAGCAGGATCTGTATTACACGCATTTGTATGGATGGATTGGACCCAACAAATGAATTAGCTCAATCCAGCTCTTCACAGCTACCACAGAATCTTGTTTTGGATTAATTTTCAGGCAGGAGAACTGTTTCGTTCAGAAGATGAAGTGTTTTAGAATGAGTTTGAATGAGATAGTTAGAAACATCACATCTAATCTTTTTTTAAATCACACACATTTAAACTGCCACAGCCAAAGAGCCCTGTTCACATTCTGCTTTCAACCACACTAGTAAAAAAACCAAGGGAAAAATACCATAAAAATCTTATCTGCTTTGTGATCTTTTGGGAACTGAATAATAATAATACTTAACAGTGATATAGCACTTCACCTCTTCAAAGCACTGTATAATCATTAAGTGAAAAAATAATCTGACAACAATAACTCATCTACCTCCATCTGCCATCAGCGCTGCACTCCAAATGAGAGCATTGCAAAGAGAACATCACTTAGCACAGCCAACACCCGCTTTCTTATCTTGTCCATCAAATTTAACTGGCACACTCCCTGTGTGGGGCAAAAGGGGCCTCTGAAGGCAACACCAGTGGTCAGGCCAAGCTGACAAACTGCATCAGGTGGATGCTGAAGGTCAGATCCCACACAGCAGCTGTGGGCCAAGCTCACTGGAGGACTGAGGTTTGCTTATTCCAGACAGAAAATAGTCAGTGTTGGTCTTTGAATTAAAATCAACACAAACCTCACAGAATTATTCAACTGACAGCTAAGCACAGGTTTACTGAGTAACTACAAAACTCATCTGGGAGGCATATGGAGGGCATGGAACGGTCTAGGAATAGCCAACTACTGAGGAAGTTTCATGATTCTTCTCCTCCAAAATATGCAATTTAAAATTGTAAAGGCAAGATTTCCACACAGACTGATTTGATTGCTACAAATGTACCAGAGAACATTAGGTGTTTCTGCATTCAGTTTAAGACAAGTAGGGTGAAGCAGTAATTTATTACTAACTGGCTACTTAACCATTTAGCACACACACACACACAAAAATTACTATATAGAAATTAAGACCATGACAAGTAATCCAGAGCATTCAAGAGGACACTTTAAGTGTCCCTGAGAGAGGAAATACACAGAAAAAGAATCCCTGATAATGTCTAATTGGGAAAGCAGCTGCAGCAAACCAAACAGATACACAAAAGAGAGAATTTTCAGGTTTAATCTCTCCACCACCCATTTATTCCTTCATCTGTATCTTCTATATAAACATTTGCAACTGTGCTGTGTATTCTAGGTATTATGAAAATAAATCCTTTATTTGCATTTTACTTTAATCTGGCTTGAATCAAGGGGAACTTCAAGGTAACTTTCCAAAAAGGACATCTCTCCTAAAGGCAGTGCAAGTCTAAAAACCAGAACACAGGCATTGCTTTGCAAGTGCTTTGGCTTCTCAGCACATAGTCCTGAAGGAGTAAAATTATTTGTCCAAGGCAGTCAGGCTAATTTGACAATGACCACCGCTGGATCAAAGGAAAATCACCTCTTAGTCACCAGGAATAATCTGTAGAACACTCCAGCTTTCTGCTGGGACACAGCAGAGCTCCCCTATTCGTCAGATCTATATGGCAAGCACTACCAGAGGTGTCATATTAATAACATCACACACTGATGACTTTGCCAGGCAGTTTTCAAATGCCATTCACTCTCAGAAATGTTTTTATTTACAACTTATTTGCATGGCCCAACTGAATTTGGGCTTCATATGCTGTAAATATTAGCAAAATGATAGATTTATGAAGCTTTAGTTATCTAGCAAAAGATCTTCTAGGTACATCTCAGACCATCTAGTAAAGGCACAGGAAACACCATTTCTTTAGGGAGTATGCACAAAGCAACTTGTCTGAAGCTCACTATATTACATCCCCCAGTACTTTGGGGAGGCACAAGTTATCACCTATAATTACAGACAGACACACAGGCCTTTCTTCGTTTTATGAACCTACATTTTACTGTGTACATTATGGCTTCTATATCAACTTGTATTCTGCTGCAGAAGCCTCTTGGAAAATCAAGCTGTAGTATCATCTCACAGAAATGAAGTTATCAACCTTAGAAGCCCATTTACCATTTTTTGAGAAAACGGCACAAGCTTTGCAGTTTGCTTTGCCATAATTAATTTACAACACAATAAAGAAATTAACACCATGTGAATCAAAAGCTATAACAGAAACTAAAAAGCAAAGATGACAATTTCTTTGTTCACAAGTTAAAGTGGATTTTTTAATTATTATTTAAAGGAGTGACTTTTTTTTTCCCTCTTAAAGGACTATTGAAATAAAACAGTTAGAAAGCTGCCTTTTCCTCTTGCTTCTCTTCAAGTCTCTCTGTCTGTAATTATTTCCCTCTGTTGCTGGTAGCTCCTCCAGGCTGCAGAAGCACAAAGTAATCCAGCACCACATTTCCATGGGGTCATAAACCCTGACTAGATAACAATTAACCCCAGTGGCCAGTTTGCTCAGGAAGGGTCACAAAGACATTTATAATTCACGAGTGATATGTTTGAATGCATTTAAACATTGTTTATGCCCCGTGGCAGTTTTACAGCTCTTCACAGCAAAGCTTTACTTCTTTTCTAAATACCTGCAGTTTCTCTGAGGACAGCTCCTCTCCAAGGTGCCTGCATTCTGCAGGTGCCCCCAAACTGTGTTTGCACAAACAATGAACTAATTTACTCTAGCCAGTCTAAGGTACCACGCTTTTTGCCAATAATGAACCTTATTGCTCAACTTTTTTAGTGCTAGAAAAGTGTGATTTTGTCGTTGTTGGACAAACTTGTACTTGTGTGCAGTCATGAAAAATACCAGTTTCCTTCATTCCATAGATTAGTTGCATCATGATCTATTTCACTTACCTCATTGATCCACAAATGCACTAGTCCATTTTGGTCGTTTAAAACTGCTATGCCAGTTTAAGCAATTTTTTCCACAGGAAAAAAAATAAAGCAACTCTAAACCATTTCAGTAAGAGATTACATTGCTCTTTCTTTCACCATACTTAACAATAAGCAGCCTGTATAAAAAACAGTGTAGCAGTGATTAGAGAAGAGAGACAAACTAAATTTGGACTGAGATTCATCAGCAGCATGAAGGTTTGTTTTCCTCCTCGCCTTCCATTACTTCTCTAGCTTCCACTTAACGAAAACATATGGAATTAGGACAATCCCAAAACAGCAGAAAACAATGAAAAAATACTTCATTGAAAAAAGCAATTTCACAATGTTGTTTTTTTGTATTATTCCATTTGAAATAGTACCTTTAGAAACATTCCCAGAGATGTGACTTATCTAGGAATAAAAGAAGAAATCAAAGTATAGAGTTTTGCTGAAAAAGCATAGCTGTGTAAGAAAAATGTTTGAACATCTGTTGGACAGCAGTAACTTCACTGACATGGGAGTGCACCCAGAGCAATTTGGAGTGGAAGTGGCTGCAGATTTAGGAAAGAACAGCAACCACTTATGATGACAGATTTCACTGTCATCCTCTTATCTCTTGCCATTAACATATCTCCTCTCCATTCCTGGTAAAATCTAGCCCTAAATATGCTTTTGCTACTATCGCAACCCAAAAATCAAATTAATCCACCCACATTGTACTGTAAAATGTGCATTAATAATTCTGACTCACACAGAATGAGTTTCTTTTCCATCCACCAGAGCTGACCAGCTAAGAAACATCTTTGCATCACAACTCAAAACAGCTGAATTATTTCTGCTCTTGCCCATTGCTAACTGAATCAAACTGTAGTTACCTGTCTTTAGAAAACTAGTGCTATTGCCTAGCTTCGACCTGGTGAATTGCAGGTCTAATAACCTAACACACCATAGAAAAACATATCTAAAGCCCACAAACCCACTCATTCTTCATAGAAAAGATTACATTAAACCTGTTTTTTTTAAAAGACATTTGCATTCCTCCTATTTAATTAAATGTGATACCTACAAGCTGCTTTTTGGGCACAAAGTCCTTGCTAGCAACCTTTCCAATTTCAGTGCCATAGTCTGCAGAACCATTCCCAAGAAGCACAGAGACAGAGCAACTCCCTGGAGAAGCACTAAGTATTGGTGCAACACGGTGCTGCTTACCTTCGCCTTAATTTTATCCTCTTAAGTTGTGCTGTTTGAAGCAAAATCAATTCAAGTTGCTTTGGTTACTCTCACTTTCAAAGTCTGAACCATTCCCTGGAGCACTGCAGCACTGACTTAGTGGCACTGAGATCTATTTCAGGCCTTAGTGAATAATTCTGTGCCATTCACATTGAATTATACTCAGTGTTGCTTTTTCCAGTTAGTTGTTTAGGCACTAGGATGTTTACTTTTTCCATGGCAAAATTGTGGAAGAAATGTACTGTACTGTTGTCTACCAAAGAGCATAGGTAAAGAGTCCTTTATATTTCTTTCAGCATTTAAATACTAGAGAAACTGCATAAAATAACTTAATTCCTCTATCGGTAAAGTGAAAATACACCTGCTAATGAAGAAACAGCTGGGGGTTTCCACAAGAACACATTTCCCATAGATAAACTTGGTATTTCTCCTTCAATAATCTTTTTATTAATAAAAATTGACAAAATATTTTTTGGTTGAAAACGGGACTAAAAATTTTATAAGAAATCAGGACTGGAAATGTAGATATTGAAAAGCCATGCTGCAGCATATTCACCTCATATGTGAGCCAATTTGAAATTGTGCGATTCAGTACTTTGTGTCGGTTTGGATGAGATAGAAATATCACATTTGGGGAAGTTTTGTTTCTCAAAAACCATGATCTCTGTGAGAAAGAAAAAAAAAAAATCTTTATTTAAAAAAAAAACCCTGAAAGTAATGACAGGGAAGAAGGGTATCTGTCAAAACCAAGTAGTCCCAGTCACTTTTTCTCTGCTAGGACAGCATCAGCTCGAGCTAACACTAAGTGCTCTCACCTGCACAACACTGCAGGCTCGCCTGAGGAGCTCTGTCCTCACCTGGCCTTAGCAACACCATCCTTCTCCAACACATTGCTCGCAGCACTTTTGTTAATGCTGTCTGGAGGAGCTCAGTATAGAACAGTCACCCTTAGTATTCAGCCTTTTTAAGCAAAGCAGTGCCTTCATGTAACAGCTTTTCCCCAGGGAATATCACTAAGGAAAATACAGGTAAGGAAACTGACAAGTGAAAACCTTGTTAAAAATTTAAATTCCCTAACAAATGCTCATATTTGTATGCTCAATTTTTTTGGCTTTAAAAATATAAGCTGCATTTAGATACAGCTTAGATGTAAACCAGCTGGAGTAAAAAGGTATTACTAAAGGAATAATTAATAAACTTTTACAAATATCTGAGGCACATTTAGGTGTCACTATCCTGCATCCTCAGGTAATGAGACGGAAATCCTGTCTAAGACAGTGTGGTCCTGTGGATGAAGGCCAAGAGTAAAGCATTTAAACAATGTACCAGCTACTTATGCTTCAGAGGGGAGTAAATAGACACCTGAAATCTTATATTCTTGCATATTTTCATCCACTTGTCAACAAGTAAAGCAAATTTCATATGGAGCTGCTGGTCTCTTCCAATAGTCTTCAGGAACTGTAAGGTTCTTTTGTGACTTGTCAATATTATTTCTGGCTAAGTGACCCAATATAGGAAAGGATAAGGATCTGTTGGGGGCAGATGATCTTATTCACTGGGACAAAAGACCACCATGATATTTAGACCGTTCAGGTACTTTAAAACCACATCAAACATTCCACATGCTTTAGCAGCACACAAGAAGCTTCAGCAGAGTGGTCAGCAAGACAGGAAGCCATAAATCAGCCTGTGGCCTCAATATGGGGACTGGTGGTTACAAGCACATTAAGGGAATTCAGAGATGAGATGGTAAGAAGCCAACTCATTATAGTGACAAACAGCACCCAGCTGCAGGAACGTCTGCTCGCAGAGCCAGACACCTGCCCTTGCAGGCAGCCACTGCTCTCAGCCACAGGCTGGGAGAGGACAGCTGTGCTGGCACCCTGGGACAGGGACAAATGATGGCCCAGCCAGCCAAAGCATAAGCCCAGCTCAGCCTGGTGGCACCTCCAGTGCAGGGCAGACTGGTCCCATGTCCTACAGTGACAAAGGCAACTATTATCTTATATGATGACAAAAAAAAAAAGCAGCAGAAGTCATTTTCCCTTAATTTCTGCAAGCAGTTGATCAGTTATTGATTTAATGGAGCCCCAACTTTAAATTGCAGCAGAGGAAAAATCCTCACTGATAACAAATATGAAATTCAGGAACATAGAAGCAGAGCAAAGTGAAAGCAGCAAAGCTGAAAAGTAGTCTTTGGAGGGGCTCAAGCAGAAAGCCAGGTAAAAGACAGTGTCCAAGAATGTTAAAAAAGGACATAGCCCAGAGACTCTGCCCCAGAGCTCTCTCAGGTGTCTTGGGAATTGCTGAAGGGGACTGCTGGCAGGGAAGATACTGCTTTTCAGACAAATGGTGAGGTCAGGAGGCTCAGCAAAAGATGTTCATGTAAAGATAGATTAAAAAAAAATAAACTGCAGACATTGGAACACCCATTCTTTGAGGGAGTGTGTGATTTAACTAGATGTGCAAGTCATGTAGGATCCACTGAAGGCTAGAAATAACACATGGGTAATCATAACATTCAATTAATGGAGTAGTTTTCCTCAGACTCCTTTGACTATTCATGGAGCTGAGGCTTCTTACCTTGCTGTCCAAAACAGATGTCCTATGTAAGGCAAATACCTCAGGCAATACATTATTTTTGCTCCGGCTAGATGTGATTTAGCAACATTGAACAGATTTACTTAAAAAAATATGGCATTACAAGTGGAAAAAAAAAAGCAAGAGAATATGAAACCAGCTTCACTTCCTTAAGTAGGGTAACAGCTACTTCAGTTATTCACTAGAATTCACTCAAAACTGGAAGAAAGTTTTCAGTCTAAGTATTTCAAGGACTTAGTTCAGGCCCCAGAGGGCAGCAGTTCATTTAGGTATGGGACATTACAGCAACAGGCATGAATAAGAGGCCTCTTTAGATTACAAGGACAAGTCTTTAGGATAAACTAAGGGTCTCCAAGCTGTCAGAGCACATAATCAATTTAAGGACCCAAACAGCAATTAATGTAAAACTTATTTCAGTAATGATATGACTCAGCTGAGCCTGTTACCCCAAACATAGCAAGTCAAAGATATTATTCATCAGAATACATATGCAGATATCAAAGAACATACTGAAGTGAAGGCACTGTGGTCCCTCTCATGGGAGGCACATTGCAGCGCTGAAGGGACCCTGAAGGAGCTCTGCCTCTGCTTGTCCCCCCACAATTCACTGCCAGAACTGCATTCTTGCAATCAGCCTGCATTAAGGGACAGCTTTCAGTGCAGAGTTGAGCTTTAATTCACAAGTCTATTAAAAACCAATACTTACAACAGAATTGTCATTTTTAATGGAACCAAGCTGTGCTTTCTCCCTCCCGCCTTTCATAAATGTCAAAACAAACTCAGTTGGTTTACTCATTTACAATAGAGAGCCTTTCACCATTGAAAAACATTGCATAGCTATAGTTCAAGGGTAGGTCATCATCTATATAGTTCTGAGATCCAGAGACAAAAGGCTTCATAAGGCTTTTGTTACAATATCAAAAAAAGCTGCAAGTGCTGTAAATAAAAGAAATAAAACTCTCTCTGATTGCATTTCCCTGAGATTAGCAATGACAGCTGCCCATGTATCATGGAAAGCAGAAAAACACAATGCTAATCTGCAAATACAATTACCACATTTCTGATATTTCAATTTGAAGCTTAAGCTAGAATTAACTAATGCACCAAATTAATTTCAGATTCCCAGGTATAAGAGTCTCTCAGTTTATTTCTAACCAAAGTTTTTTACTCTGAAATGAACATCAAGGTACATCATCTAGGCCTGAGCATTTTGTAAATCTGCATCTCAGACACCTCAAAAAGCATTTCTCAAACTTTTTTATAAATTATAGCTCTTCATATAAACAAAGTTACAAAGGATTAAATTGCATGTCAATTACTGTAATTTTTCTGCTTTAAAATATAGCTTTGATGATGCACTAATAAACAATTAAAAAAAAAAAAACTGATTACTTGGTAAACATAGTATCAAGTAGAAATCCATGCAACAGCAAAAACTTTTTTCCCTGTAGCAAACTCTCAAAAAATTCCCATTCAACCTATAGTCTCATTTTCCAGAGTAAATCTGCCCATTGGGCTCCTGGTAAAGACTAAACCTAAAACAATATTACAAACGGCTCCACTGACCTCGCAGCAAATTATGAGTTTTATAGGTGTAAGGGGAAAGGAGGTTTTATGATAACACTAAAATGACTGGTGCAAAACACTATAAAGCTTCCTGCTGCTTGAGAAAGAAGTGCTCCATATTTAAGAGGCAAAAAAGGTGTGTGAAAATCTGCATAAAATAATGGAAATGGTTTCTCTAAGTGGTTGGACATACTTAAATGTGCATTTCTTGGATCTGTTACAGGATAATAAAACAAAAAAACCTCCAAGTTCTTTCTTTTGTTATTATACTCAAGACAAGAGCAGTATGAGAAATGCAGCATCTGTTGTACAGTTTAAGGGCTGTAATACAGAGCTCCATCTTCAAACTTGGAAGGAAAGTGTTTCAGTTTGCCCAAAACCTTTTACCTAAGCAAAATTGAACATGATTTTATGGTCAAAAGGCAACTGTTCCTTAAATATTCTTTAAACATGATTGACCACTACCTAGAGAATGGTTGATTAAAATCCTTGTGAATGGAAAATTTTACACAGGTGCTTAGAAAGAAGCCTTCTCCTTGCAACTACACATTTTTAAAACCAGACTCCACACAGAATCCTAGTTCTGCAGTAGTTTACTGGCAGCCTAAGCAAGCTGGGTCCAATTACACAATTTTCAAGGCGAGCATTTTGTTCTTCTAGTCTTTTTAATAATTTTCTAACATGTTAACAATTTTGCAGAAGACCTGCAAAGGAAATATACTCTCTCTCTAACAAAGATTTATGATGTTGAGTTCTCATAATTCAATACATGATGAAAAATAAATCTATTAAAGATTTTAACCTTTTTTCTTATTGTGATGAATTATCAATATCATGCTTTATCAATCATACAATATTACCTAAAAATAGAGTTGATAAGAGCTTTTGTGCTGTACTCAAGTTTTATTCTTAATAGCTATTAATATCTACTATAAAAAATGATCATATGAAGAAATGCCCTTCCAATTTGCATCCCGATGAAAAATAAATGCCTTGCAACTGTAAGAGTTGCTCAGTGCTAATTCAACCATTGCTAGTTCCATTTGCAATAATGTCATCCTTCAAACACTGGCAGTGCTTACTGCCTGAAAAATGTTATGCATACTGGTGGGTTTGTTTGGGAACTTCATGCATCTTTTTGCAAATCATTATTTAAACAAGAATAAAAAAAAATAAAAGGATAAAGCAAATTAACTAGCTCTTGGACAAATGGGTAATATTCCAGGCCACGTCAAAAATTCATCTTATCCACATTGCATCACCATTCACACTGTGTGTGCAGAAACCAGCATGTGGCAAGCACTGTCCATCTGAACCAGCAGGTATGACGTTTTATAAATATTTTTAAGCCTAGGTTTCACATTTTACACTTACAGTTGATTGTTACTCTACCAGGTTTTTTACAATTCCTTCATTTTTAATGTTAAAACAATATTGACAAAGTTACTTGAATGATATCCATCTTGCTTAACAACTAACTAGTTGACTGAAATGATAGGTTCCTATTTCTCATGTATCAAAAGTTAGAGGTAAGAGGCTTAAGGAATACAGATGCAGGGCAGCAAACATTAAACTTTGTGGAAAATAATAAAGTACCAAAATGTGCTTTGATGTTACTTCTCACAGAGCTACAGCACATTGACTGGAATAGTGGGAAAATATCCTGGCACTTAAACAAGTACAGTCCAACTCATTGATTTCCAATATCTGCATTACAAGTGACAGAATAAAGGCAGAGTATGACACAAAAATGAGAACAAGTTCACATTTTCAGAATGAAGCTCTACCACAACTTCACGCTCTTAGCGACTTATCTGTGCTGGGTCAAGATTGTGGTAAAAGAGATCAGAAGAAAAACCAAGTGACTGGATGGCCAATATTGTATCTTGCAATACTCAGGGCTGCAAAACTGCACAAAATTGGCATTTGTCTAACTGCAACACAGTGTCATGTAACATACATCCAAGTGATTTCATCATTATCTGCTTCTGGCTCTGTCAGAGCCATTATTTTTTACTGCTAAGAATAAAAATTACATGAAGGGCTTTTGCATAGTTGGTTTTCTTATTTTTAAAAACTATTTATTTTTCATTGAACAAATATTAACAGAGAACTACTGGCACCTATGGCTTTCTGAACAAAGATCAGCTTGGTAAATCATGCCACTTAGAGTAAGCAAACTATCACTTGATTCAAGCAGCTGTCTACGCCACAGTCAAATTGTTCCTAATCATATAAAGTTCCAGATTTCCAATTGTCACAGTAATAAGAAATTCCTATCAAAAGCACGTGTGTTTCATCAAGGCAGAAATCCATGGCAGTGAAATGTTGAATTTGTTCTTTGATTTCTGACTGGTTGTTAATTATCAGAGAGTTGTTTCAGCCTTACATCCCATTGGTTTGGACGCTTGAAGCTGCAGCAGCGCAACTACTAACTCCTGTTGCCTGAGGGAGGTATTATACATACTAAAAACAATCAGGAAAAGGAAAGATTAATTCCTGGCTACAACATGTTTCTGTCAACATCATGTCTCTTGAAGAGAGCCTGCTGCTCTGTAGGATGCATCTCCCATTTTGTTAATGTAATTCCCAAGGATAAAAAAATGCTTCTATGAGGACAGCAGCTGTGGACATAGCTAATCTTAAAGTAATTGAATTTATTGGGAAGTGGCCTTTCCACAGAAACCACCTACAAAATTGAAAATAAAATTAGATATTTCTATGAAGAGAGAAGAATAGAGTTATATTTTGTGTAATTAGCATCACAGTCTCTCCCAAGAGTTTACGTGACCACAAGTCAAATAAAAAGCAATACACAAGCCACCAAGTTGAGCTCTTCATTCAACTTTCCACAGCAGTTCTGATCTCAAGCACTAAAGACATTTTGCTTACACAAACTCTTGCTATCGAACCTTGCAGTATTTACATGCACTATATGGATAAGAAATCATACAACTGAACACTGGGAAAAAAAAAAAGCCACCAAAAAAAAAGAGACAAAAAACAAACCCAAAACAACCACCAGGACAGTTAAGGTTCAAAGAAAGAATTCCTTGAAAACTGTATTTTACCAGCCGTTTGTTTGAGGCTCTGTATTCATACCTTAGCTAACACTACAAACACCCAAAGCAAGAAAATGATACTAGCTCAGTTACAAAGAAATCTGTTGCCATGGGAAACCCAAAGATATCAAGTGAGGAACTGATAGCAGGAGTAAATGAAAACCCACTTTCCAGACATACAAAGAAAGTACAAGTCAACACACAGGGCTATGAAACAATTGTGATTTAATCCTAATTAAGGCAAGGCCATGTGACTGGTTACAAAGCTTATCTGCATAGTCCACATGCAGTTGACACTTTTTGTTTCTACTTAACATCCTCCAGAAACTCTCCTGTTCTGCCAATCTACACAGTGACATAAATTGACATTCATGTCACCCCAGTGTACATTTTTCCATGAAATGCCTTTCCCACAGATCTCAATGGGCTCAGCAAAATAGACAGGAAAATAATCATTGAGAATGAACTCATCCTGGTACAGAATACTATGTTAAATTCCTTTTAAGATTAACACTTCCAAGTTACCTTCCAAAAAACCTGGTCTCCCCTCAGACAAAATTCAAGTACGAACTCCTAAGAACTCATCAATTGATAACAGCTCATTTCAAGTGATTCATAACTTACTTCAAAAATTTGTTGTAGGTACTAACTTGTGCAAATCTAATTTCAACAAAGTTTTGCTGACAAAGCACTGAAGTTAAATAATTTGTAACTTGCTAATGACAAATGAGATGGAATGCACTGACATCACTGTAATGGCTTCATAATTTACTCAATATCCAGAGGATTAAAACTCTTATGAATCAATAATCCATCAGCCATGGTGTTGTGAAGTAAATCTTATAATACCTTATAAACCTTATAATACACCAGAATACACTTTAATCTCAATAGTTAAATGCATCAAGAATGTTACTGGTGAGCACAAGACCACTGTTCAATGCTGCAATTCAGACAAGTCAAATATTCTTAGCTCATTTCAGATCAGTATGTATTATTCTAGCACTGCAATTCATCTTCCTCATAGAAATTGTGCCTCGGGTTCTCATACAGTCTGCCAAATTTAAAAAAAAACCCCACATATATATATATACACCTTTTGAAATTAAATTCCGATTTTGTGCTATGCTTTTCTGTGTTCTTGACTTATTGTCACTGGCACCTAAAGGTAGAGGCTCCCTAGCATTATCCTGTCACTGACTGCTGCTCAGACCAGCAAGTGGCTCACAAAACACCCAGTTGAGATTTTGTTTACTTATTTGGTTCACAGTTTCAAGGGTCCATGACATCACATACATAAATACTTTGGTGTGTCACTCTTTAGAGGTTGCTCATGAGAGAGTAACTTTAGATGCTAAATATTTATCTTAACACTATTAGTCATTAGACAGTAATTCAGACTCAGTGTGGCAGGCCTCCAATTTTATTCTTGAGCTCAAGGAGAAAACACAAGTACTCTGCTGTGACAGTCCCCCCTCTTATTTAACACCCAGAGAACAAACCTGTAGGTTCCTTATTCACCTACAGGCTCACTGGCGTGTTTAGACCAACAACCCCTGCCGTCAGTAAGATGGCAAAAAATATTAAGATTAGTTAGAACTTGCTCTTTCAAGACAACTGTCCTCAGCAAGACAGATTTTCACACGAACAAATTTACTGTCTAGACCACTTTGATTTCTACTAGTTTGCAGAAGTCACCAAGTGTTACATTCTCCCTAAACAGAATCACTCCCCTGGGAGGAGCAGAGTCACTGCAGCACAAGCACTGAAGTTTCCTCATCTTGGAATACATACAGAACACGCATTGAGGGGTTGCCCCTAGCAAAAGTGACAGTAAGTGTGCAAAGGCTGAAATCTTTGAGCATCCTGTCTAATGAACACATTCCCAGGTCTGCCCTGTAATGGCATGCTGGCTGGTAACTGAAAAGTTTTGCTTGCAGCTTGCATTTCAAAACATGTCCAAATAATCTACTTGACAGATAATGAAACCTCTTGCAATTACCTTTAGCTTGAAGCAGAGTTCTTAAAATATCATTTTAATATTGATTTGTGATGAAGTTAATTATGTTTTCCTCCAAGCTGGAATGCACAGCCAAAACCAGAGTCTAATCAAACCAACTGGGACTAAGAGAGTGGTAAAAGAACCCTTAAAATAAAGAACAAAATTACTCCTGGTCTTTGACAGAGTGACTTGGCTCCCCATGGGGGATGAGGGTTAAATCTCACCACAAACAGCCAGAAGCCCGTGCAGTCCACTAACAAGGGTAGGGGATTACCAAGAGCTCCACATCTGTTATTGACAATGCTGATGAGCCTAATTGGCAGCACACAGCTGATCCCCCTGAAGCAGCAGGGGGCAGAAACAGAGCACAAAGGTGGATAAGACAGTTTGAGCAATACACTTTCCAGAGTGGCTCTGGATAAGCTGCTCTTGCACACTGGAGCTCACCAGCTCCTCCAGCAGAAAAGCATACAAGGCTGGGGGGCTGCAGCAGGTTCAGCACTGGTGCAACAGTGCAGTTCTGTCAGACAAAGAACAGAGGTACACAAACAATAAACATGACAAAGACTTGTCCAGAAAGGCCACTACTTTCTGGTAGAACAAACATGCCCTGCCTGCCCCCCGCAAAATAATTTGCTAAACAATTATAGTCATGACTTCTCAGCAAAATCCTGAAGTCTTTCAGTATTAAGCTTATTATTATAATAATTGTTTAAACAAAAATGTTACCTGGATTTTACATTTAATTTCACATCTATTTGGAGAATATTCTAAAAGTTATACTACACTCAAGGCAGGATATTCTTGTTCATTACTAAAATATAATCCCCTTTGAGCATGAATTGGCTTTGAACAGGGCTCAGTCTCTGCAGTTCAATGGTCAACCTGTTACAGCATTATAGAAGCCATCTCAAGAGTCAGGAGAAAAAAATTATGTCATCAGGCCTAATATCACAAAATTACATACAACCCAGGTTCCCAAAGTGACCTTTGCTCTTTTATTATCACTTACAAAACACAAGTTGCTGTCCAAGGAATTTTATTAAAAGAGTGTCCCCTTGTAAACACTAGCCTACATATCTGGATTCCCTTCTTTCAAGCCTCTTTCCCCACTAGATCCCAGCTGCCAAGGCATGCTGTTCAAGTCCATGAATTATTCTTAATTAAAACATAATTAGAATGCTGATGTCACCACATGCCAGAAATATGCCAAAAGGAGAGCCAAAGCATGCAATTAGTGAGCAACTGCAGCTACAGAGAACCTTGAGAAAAAGCAAAGACTGGTGGAAGGTGTGACTCCACCCTGAGCACAGCTCCCTCTTGCACTCTGTCAGACTGGCTCTGGCCACCAGTGACACCCACAGTGACCTCAGTTTCCTAATTGGTTGTAATGTGTTTGAAAGCCATTGGAAGGACTCTCTGGAGACCTTTTTTAGGTTTTTCATTAACTTTTTAGATCAATACATTCCCTCTGTACTAGGAGAATAAAAGGAACAAATTAGGACAAACTAAATCAACTTTGAAACATTCTTGGGATTTTCCCAGCCTTGATAAGTACCAAGTCAGATCCATGGTGGAACAGACTGTCATTTAATTTACTCACCTTTTGACTGAAGGTAGCCATTAGAGAGAAGAGTCGGGATTTTGGTATCGCAGCCCACCTTAATATTGACAACTAAAAAAATCTATCCAAACACTATTATAGACAGTTTGTCCCAGACATCTACCTCAGCTGAAGTCAAAGTGTGCAGCAAGAGTAGGATGATTCATCTTTCATCAGCAATCAATGACATTTTCAAGTAATGATACCTTTTCCTGTTACCATGAAACCTCAAGATGACCTCAAGAAATTATAGAAACAGCCACATTAGGAAAGGTACGTGTGGTAAATGTGCCTTTCTGCAAGGGTTATCAAGAGCTAACAGGGAAATTATTAAAAAAAGGCTCTATGATTGAAAACACACTCTGGCAGATCCATCAATTCTTTCCAGTCTTTTTAAACACACTTCTCACATTCTGAAGTTTAACTCACAAATTTTGTGAGTTCGTAACTAATATCCTTCCAGGTGGCATTTGTCAACACATCTTGGAGTGCTGAACTGCTACGAGATCTGTTTCACCATTTGGGATTAGGAACGCCTTATCCCAAACACCTCAAAAATCCCCAGATCAAACTTAAGACATCAGCTGTATGTTAAATAAATTTCTTTCACTTGATATCAAAATTATTTACTTTAGTGAAACAAACACAATTATTTTTCCTTCATGTTCAGATAGTTGACAGAATTAAAAGGGCATTTGGAGTGATTGCTGAAAGGTGTCTGCAAGCTTTGGTCCAGTATCCCTATCATGAGCTTGGTGCCCAACTGCAAGAGTTCTTCAGATATCACCTGGGGCTGTGCATACATCTAAAGTCCACAAGCCTTGTAGATCCCTCTCCAGGCATATGAAGATTTCATGGCAGGACACATCAATTCAGCAATAAGACCTTCAATTTAGGCAGGCTTCTCCTCTGGCTCCAGAAGGCAGCCCTCCCATTTTGTTTATTCTCACATGCTTTAAATGAATTCTGTGCCATTTCATGGCCATTAATGTAGATTTGTTTTACATGATCAGGAAACAAGTTTTTAAACATGTCTCATGCATTAAATATCACATATATTCATCAGGGAAGGAAAACATTTCTGGAGTACAGCAATTTTACAGACTCTGGTTTCTAATAAATTTTCACAGCAACCCTAAACTGCATTAGCAAGTTCCAGTTTATTGTCTAGCTTGTGCACAACATCCCTCAGTGACATGTCAAATCTTTACCAAGGCAGCTGAACTCCTAAAGCTGTCCTTATTGGCAGGGAAATTGTCAGATTAAATTGCCACCTCTTGTCAGGTAAAGATGTATGATCTGATATCCCCCTGCTGCTGATGATACAAACTGTCCTTTCACTTTGGATGTATTATGAATCTCCAGTGTTTCTTACTCTGAGCAAAGAAGTATCTCATGGTGAGAGGAAATATTCCTTGCTGACCACATTAAGCACAGTTTATAATAAATACAGACACAGCAACACAAAACTCCTCAATTGTTTAAATTGTTTTGTTCAGTTTTGAATTTTTTCCAGGGTATTTACTTATCTGTCTAGACAATCAAAAAATCAAAGTATTTTCATAGCCTCCTGTCTCAAGTGCTCTTTCCATAGCGTTACCCAAATGCATATTTACTGTTTCCTAGAGCTTGAGCAGGGAGGTTGGACCCTTCCAGCCATACCCATTCTGTGATTACTGTGCATTTACAAGACCCTAGAAAGAGAGATGTGGAAAAAAGAATTACCTATTACTTGTGTGGGTCCTTGATTACACCCAAGACTTGAGGAACAGAACAGAAAAGCCAAGTACCGTAAGTTTTCATTGTAGTATTTTCAAATAGTCACAAATCCAAATCCTACTACTGACTTACTTATTCAAAACATAGCCATACAACTCTAGCACATGGGGTATTTTAAACAACTTCCCTAAACTTGGATGAAAAATGAAACCAAATAAACCCAAACAAAATATTTCTGACATACATGCACAACAAAGTTTTGCTAGATTCCTTTATAAGCTGCACTTACACATTTAAGTTTAAACAAGTTTTGCATTTCCACTTCTCACCCCCCAAGCTCCCTGTTCATTAGAAATGGAAAACAAGTTTCAGATTTTTTTTTCTTGAAAGAACAAAGCAATAGCTCTGTCTATTGGGGAGAGAACTAATTTTTTCCCTCTATTTTCAAGTTATGAACTGGAAGTTCCAAGCAATGCAACTTAGAGCTTTTTAGGCCAGAGACACAAAGCTGAACTTTCCAAACTATAATGGTGCAGCTCAACAGAAGGTGGCACAAAAGTTTGATTCAATAGTTTAAACGAGAATCTCCTAATAGCAGGCAGAAATTTTTCCCAAGTGCTCTGAAGCACTAGTGCTGATTAGTACTTTATTTCCTCACCTGCTTGCAGGAACACAGATTGCTTACTCTGTTCTCATCACAAACTGAAATGGCTCCAAGCAGTGCCTGGGAGCACAATTTAAAAAAATTGTGCCCCAGAGAAAGCTGCCAAGAAGCCTGAGCTAAGTCAGAAATGTACTCACAGCTTTTCCAACTGACAGCCAGAGAGGAGTGGCATAGCAAGTTCAATAGGCATCAAATGGAAGGTATTGCTGGAAATTTTCTAAGATTTTACAAAATTTTGCAAGTTTCCCAAAGACAGCTGAATGGAAGTTCAAGCTACCAAAAATCAACACAAAATAGGTAAGAATCTAAAAATGGTAAGAGTAGTTATCAAGCAGTGGTTTTAGAAATGGTACAATTGGTGAATAAAATAATTCAAACTTCTTCACTGAAAGCTTAAATGATGATGAAGTGCTCAAAAAGTGATACTTTATCTCCTTTTATGTCTTGTATAAAATGGTCTCTTTCCACTAACCTTTTCCATGATCCTAGACCCCAATTTAGATAATTCCATTATCATCTTCAAAGAAGAAAGATATAGTAGGAAAATGAAGCTATAGACTAATGTTACCTTATTAAAATCCTATTTACATAGAATTAACATAAATACAAGTTGGTAAACCATATGCTATCACATCTGTTCCTCTGTGTATTCATAACCAGACTGTCCCCTATAGGGCTCTCAAATTAATATGTATTAGAATATATTACAAAGTATTTTGATTCTCTTGACAATATAATTTGCAGCTAGATTATTTGTAGGCTTTTAGCTTGGAATTATTACTGTTGCACTGTACATCAGCTGTTTCTTCTAGTGTGATTAAAGTACAACACCTGGCTGTTCTACTATTAAAACTTCATGGAATTGTGTCAATTTCCAAATGCTCAGCTCCTTACAATTCAAGTATTTTCAGTTTGAATATGTCAGAAGAATTCAGTCCTTTACCAACCACACCACCATTTAGGAGCTTTGTTTTCCAGCTTCCAGGCCACTTAAAACATGTCAAACATCAGGAGTGTTTACTAATTAGGTTAGGAAAGAATACATAACAGCAAAAACGCTTTAAATCTGAAGCTTAATAGATAAAAACTCCACTTCAGCCACCAAACATTCTATGAATATATGTTTGCATTTCTGATGAAACTCACAGATGCCTCCCTGCACTGAATAAAGCAGATGCTTGTATTTGCTCTTGGAGACTATAAAGAATATTTTGGGAAATCAGCAAAGTCCTTTATACCCTACTGTTTTATAATTATATTTATTCTCTTCTATGCATACATTGTATGACTAAAAAAACTACCCACAAAATCTGTCTTTTCTTCAGGTCACCTACAAGGTTTATTAACTAAAAAGGTTTAAAAATGAAATTAAAAAAAAAAAACCAAAAAAAAAACTCACCAAAAAACCCCCACCGTGAGATATGTAGAACTAGTAAGGCCTCTCTTCACAGGGGAGAGACGGCCATCAAGGGCTGCCTACCAAAGCCTGCTCACAGACTATAGCTGGAAAGTGCTTCCCCTGAAGAAAGGCTACAGCTCCTCCCTTCCTTTCCAAACTCAGCATCTCTATTTCAGCATTTCTCCCTGAATGGCTCAAAAATAAACCAGGAACTACCAAAACCACAATTAAAACTGCCCAGGTCAGGCAGAGCTGCAGCCCAGAGGAGCCTGTTGGTGCTCTCCTCTCCCTCAGCCAGGCTGGGAGGTGCTGACCACCCTCCCACAGCTCAGATGGCCCCACACACCTGGAAACAGGGCATCAAAAACCCAACCAGCACAGGAAAGTGCCAGCTTACTTCCTGAGAGCACCTTTTAAACCAAACCAAATACAAACGAGTCAACTCAATCCATCGGGTTTTGTCTTTTTTTGCCTTACCTGAGCCAGGGAGAGCTCAGAAGGCCTCTTCCTTGAAGGAGCTCCAGCACTCCTGCACTGTTCCAGGCCATTCCTCTCCTCACCCACTGCCTCACAGGGGCAGAATGTCCCGCCAGTCCCAAGCTATGGGCTCCAGGAGCCTCTGCTGGTGTGCAGGTTGGTGGGGCAGGGCAAGCAGGCAGAGCAGCCCCACAGGGCCAAACCTCTCCTCCACCTGCTACCCTCACCTTCTGAGGACACCTGGCAAATGGCACCACAGCCAATCCTCCTCACCTGAGGGCAAAACCTGAGGGCCTTAATTGCCCCTGGCCTGGCTGGTGAGTAACAAACCTCCCAGCTCAACTCGCAGCACCTGTGACAAACCTCCAGTTTAACTCACAGCACCTGTGACAAACCTCCAGCTTAATTCACCCCATCTGTGTGCTCCTAACGCACTGACCCCACACACCTGTGGCCTGCTTGTTTGCCCCTCCAAGGGTATTAATGTGGTGCTCTCTGAAGCAGTGCAACAAAGTGTTGCTGGAAATTTCTTCTCTGTGGATGATCTTATAGTTGAACTTCAGAATATCTGAAAAAAGGTGTATATTCATAAATCAGAATTATGTTTCATTGCTGGGCCGTGTTAGAGTTTGGATTTCTAGAACATTTTCCTATAATAGAAACATAAAATCTCTCAAGTTCTTTTGGACTACTGTGAAATGCTCCCAGTCTGGACCCATATCTCTTGTTTTAGGTGTGCAGTGCTGCATGGGTGCTATCTCTGTTCACAGCTGGGGAAACTGGCTCAGGAATGTGGCTGCAATGGCACCCCTGGTCAGGAGAGCCCCCTTATCCTCAGTGGGGAACCTGGGGACACACTGCCTTCCTGACCACCATTCAGGCTGATGAGCATCCCAGGAAAATGTTAAGATAGATAGTCACACACCCAGGAGTACAAGTTTACATTGTTCTTATTTTTATACACTTGGACCAATATTTGCTCTTCCACATCTCACAGCTGAGTTTGTATTGATGCCTCAACACCCCAAGACTGATTGCATGATGATTGAAGGGTTTCAGACGTGCATTATTAATAGATCTTGCCTTAATACTCTTGAAGTAATACTGAAAAGTATGCCTGAGCTTTCAAAAAATATTTCAAAATACATTGTATAGAAAATGTTACCAGAAGGTTGTTCTTACTATACTGATTTGCTTTCACAATTCTGGATCCCAGCTCATTATGTTTGAATTTTCAGATTCTGCTAACAGAGGATAATATCCAACATGGCATTCTCTTTTTATCCACAGAACAAGGAGAAACATTATTGGAACAGTCTTTCCTCTCAGTGGATTTTTCCCTGCAGTTATGTTCTGTGCAGCCTGTGCCAGGCCCTGTCTCAGGAGCCGAGTAACAGCCAAGGTCAGGCACAGCCTGCTCTGTCCCAGCAGTGTCACACTAACTCTGCAACTTGTCATTAGTCTGGCAAAGCCGACACAGAACATGATTCCAGGTGTTAGGTGAGAACTGCACCTTTTCTGGGATCACAGGAGACTTAGAGTGAGAAGAAGAAAGATAAAACTGAACTGTCCTCAGCTTGCTCCACTCTGTCTTCTTCTCCAAGACTGAATCCACATTACTTTTGTTTTCATACTTAAACAATCTTCTGCCTGGCACTCCAGTAAAGGATGTAGTGATGCCCTGCAGGGGACAGTGCAGTCTGTGTCATCTCCTGGAATGAAAAACAGCCTTAAGAATAACAGATCATCATCAATTTTCTCTGGTTTTAGGTAACAGAGCAGGAATTACAATATTCAAAAAGCAAATCAGTTGAGCAGTAGAGGGATGAAAACCATGCAGACAGGATTATAATTGTTTTTTTCATTTTGACCTGCAACTATTAGATTAATCTGCTTTATTATATACATTGTGTAAGACTGCATTATGGATCAGATTGCTGCATAAGGTATTACAGAAATATGGGAGCTCTAGACTTCCCACATGCAATTTCATCATGCCTGCAAAATTTCCTTCAGTTTTGCATATTCATTAATTGCTTGAGTTGTCACAGTCTTAAATTCTGAAGTGTTTCATTAATTTCCAACCTAGAGACAAATATAATGATTTTTCCAGCCAGAGACAAACAGGTTGGATCAAAAGTAATCCTACTGAGCTTTGAGTTTCAAAGCAGTGATCACAGAGTCTCTCCGTTATAAACCAGTGACCCTTTTGAATAGTATTCACATATAATTAATATAAGCATGTCTTAATAATCCATATGCTCACTCAGCTGTTCTTTGCTGTATTAATAACAAGGCTGTCCCTGAGGGACTCCAAAATGAATGTATATTAGACATATGTGTTCTAATAACCAGAAGGTATCACAGTTGTACTTGTCTTGCTTTAGATAAGTATTTAATACAGCATTATTTTAATGACTTTAAGAAAACATATGTCCCTGTCAGCTCAAAAATGCAGTTTATGAGATTGAAGATAAGCTGAATATTGGGATAAGAAACCTCACAAATGCCATTCCTTCCCATTTTACATTAATAACTAATGGGATTTATAATAATGTAGTATCTAAAAATCTACTACTCTTTAAAAGAAAAGGGAAAGTGACTATAAGGCAAAGTGCAACATAACAAAACCTCTGAATATATCATATAATTTCAGGTCTCATTTGCTGTTGCTCATTACCTTATGACACGGACTAACAGAGTATTGCTTTTCACAGTCTTAAAGTAGCCAAACCTATCTAAATAAAATAATCACCATTAACTCACACAAGGGTTCAGCTTGGAATGATCTGAAATTTCCAACCATGTCTTTTTCTTATCTGATTTATCGCAAGCAATTTATTTTAAAATAGCGTAGCTCACCCACACTTTTGAAAGTAAAAGTGGCAAAATAAAATTCTGATCAAAATCCTGGAGTGACAGGAGACATCTCTGAGTAAAAAAATAGACAAATACTAACTGGAGTAAAAATTCCTGCCTACATCTCTCACTTTCCAAAGGAAAGCCTGATCGCTGATTTTTTTCCTTTCCTAGGATGGTTCTCATAGAAAGCTTTGACAGAGAACAGAGTGATCCTGCTGTGAGTTATCAAAATGTGAATACGTCTTTGTGTAATGAGAAAGAGCATGATGGCACAGAAGGACCAGGAAGGTGCTCAGAGGGCTGGAGCACTTCTCTCCAGAGATGGGGCTGTTCAAGCTGGAGAAGAGAAGGCTCTGGGAAGACCTCAGAGCCCCTTCCAGTGCCTAAATGGGCTCCAGGAGAGCTGGAGAGAGACTTGGGACAAGGGATGGAGGGACAGAACACAGGGAATGGCTTCCCACTGCCAGAGGAAAAGCTTAGATGGGATATTAGGAAGAAACCTTTATTACTGGGAGGGTGGTGAGACACTGGCACAGGTTTCCCAGAGGAGTTGTGGCTTCCCTGTCTCTGTTCAAGGCCAGGTTGGACAGGCTCTGAGTCCAGGTTGGACAGGCTCCATGTGTCCCCACATGACAAGAAACAGGAAAGTATTCCTTATTCCTAAGTGTCAGGTATATATTCTTGGTTGCCAAAATGGATGGAAAAAAGGTATTTGCTTTTTATTTGTAAAACTTTGCTACCACTTTTTTTTTACAGATCTCTTCCTTGGACAGAGATCTGTATGGCCATGATAAGCTCCCATATCAACTCTCTTGTATATATACACCTGGATGAATAATTCATGAAGAACTTTTTCTTGCACTGTTTCCCATTAATGTCTTCTCTCCCCTCCCATGTGCCCTTTCACTCTGTGCCATTTTAAATACAGATAGAAGAGTCTTTTTTTTTTGGGGGGGTGGGGTGGGGAAGCTTTTCTGACATGTGTAATGACTATAGGTACCCTGAGCAATGGGGAAACAATACAAGTGTTAGAGGTGCCCCAAATAATACACTCGTGTTGGATGAAGTTTGCAATTATCAATCTGCCCCTTCTACAGCTCTGCACAATAGAGACAGCTCACAGAAGAGCCTGAAGTTACAGCTCCAGTTTTCTGAGCAGCTGTGATCCCCACCTCACAAGATCCTCTGGTAGTTAACAATACACTTGTCATTTTGGATCGGATAAAAAGCAGCTGTTCTTTCAGCTTTCATTTAAAAAAAAATACAAACTGTTCTGCAGCAAATGGCAATTAACTGTCAAAAGGGGAATATTGAGAGCAGTTCTCCAGATAAAATGCTTTTGTTTATCATTAATTTATAACAAGGAATCACAAACTTGAGAAGTAGATGCAAGAGTCATAGAATAATGAAGCCTGAATATTTTGATCAAAACTACTACAGCAGGTTCCACATCTCCACTGGGCTAAGTCAGCTGAATTGAAATGTCTGGTCTCAGTTGCTTGTTGCTGTGTTGTGCTTTCACCAGCTGACATGAGGAAACTTCCTGACAAAAGACAAAACATTTCTGCCAGCTGAGGTGACATTGTGTTCATTCAATAATGATACAAGGCCCTGAGGTTCTTCAGCAAGAAAGATAACAAAGAGAATCCTCATTAACTAACTGCAGAAGAATGAAGGTCAACCACACAGAGAATTTCATGCTTACATGTCAGTTAGAACATTTGTTCTTCATTAATTCTTTAAACCCAAGCTGGGATATCATCTAGCAGCATTTTAATGTCCTGCACTCCATCAGAAATAACTCTTAGGATGTGGGTTTCTTTGCACAATACTTAAAAGCCTTTTTTTATAAGCACTTGACTTCACATCACTGGACACTAATAATGTTTTAGGATTGTTACAAGACTGGATGTAATACAGGAAATAAAGGTTTGGGTATTTCAGGATGAAATAAATGAGAATTGACACAATATATTCCAAGAAACTCACTATATGGACATATAAAAATACCACCACTATTTTTTATGTTTTCGCACTACTTTGTTATTGTTGTATTTTTAAGTGTTTTCTGGTGAATCAAAACATCTTATTTTTGTCAAGAATATACTCCCCACAGAGTGGTAGAATTAAATGCAAGATACTGTATTGTCAAATATCCAGATGCAACTATAAATATTTAGATCTATGTACATCTGGGGAGTTTTGGGTATATACTGTGTAATTACCCAGTAAAAAGATGATAGCCACACCTTTTTTTTCTTAAACTGTACCAAAAAATACCCCATCCATGTGTCATGTTGAGAAATGATGTTCCACATTTTTCTCTTCCTATGATGGCCACAAAAAAATCTCCCAAGCCAGTAGCCTTCTGTTCTTCATGTTTGTTGTTCTTAAGTACAGTTCAGTACTCATAGAAGTAAGAAATCACACTGCATATGTGTATATATGTGTGTGTGTGCAACTCTTTCTCTGTCTCTCTCTGTGTATTTATATCTCTCTCTAGATATATATATATATCTGCATATAAATCTATACAAAAATATATATTTGATGGATATCCTTTTGAAGACTTAGTTCTTCTTCCTATGATTAGAGTTTGAGGGCATTCTGCACAAAATAGAACATTATATGTGAAACTTAGGAAGACTTCCTGCAGAGCATGAGCACAAGCGGGGACCTTCATCTGGTCTTGCTCAAACTTCCAGAAGATTCCACTGACACAGCAGCACTGCCAAGCCATTCTATCCAATGCATTAGGCTGCAATGATTGACTGAACTGAAGCAGCTAAAAAATTCCCATAATTTCCATGCTACCAATCCTGGTAATCTCCATGTACAAGACAGTAACATCCTAAATATTTGCAGTTCTTTTTAATTTTGACCTCTCTATGCCATATGAGTATTGTTCAGGTTTATTTTAATTGACATGTTGCAACTAGAAATATCAGAGACATCAGGGAGAATCTGGGAGAGAAAATTGCCAGTTACTGCTTCAAATGGAGAGGCTCATCCTTGTATCAAGTTTGTTCCAAAGCAGTTTATTGTAACCCCAAATGGTTTGTCCTCAGTGTTTCATCTTATTGGTTGTATTGGTTATCTCTAGATTCTTGTTAGAAAAAGAAAAAAGATGATGAAAAGGTGACTGAAAAGCAAGAGTATTTTAACTAAGTGTGCTTTTACTATTTCTTCCAAACTCTCGGTGTGTTAGCCTAACTCTCCCTTTTAGCCAATGCCAACCTGATATCAATATATTATTTTATGAACACTGTGCAAATAGAGAAGTACTCTTGTCTCTCAGCAGACTTTTGTTTTGCTTCAGGTTTAATCTGCAGGTGCCATATGACTCCCAGATCAGCACAGAGCCTCAGCACGCTCTGAAGGCAGGAGACAGGAAAATTTGGCTGATCAACATGCTGTCTAATCTAACTCTGAGACAAAAACATATGATTTTTTTGCCTACATTTTCAAATCAGAATCTGGTGATAATAAATGTTGTAATAGGAAAGCAGAGAAATAAAATTTTAAAGTACCAAAACACTAAAGCACCTGGAAGAAAACAGCCTCAACTTTAATTCACCTCTGTAGCTGTAAGCCAAAGGAATGGTGAAGCAAAGTGTCTATTAGTGTCCTGGATCACAAAGCAGGCTGTGGTTTCTAGCTGGGCTTATCTAGCTGGCTTTTAAACTGCTTCCATCCAATCTTGTCCACTACAAAATCCCTGGTTCAATACCCTTGTTTCCGCTGTCAGGCAGCGCTGCAAACATGACGGTTTTTTCGACACTCCCCTGCACCTGTAGAGTTCTGATGTCTGTTCCTCAGCCAGACAGCCCAGAAGACAATTGCACTTCTCTTTCACATCTCCTTTTTCTTAGCAAGGCAGCAAATTATAAGCTGTTCTCTCTTCCAAAACTTGTCCTGATTGGCTTGAAAGGAGATCCCAGAGCCAGCCTGCCACATCTACTGCACAACAAGGCAGCTGACACACTCCTGAAAAGTGCAGGAGCAGAATCCTGTGTGCACCATTTCCTAAACACCACGTGCTCCATCAGTTCTGCCTCAGCCTTCTCCTCTGCTGCTGCCTGGGTCCTTCATGGCTCAGGTAGCCTTGCTTCTGACAGGTGACATTTCAGGTTTAATGGCCACAGGACTCCCTTACAGACCATGGCAGAGAGATACTTGCTATTCCATCCTGCTCTGCTGGGGTATGCCAAGCGAATAAAGAAGCAGCAGTGGTAGAATAAAATTACTGATGCATTTAGGTATTCTGTCCATCTTAGCTGGCTTTACACACTCCTCAAATCCCTGTCATAATAAAACTGACATATACAAAAACCTGTTATGTCTGTACTAATTTACAAAAAGAGAACTGCAACAGTGTTCACAGTTTAGAAAAATGGCCCATTCAGTTCCAGCTTTTTTTTTTTTTTTTTAATCCCAGTCTAATGTTGATAAACAAAACAGCTTTACAATGGGGAAGTTCCTTACCTAGTAGGTAGATGAAACACAGCCAGTTATCTTCAGCATAGGTACAGAATAGGTTCCTCAATTTCTTCTCTTGTGCTTGCACAGTTTAGAGCACAGGATTTGGATCCCCCTCTTCTCTGCTGAACAATTACGCAGTAACGTCTGGTCTACTTAGCACACAGTGCAATTACTCTTTCATTTTTATTCATTTATTTATTTTATAATGAAGAGAGGGCTCTCAGAGTGAATGAGCAATTACCCAGCACCTTCCTTTGGGATCTCTCTGAAAGAAAGGAACAGAGGCACTCAAACATGATTCCAATCCACCTTTGCCATCATCCAGTAGCAGAGTCGATTTGAAAAGCTGCTGACATATCCAGAGGTCTTACAGGCACTCACATGAGTTAAGTGTGTTAATGGTTTCCTAATCAAAGCAAAACTACAAAGTTCCTATCGAACATACCTGGTAATTACTGACAGATTGTAAATGTGTGTGGGAAGTTCATAGTCCATCCTCTAAAGTTTACCAAAAAATAACACTTGCAAAAATTACCTGAATATCCTGAAATTTTTGTAACAAGGTTTCGAAACTGAACTGTGAAAATGCCAAATTTTAATGTATCCTGGACCAGTTTTCCACCAATAACAGGTGAAATTAATGGATTTAGATATCTTGATCAGAATTCAAATGAAAGCAAGCAAAATGAGAGATTAATGGGGTTTTTTGGGGGGAGGGGGGATGCTGAAATATTACATTACAAAAGCAAGTTAAAATATGTAAATTAATACAACTTCAGTTTTAGGAAGGTATACAGGTTAACTCTGAACCAATAATTTTCTGAATTCTGTCCTACTATTTCATATCCATTCCAAAACACAAACTTTTCAGTAGTGGAAAATTGTTCCTTTTCTTCTCCATTAAAAATGTTAGTCAAAACAACATTCTTTTATTATTTTCTTAGATAATAATTGATATCAACTAGGTAAAACACGATCCAAAAAGTCTCTTAAAATATAACAGCATTTAATGTTACATTGCTGGACAGGGCTGTGCACTTCACAGAGGTTATATATTGCATTAAGAAAAGTGAATGTTTATCCAACATACCAAATCAAGTTCTTGATTATTTTGCCCTTTTCAGAAAGCTGTACAAAGGAGATTTGAAATACTGTCATCCAAATCTGCCGCAGTTTACAACTTCATGTTAGCAGCTGAAGAAGATATAAGGGTATCAGTTCTACTTCACATACATTTAAATAGACTGGAGGAATACATTTTAAACTTTAGAAAATCCTAATAAACATAAGACTCTTTATACAAGTACTATTATCATGTGTTATCAGCTAAACAGATTTTTTTTCTCTTCCATCAATCTAAGTCTATTTGTTTAGAAATTACTGGGTTATTAGAATTGCTATCTTGTCTCTTGCATTTAATTTTCAATCTGCATTACATTTAGATATCCAAGTGACAGAGAAAGAGGCGGATGGTTTCATTTTTGTATCTTCCACTTCTGTAAAATGAATCTCAGTGTGAAAAATTAAGATTAATGGGCTTCAAAATCATTTTGTTCTGCTAGAGCCAATTTGGATAAAAGGGAAAAAGAGTTCACATATGAAAATATCTTTGATATCTTTGGATAAAAATAAGCATAGTACATGAATTTGAACTCAAGCACAAATTGCCATTTTATTTTCTCCCATACCTGTGTGAAGCCCCATTAGCATATGCACAATGGATTTCATGATGTTCTCTTTCAATCTGTTATCTAAAGGATGTGCAGGAAATGGACTAGGAGAATGTGAAGTGTGGAGTAGCTGGCTGCCGCTCTGGGCATGTGATTTGAGTGTTCCATGTACATGCTGATCTTTCAACAGATAATTTACCTCCTTTCTTCAGTTGAAGGGTAGAATGGTTCAGCTTGAGATAGATGTAGCAATTCTGACCCCAATTGCCAACCTGGTCCCTCTCTGAGGTACCTCATGTTGCTGCTTTGTAGTTATTTAAGGGTAGCACAAGTCAAGAGTTTTGCCTTTGGATCAGCTTAAGCATCTAAAGATACCGTACAGTCAGTGCAGGAGCAGCTGCGAGTTCCCTGCACTGGAGAAGGAATTCAGAGAGAGAAGTGGTGAGCCCATGCCCCAGAAATAAACCATCCCCATCATCTGTCAGAGGCATGCAACTGCTGGCAAAGAGAATAGGCAAAAATCTGGGCCTTTTCTTTCTTCTGAGATAAAACCCCACTTTATTCTTTGACATAGAAGTGGCATTTGATCAAATCTAATCCAAATGAAAACTGCTCCAATACCAATTGTATAATGCTTAATGTATAATCCTCACTGATTTTAAATGGCTAAAACCAGAACTAAATTAGTTAAGATAAAGAGTATTTCATTCCTCACTGGCTGAAAATTACTGCAGTCACATTTTGAGTTTTTACTCTTAAGTCGTGGAGTTTCTTTAAGCCCACTCTTATTTCATAAGAGAACAGGCACATTTTAAATTCTTCCATGCAGGAGAAAGAAGAGAGCAGGTGGCTCAAAATAAAGATTTCATACCTATTCAGCTTCTTGTAGCATCTCCAAACCAATGATCCTAAATTAACAGAGTGATTGCTTGAGAAAAGCCCTATGCCACAAGTCTGACTAAGTCCAGCATTGATCCACCTTCTCACTGCTAGAAAGTCAATATATTTCATCCACCACCTCTGGCTTTATTTTTAACTTTGCCATGTATCTGTTGCCATGCTGTTCTGGTACGTTGAACACTACCCCAAGCAATCAGCCAGGGAACACAGCACATTACAAATGGATGTGGGATGATAGTACATTAGGCAGGAAATACTGCAGTATCACCCTGAAATCTCACAAATTCCCCTTTCCCCTCCAGCAAAATACTACTGAACCCATAATGGGAAATAAGTAGAATTTGGATTTTCCTAAGTGCTGGCTGAGCACCAGCCACGAGAATGATAAACATTTTACAATTTCCAGCATCTGGCACTTGCAAAACTTTTGGTTTTAACTTCTGTTGTGTGATTTGACATCACCTCAGAAAACCTGCTCTAATCAGATGTTTCATTTCATAACAAAAGCAGAGTGAACACACAGGTTTTTAGATGTACCAGAGGTGCTGTGATGTCCTGACTTGGAGATGGCTTTTTGCCAGCCTCAGCTTTGGCTGCATTACCTTTGCAACCATTTAGCAGCAGTCATTCATGGCAGCAGGGTGATAGCACAAAATGAGTACTTCTAGATGCATAAATACTCATCAACAGCAGCAGAAAAGAACTGACCTAAGGCAGATAAGAAGTCACATAGGCTGGCTATAGGTTCATTATATAATTTGGACAAATAACCCATTTCTTTACAGCTCAGTTCCATCTTTGTATGGCAGAGAAAGTGACTTCTTTTTATTTTCTTTGCCCATTTGACTTTTAATGCTTTTTAATGTGAGGGTCCCTGACTATGAATGTGCAGATATGCTATTAGAAACTACTAATAGACAAATGAAACAACAGCGCTGACCAGACTGTTCTAAAATAATTCCAGTAAAGGCTGGGCAGATGCATGAGGAGGCCCTCAAGCCCATTTTCTCCTGCAAGAAAAGCTCAGATAGCTCTTATGCTTTATTTCTCTGGAAAACTGCAAAGTTTATTCCATTAATCAGGAATTACTTGTTCACTGTGTCTGTGTAAGCCTCAGTGCAGTACACTGCTTGCCAAAAAATAAATATTTACCTATAACACATATGCAGACATAATAAGTACATATATGTACCTCCTAACTACAGGCAAACAAGCAAACAAAAAAAAATTAAAAAACTCCCCCAAAATTTAGTTGAAGACTGTAAAAGGCCTTACAAAACCAAGCAGTTGAGCCACAGCCCCATAATAGCAGAGATAAATTGTGGAAGCCTTTGGCCTCACAAACCATGACTATGATATCTGATGGAATCAGACCAAACGGATTATGAACTCCTCAGGATAAAAAATATCACATAAATTCAAAGAGATGTCAATAATAATGAAAAATTATTAAAGCAAACTAAGGCACCATCTAGTATAACTCAGATGTAGAATCATAGTCTCACAGAGGTATTTTTTTTTAAGTTTTCCAGGAGGCATCAGTGAATCAATAAAGAGGAGAATTAATCCCTAAAACACTGGGAAATGTGCAGCTTAGGCTTTCATTTACCTTGCACTCATGGTGCTGCACCAGGTATATCAGGGATCTGACAGCCCTGCGTGGTATTGCTGCTGCACCATCTGTGCAGCAAATGCACACCTGAGCTCCAGGGAAATGCTGGAGGAGTGCAGTGCAATTTTTAACTCAGTGTTTCTTTTAAAAGATTTTGTGGAAACTCACTGCTGACCCAACATTAAAATATTGCTAATTATTGAACAATAACAGTAAACTAGTCTCTCTGTAAATAAAAATTGCCTTTGTGAATACATATGATGTGAAACCCTACCTTAGAGAGGATGGCGAGGGCTTTGGCACTCACATAATGAGACCCAAAATTAATCTGTCATGTTCTTATATAGATGGAGTATTGAATTTATTTATTTTCACAGTACTCTGATCTTGGAGAGAAAATACAATTCAAAGTGGAAAAATAGCCTTGTAATACTCCGCAAGAGATTTTTTTTTATATCAGACACAGATGAGGAAGATATTCAGACTAACAGGAAAAAACAAAGCACAGAACATAGAAGCTGATAGCTGTCCTTCATAGAACATAATATTTAAGCAAAATATCAAAGCATTTAGTCTTTTGACAAACACTCTCTCTGTTGTGTAAATCAAAAATAAAATCTGGTCTGACTGAAGCATTGCCCAATTAAGTATAATTTATTTAATTAGTATCAGGAGATTCCCTCAACATCTGTGTTCTATGTGTTTTTCTATGCAATTTTTTGTATTATACTCTTGCTAAATTCCTTATAGGTATAGAGAGGAAGATTCTGCTGCTTCCATAGGTAGCAATTAAAATTCAGTTGTTCTCTCATTTTTGAACACAAATTTCTTACATACTTATTTTATTAATAAAAGCCACATTTTTCTAACTGCTCTTCCAGTACCACAGACAGGTTTGTTTCCCATTCATATAATAACTGAATAATTTAGGAAATCAAATCTTGTTATCTTATGCACAATAATCTTCCCACTGTGAAGCTCAAGATTAAGAAAAGATGACAAACATGACTTTCTTTTGGCCCTCTCATGATCAAATATACATGACTGGCAGCTAGAACTTCATAGGAAGGAAAAATAAAAGCATCAACAAGGACCTTGAAGAAGTGCTGAGGCTTTCCAGCTGCAGTTCCTCTGGGAGAGGCCACATCTGCCTGCCTGGCTGTAACAGCACAGAGGGAGGAAAGCAGTGATTGGAATGATCAGCTCCTTGTGATGACAGTGCTTCATTTCAGGAGGCAGTTCTAGTCAGATTGCAAAGCTGACATATTTTGGTCTTTTCAAACTCACTTCCTGTTGGAAGGAAAATTGTTCTGCCATGAAAATAAGCTGCCTAATCTGCACTCAATTCAAACAATGAATGGAAAAATGGCCAGAAAAATAAAATGGGGTCCCTTGCTAGGTTTCAGTCAATGTGCAGCCATAAAACAAAGCTGTAACAAAATTATTCTTGTGCATGGCTCAAAAATATGCTCTAAGTTAATCAGGAGCTCACAGGTTTTCCTTTCTTCTTTCCTGAGAAGACTCCTTCAAATGATTTCCACTCTGAGGATTTCACTCTTTTTTTTTTTTCCATTATCATCAGAGTTTACATTAACTCAATCTACCTCCTACCTACAAAAAGCTAATTACTGATCACAGTTAGGCCCATAAACAGTGCTTTTACATTAACCAGGGGTCATTAAATACCAAGGGAAAACACTTTATTTTCCAGATGGTTGGAGGATTGTCTCTATGCAACATGTTCAGCAATTGTTCACCTGCAAAGAAGAATTCTAATTACCATGCTTTAACTTATGAAAATATATGTAACTTATTGCACATGCAGCTGTTGGCAGCTGTAGGAGCTATTTCTGATCCATGCACCACATTAACTCATTTACTCTAGGATAACATGGTGTAACTCCATGGGTTTCATTGCTTTACATGTTTACCTTCTATGAGTTCTCAGAAAACTCTGGTAGGATTTTCAAAAGTAAATGTACACTTACAATACCAATTTTACCTCTGTTAAAGGCATCAAGCTGTGTACCCAACATGAATCCCTTGAAAGTCACTAGTAATTAGTAAAAATTAGTAATGAATAATTACTAATCCAGCGGGAGTGGAACTTCTTGATTAAAAAACAAAAATTTTTTTTAAAATTCTGTCCTTTGTATTATTGAAAATTCTATGGTATCTGTTATGCACTCAAGATCTACAGACTGGGAGTCGCAACTGAAAAGTGTTATTGGCATCTGGTTTTTCCTCTCCAGAAGGATATACAATGGAAATCAGAGTTATTATTAGAGAAAATCATGGGTTTTCCTCTTACCGTGTAACTGGTCAGGTACCTTAGTGCAAAATGTTATTCCTGATCTGAAAGAATTGCTAAAGAGATGGGGAAAAACTGACCCTCATGCAGCAGAGTAATCTGAATGAGAAGACAGAGAACCATAACTTAAATTTCTATGAGATTATAAATACATAAAACTACAAGGAGGACACAGTTCCTTTTGTTTGCTCTGGAATATTCCTTCAAGCTGAGAATTTTTCAGGACAATCACTTAATCATTTTCCTTTATGTACATCACCTAGTAGTCAGTCAGTGCCTTCAGGTTCTAAAGAAGAGATGGATTATCAATAATCTCACTTGCTTTCATGTGAGGCATAAACAAGAGAGTGCATGAGAAAAAGAATGGGTGGAAAATGTGCTGCAAGTGGACAGAGAAGTCAGAAATCCTCTCTCCTCCTTGCCAGGGTGGATGCTTGGATCAGGAGGTCTTCATCTCCAGCCTCTTTTCATCAGCAGTGAGGAGATGCAGTGACCTCCAGCAGATAACCTTGACCTCCAGCAGATAAACCTCATCCTCCAGCAGAAAAACTTCATTCTCCAGTAGATAAACCTCATCCTCTAGTAGACCATGTTGGGGAAGAACTACCCAATTCTCAGAGCACGCTGGAGGAGACACCTCTTGCTGCACTGGTTACATGGAGAGCTGGTTTCCCATCTTGGGCTTTTATCTATTTTACTTATCTCTAATTATCCAGAAAACTCTGCAAAATATGTTATTATTATTCACAGTTGTAACTGTGAATATGCAGTTCACCGTTCACAGTTATGTTATTAATATTCACAGATGTAACTGTGAATATACAGAATATATTTACAATATACAAAATTGCTGGACGTAAACTTTCAGATAAAAGATTTATTTGGCAAAAAGACATACTGAGCCACTCCTGGATGCTTCCGAAAATCATTAGATTTTACCAGATTGGGAGGCAGATTATCTGAATTTTCTTTTGAAATATTATTTAAATAAGAGACTTCAAAATTATTTTGGTGTTGCTGTATTTTTTTCAAAAGTAAATGTTACTTTTAATGTAAATGTTTGCTCTATCACTTGATAATTTGTAGCTTTTAAAATATCTTTAAGATTACTAAATTAATAAAAAACAAAACCAAAAAACCCCAATAAATTTCAGTATTTTAAATCAATCTGAGTGTTCTGTTAAACCCACAGCACCCTTCCAAATTATTTGGTATAAGAGACAAGCCAAGAAATCTGTTATTTACCTCCTTGTAATCATGATTTTTTTTTCAATCATAATCACAATGTAATCACTCATATATTTTCTTTTTTTTTTCAAAAATACACTAAGAAAAATTAGATTAGCTCCTGATTAAATAGCAAGATAACAATACAAAGCCAAAAATTACCAAATTTGAAGATGCCTGTGAATTCTTAAACCAAGATTGTGACCAAAAATATTCACTATATGATTCACAAATTATTTTTGGGCTGTTTCCCATTTTATGAATGGTCTATTCTTCTGTTTTTATTAATATTGTTGACTAGCTACAACAGGTGACATTTGTATCCCCTTAGGCTGTCCATTATCCAAATGAAGGGCCATCTGGAAAGGGATTCTGTTCACTGAAAAATGTGACAGAGCTGATGGCTTTTTAACTGCAAGTCATCTATGATTGCTGGTAAACACCGAAAATTAGCATTGATCCCCCTCAAATGAAAAAAACAACAACAATAAAGTACTTCAGGCAGGCTTATGGAAACACCTTCTCGGCAGATGTGCATGCTAATTAATAATTGTAGATGGCAACCCTTCCTCATTTTTGTAAATTAATGCCAGTTGAATCCTCTAAAACAAATAAACATGACTACAGATGGGGCAGCTCCTTGTACAAGCCCAGCAGAACAAATGTAGAGTAGGAAATGGGGTGGGACTGAGATCTCTGCCATGCCACAAACAAGAGCCATTACCATCACCTGCCACATTCAGAAAATCAGGGACTTGGTGCTTTGGCCTCCCAGGCCACGTTCTGGGAGGGTTTCCAGAGAGGAGGTGGATGCTGCATTGCCTCTGAGTTTGAGGATATTCAGTACAGAGGCTGTGGCTGGGAGGACCTGAGGCAGCAGTCACACATCCAGAGGCACAACCAGACTGTCACCATTTGGATGTCAAATTTGGGTTTTACACCAACAGTTTGAGAGGAATGGAAACAGCAAAATAAAATATACTCCACTCATCTGTCTTCCAGCAATATAGTGTTTTCCATCTGGGGTGAATATACACCTGCAGTAAATGTACTCCCCAAAATCAACTGGAAATTGCTCTTTGGGCTTTGCTGGAATTGAACCAGGCTCTCCAGCAGTACCAGCAAAAACTCAACACTTTGACATATCCTGACAAAGCTGTAACCCACTAGGCACAGAAGCAGTAAGGATCATAAGCATCAGGAAATAGTCTCATGATTTCAAATATCCTCTGCACTGAGATATCATTACAAAAATGTTTATTTTATTATGAAACTGTGCCACACTTAATTATTAAAAAAGCACTAGTTCCATATAAATTGGACATAAACTCATTATCTTTTGAGCCATTGATTGAAAATGTGGGTTTGGGGACTATTTGTTTCCATCATCTGAAATCAGAACTGCAACACTCAAGTCCCTTTATGTTGACACTGAAAATATACATTAAAAATTCTTCAGCATACTTTTATTCATCACAAAAGACATTTAGAGTATAATTATCTTGCCTTAGAGAAATCATATCCATCAGAACCTATAATGACAACAGGACTAACAACCCGTGATTTACTTCTGCTTCCTTCCTCATATGGAAACCATCTATATCATTCTCTCTGCATTTGCTGCCATCCTGGTGAATGCTTGAGAAGCAAGTTTGGGTAACAAGATTCCCCCTCTTGATCTAGCAGGTGTGTGACTACAAGGGCTACACTGTGTTCATATATCAAACTGATTGCAAGGAAAAACTTAGAAGGAAAAAAATATCTACAGCAATAATATTGAAGCTTTCCAATGTATCAACAAATAAAAGCAATAGACTTTGTCACAGCACAAAACATAAAAGAGTTTTAGTTTTAAAGTACTGCTCTGCACAACACAGCAAACAGAACAATCAAGTTATTGTCTGCTTGTCTAACATGAAGGCAGCATTATCCACAAATATTCTGCAGCTAGGAGATAAGATGCTGGAGAAGTACGGTAAAATGGTTTATAGCAAATAACAATGATTTGGTATTTTGGACATTTCATATTTAATGAAAAACTATTTAAATCAGCAATCATCTGACACGCAATGACAAGGCTTATTTATACCGTGTTTGTATCTCCAACCAACGACTGAATTCTCTCCATTTTTAAATAGCACCCTTTTAACATGAAGGGGGAAGTTAGATGCTTGGTATTACTTTTTAATTAAATAACACAATGGGTATGAAAAAAAGGAAGCCTCCTGAAGCCTCCATAATAACAGGGATAGCAACTGGCTAGCAGAACACTTGACTTGTTTTTTCACAGCAGATTTGAAGTGCACTGCAATGTAATGTATTGAAAATTATTTCTAGCCCTCCCTGATATCACAAATCACAACTTGCATAAAGCCACATGAACAATCAAAGATGCATTTGAGCTGGGATTCATGTGTGCGTGTGCTCGGAGCCGGTTCTGCTCAGTGCTCTACAATCAGGGCTGCAAATTTTTCATTAGTTTCCCTTTTCATTAAAGCTATGAAAAGAAGAGATGGGATCAAACATACAAAGAATGAATTTCATATATAAGGCAAAATTTTACCTGCTCTGTGTGTGTGTGTGTGTGCACACATATATTCATACACCGTTTCTGAGCAGACAACATTTCATAAAGTAATCATGGAAGAAGTCCTCTGCTGCCCTTTCAAGAAAAGATTTGTGAATCTTCAAATCAAAATGTACAAACATTCAAAATGTCTCATATTGAAGATATCCTGATAATCAGGATCTCATTCTACAAAACATCATATTAGGCAGAGCAGTGCCTACCAAACAGTATTTTTCCTTTTCATTAGGATGGAATGGTTATTAGTGCCACTATCGGTATGTACGTACACATAATGTATCTAAATATTGTTATTACACAAAAGACATAATTAGACTATATACCAAGATGTAGTTAAGAGAAGTTTAGCACTTTTTCGAACATGAGGGGAAGGCATATCTGGAATTTAGATTGTTAGACTTACTCATAAAGTCTCTACCCTGCACTGAAGACGAAAACATCCAGAATTCACCTCTAGAGAAGACAGATAAGGAATAAAAGTCCAGATTGGAATGAAGAGCTGAGATAGCTCACATCATTGGCTAGAAGTTCCCTTGTCCAGCTATTTTATTTGTAATACATCTCTGCATAAATGTGATCTTATTTAGGAACCAGATCTGACATTTGGTCTGGTTTGTCTGAATGATGTGATGAATGATAACCCACTGTTCCTCTAAAGAAATGCCAGGAAACTCCTTCATTGTCCCAGAGGAACAGAAGCAGAGCCATTCTACATCCCAGAGCCATTCCATAGGCCAGTGCCATTCCATAGCCCACTGCCATTCCATAGCCCACTGCCATTCCATAGCCCACTGCCATTCCATAGCCCACTGCCATTCCATAGCCCAGTGCCATTCCATAGCCCACTGCCATTCCATAGCCCACTGCCATTCCATAGCCCAGTGCCATTCCATAGCCCAGAGCCATTCCACAGCCCAGAGCTGTTCCACATCCCAATGCCATTCCACATCCCAGTGCCATTCCACATCCCAGAGCCATTCCACATCCCAGAGCCATTCCACATCCCAGTGCCATTCCACATCCCAGAGCCGTTCCACAGCCCATAGCCATTAGCGTAAGAAGACGATTTTCCTGCTGAATGTGATGTATTAATCCCAGCACTACCATTCATGATGGTTATTAGACTACTTTCTATATAGTTACCATGTGTATTTTTTAATGTTCTTTTAAATTTTAATGCAGTTTCTAGATGAAAATTCACTGCATTAACTCTCTGCATGAAAACTGAAAATTTGTTGTAATTTGCAGCCATTGTGGTTTGGACTTCTAAGCTATGGAAAGCATGGATAGTGTTTAAATGCTTTGACAGCTTAGTTAATGCTAAATTCCAAAGGAAAAGCCAAACATTGATTATTAATTTAAAAAAATCAAGATTGGAATTCAGGTTGTGGAGTGACACATTTGCTAAATGGTAGAGCTATGACTGACTGAAATATTTTTCTTGAATTGGGATTAAAAATTTAATTTATTTCTTGACTCTTATCTGCATAAAGCAATCAAGACACTATTTTGTATAGCAATTACAGCTGACAGAGGAACAAACTGTTAATGTTTACCATTCTTCTCCTTGCTTCCCATTTCTCAGAGGCAAAACTGAAAGGAAGTAGTAGAATAGGCCTTTTTAAATGGGGAGCAGAGAGAGAAAAAAGTTAATAATAATAATTGGATAATAATTTAGCAATGACTTAGCAGTAATTTAGGAATATATTTGGAGAAGAGATAAACATCCCTATGCCCACATATTCCAGGAGAAAGCAAACTTGATAGCAATGTTCATTTAAGAAAATATCCTTTTTCAATAAAAAAGTTAAATTCATTAAGTCTTCTACTATAAGGCAGGAAGGTATCTCAAAATCTTAGGTGGTCATAAAATCCATCTCCCTCAACAGGGCAGGATAAGCTACACTGAAATGATTTCTGACAGCTGTTTCCTTAAGCTGCTCTTGAAAATTTCCAGTGTGTGGAAAAGGCTGCAGCATCCCAGGGTGACATATCCAAGTGCTCAACTATTGTTGCAGTGAGAAAAGTGGTTTTGGTTGCTTCTCTTAGCTGATGTCCAATCTAAAGCTCCCTCACTGAAAAAAGAGTCACATTACTTGCTGTCCTATCCCCTATCCTGGTCTGCAATGGACACGGAGAACAATTTATTAGCTTCCTATTTGTGATAACCTTTATTCCTTTCAAACACTGGGATCCTCTCTCATGTCAGTTGTATTTTCCCATCTAAACAAGCCCAGTTCTGTCAGTCTTTTCTGGGAATCATATTTTCTTTGATCATATCTGTTTCCATCCTCTGGGCTGGCTATGATCACTCTGCCCCTTTCCTCATGTGCCTAAAACCAGACACAGAGTTGCAGTCCATTTGCCTGCCCTCCAGATTTGCAATAACCAGACAGCAACATTTTCCAAAAACCCTTAGTCATTACGAAGATGAGGCACATTGTTAACCCCCAGTGTGTTTATATCCAAATAATACAATTTTTAAACTAGCCTGCCAAGCTTTGAGGCACATTAGGAGACCTCAACTTGAATCTGTCAGGGATTTATCGTAATAAAAACACAGTAAAATGAGTAACAACTGAACTGGTCATGACCTCTTGCTGGCAATAAACACAACAATGACCAAAGGAAGAGACAGCTGAACACTCAGCCTCTGCCACAGTGCTGGGTGAGGGCAGCTGTGACAGAGCTGGTGATGTCACTGCCCCTTCACACTGAAATCATGAATCCTCCACCTGATCAGCCCTCAAAGTTATCAAGCTTCAGTATTAAGAAAGTTGTTTGAGCAGCCCCATAAAATGTTGAACTGCTTCATGTTGCTCTGAGGGAAACAAACATCATTAGAGGCACATCTCTGTTCTTTGTCATGCTTCTGATTAAAACCCAGAAGAAAGAGAATTTGTACAAGCACTTGGATATGCAGAAGAAAAAAATCTAATTGCATTGACTATATGAAAGAAAAATGAAATTATTCTTGTTATTGCTTATGCATAGCTCTTCCAGCCTTCATTACTTTAAAATCAAATTTAATACACAAGTTCTCATCTCTCTCTCATAGCCCTGAAGTTTCCTATTAGTGAGTTCCCCGGAGTGGTGTGGTAAACTCGGCATTGATCTGTTGTTGATGTATATATTTTAGGACTCCAGATACACAAGTGCATGGCTGTGTTAATTTTGTGTCTGGAAACAAACAGACACAAAATTGTCTTACCAAACTGTTCAGCCTAATTCTAATTCAGATATCAGGGAAGGGATGTTTGTTCTTGGGAGAACTTTCCAAAATTGCACGGTTATTAAGGTAACACGCAGTTAAGACACAATTATTAAGATATTATGATACTAAATTACCTTTTACTCCATTTCATAGCACTAAATTTAATGCAATTAGATATGTTGGGCAATTTTTTCTCTTATTATCCTTTTCAGTCATAGTTTTTGGCAGATATGGAAAAACATTTTGAATAAAGTAAAAAGTACCACACTATTAAAATTCTAATTTCAAAAATTTAAAGAATGGATGGGAAATGAACACAAAACAGAAAGAACTGGTACTTTTCTGACTAGTACAATGCATTGACTTTTTTTGCAATTTTTTAAAAAATAAAGTATTTTCATTATAGTATCAGAAATCTAGGAACTTTATCAGCTATAGCTCATTAGCTAGAGCTAATAAGATAAGCCAAATAAAATCCTGTTGTTCATTTAAAAGGCTTTTTTGGGGGGGGGTTTTGTTTTTTTTGTTTTTTTTTTTTTCTTTTAGATATTCATATTATTCTAATGCCTGCATTTGAAAGTTGTGTTTTTTTCTTGAGGGTATTTTTTTTCCTTTGGGGGACAAAAGGCCACAAAAACTCCGGTGCTGATTACTTCAGAGTACACGATGGCCTCTTCATCTTTATTGCAGCTGGCAACACAGGAAACCATAGCTTAATTTATTGTAGAATAAGTGGCCTCACTGAGTCCACAGAAAAAAAGAGGATATTAAATTGTTCTACCTCCAATTAACTACAAAGGTTAGTGTCTCTTATAATTCCTGTGGTATTAACTACAAAATTTATGGTGCTTTCCATGAAGCAATCTTGGAATTTTTCATACAATTATAATAATAATTTAAGTTTTGATTGAAAACAAAGCTTAAAACAACTGATATTTCAGTGAGATATAAACAGTGGAATGTTTTGAAACAACTGTGGTTTTCCTTTCTTCCCATGGGAGAGGAAAGCATGTGGCAAAATTCCTTAACACATAAAAAAAATCTGTAAACAGACAGAGCTGAAGAAGCATTTGGACAATACTCTCGGGCACAGGGTGTGACTCTTGGGGTGTCCTGTGCAGGGCCAGGAGCTGGACTCCATGACCCTGATGGGTCCCTCCAACTCAGAGTATTCTGTGATTTTATGAATCACTGGCATATTTTGGTGCAATATTGTTGCTGTCTAACCCCAGCCATCACCTCAGCCCCACAGGGCCCCTTCTTCCTCCCCTCACTGGGGCGACTGGGGAGAGAATGAGAAGAGTAAATGGCAGAGAAGTCCTGGATTGAGATAAAGACAGTTTAACAGGCAAAGCAAAAGGTGCATACATAAGCAAGGCCAAACAAGGAATTCATTCCCCGCTTTCCAAGGACAGACAAGTGCTCAGCCATCTCCAGGAAAGCAGGGCTTCACCACACAGAGCAGTGACTCAGGAGGGCAAATGCCACCACTCTGTATGTCCCTCCACCTCCTTTTATCCCAGCTTTCCATGCTGACTATGGTGCCATGAAGTCTGGAATTTTCCTGGGGTCAGTCCCCTTCCAGCCCCTCATGCATCCCCAGCCTGCTCTCTCTGAGATGGGGTGAGGAGCAGGAAAGCCTTGGCTCTGAGAGCCCTGCTCAGCAATATTGGGAACATTCCTGTGCTATCAGCTCTGTTCCCAGCCCAAATCCAAACCTCAGCCCATCCCAGCCACTGGAAAGCAAAGCAACTCCACCCCAGCCCAAAGCAGCACAGATGTGTGAGAAGCAAAGACAAGTGGAAGGACAGGCTGTTCTGCAATTACAAACCCCTGCTGGGCCAGAGCAGAGAAGCAATATGAACAGCTGCACAGCTGTGAGGATCCATCCTAGCAGAAATGCCTTCCAAAAAATGCTGGTTTGGGGGTCATGTACCTCTCACCATCTCACTATCAATTGCTTTGACTTCCCTCTTTCTTTTGGCTCTTTTCTCTGGCAGTCTTTTCCACACCTCCCCTCCCCTTCACCAGCATATTTTAAATTACTGAGCACCCATCAAATGACCATTCACTAAACATAGGACTGGAGGTATGTTAGAATATAAATTTGAGGGCATTGTGAACAATTACATCCAAATTTAGCCCATAGCATTCAAGCAAACCTATGAAGGCACAAACCCCAGTGATAATACCACAATGTCTCCCTTTATTAGCAGCACTGCTCTCAGATGATTTATGTAACAAAAACATGAGCTTCAAACTGAGAATCTTGAAGTACACACTCACATCAGCTTCACAGCCAGAGTGCTGAATTCGACCTAAATTTTTCATGTACAAGGTTTTCCAAATAACAAACACAAAGTTATTATATTACTTTTATCTGAATTCTATGCAACTGCAGTGTATAAATTATTTGTGCAGTTTATAGTGTTGCTAAAAGTAATCCTGTGAATTAACAGTGAACATATCAAAGGCAATGCTGTTCATTCAGACATATGACTAATACTTCACTCTGCTGTTCTTCCGTCTAAATGCTTCAAATCATCCTAAATGCTTGGGAATTATTTAGACATTTTTAGTAAGTCAAGAGGTCAAACAGTTTACAGATATGGACAGAGAGAAATGTGACAGTCTTGGGGAATTGTACAATGGGACTGTAAATTCATTGATTTTACTGCATTTTTCCAATGAGCATGCCTCATAGAGGATGCCCAAATGTTTTCCACTAGAAAAGGGAATGATTTAAGGGAGGGACATGCTGGCTTCCAGTCTACCTGACAGGCCACAGAGAATTATTATCTGATCCTAGATAATAATGAAAGAATCCTTATTATCTCCAACATCATGCAATCTCTAGGGAAAACTGTGCAATTCCTCTGACATTTAAACACCCAATTCCATTTTGGTTTGGGATCTACCTGCATCTCAGAAATTTTAGTGGTGCTTTCAGCCATTTTAAGCTGATCTTTTAAATACTTTTTTAATCCATAGCATACTGTATTTTTGTGCTGCAAACCTGAAAAGTGTTCTTTTCCCCAGAATGGGTCCCAAGATATTTAAACAAAGGCTCAAGGCCTCATCACTGTCTTCTGTAATGTCCTCGGTGACTCTTTTCCCAGATTTACCTGTTACCTGAGCTGCTCCCACCACGTAAAAAATGGATCAACAGCTCCCAGTGCTGCTGCCACAGACATCCCAGCCCATAGATCAGCCAGTGAGCTTTGCTGAAGCCTGGTGCAGGTTGGACTCACTGTATCCCATGTCCAGGGATCCCATGTTTCCCTCTTTCCCTGGGAAACCAGACACTCTCCAGCTATCTCAGAATAATAATCAGGGCACATTATCATGGTTGTGGGAGCTAAAACTTACAGAAGTAGTTTACAAAACTCCTAACGAGCTCTTTGCTGTGTCATGAAAGAAAGGAGCCCACTGACTTCAAGAATCCCAGCAGCACATATCGGCACGGAGCTGACAATCACTGCATGGCGGAGTGAGGGTTATTTGTGTAGTTCTTACAGGCACACATTAGACCTGCACAATAATCAAAAGTCAGCCATCCAAACTCAAACTGAAATGACAGATAGATGGAATATCTGAAAGGACACATGCATTGTATTCAGGCAAGGCTTCCTAACATCTATTCTGATGTGACAAAATAGAAAGCTACAGTGCTACTCCAGAGGGGTTTAGTGAACAGAACACTGCACATTTGCTTGCAAATTTGAACCTGACCAACTGTAGCCTCTAAGGGGAAATATCATCTTTCCTTTTCCCTTTTTTTGGCTTATATATATGCTCTCCTCAGTACCATAATAACCATACATCCCTTCAGAGGGACTGAATAGCTTATCCTGTAACCCATGTGTTTAGGAGAAGTTCAGTGCAAATATTATGTTCAGTTCTTGTGATCATTAAAATCAAAGGAAATTGCTAATAAAAAGAGAGTGATGTTTTTGGACATGAGATTAACACTGAAAGACTACAAGTCTTCTTAAAAAGAACAACTATAAGCTACTTTCTTTTATTTTGCAACCTGTAACCGAGGCTGATTGTTGTATCACGGTCCGGGAGGGTGGCACAGGCCGGCTCCCCCCCGGACCGGGTCTCTGGTTCTTGTAAATCCCACCGGATCTGGGGCGAGCGGCCCCCGAGGTTCTGCGGCATGGCGGCAGTCTTCTAACCGCGTCAATTCAGCAGGAATATCGTGATACGAAGGAAGAACTGGACTGCATCTCTGTTCTGCTAGAGGTTTATTTGGGGTAACGGGGGAAAGGGTCACAGGGAAGGAGAAGGGGGAAGGGACACAAGGCAGGGAGGGGATGCTAGCAGCCCAGAGATGCAAAGACCTCGAGCTGGTCCAGGCTCTGCCTTTTAAGGGGAAGGAGAGGGGGCAGGGGCTGGCTTTCTCTGAGCCAGTCCCAGGAGGACAAAGGGAAGATGGGCAGGAGGGTACACACCAATAGGTTTTGAGGTACAGCAGAGCATATTTCAAAATGAACCAATGGTATACAAAGCAGAGGGACAAAGGAGCACATGGAATCCTAAAACCCACGTTGCTACAGCCGATGATTTGAAAAACCATCATGTTATACAGCTGCAAGAGTCATGGTCCAAAGCTCAGCTCCACCACAGGTGGATCGACTCTTGTGTGACAGGTGTAACTGATCTCCAGAGACTCACAGGATAACAAACCAACTCTTTAAATTATAACTACTAGGACATTTTCAAAAGCAAAGTATTGCCAAAACAATGGAGATTTCATAGTCTCTTTAGATGTATCTTGAGAACAATCAATTCAAAATTTTTGAATTGATATTGATACATGATTTAAATGAAAATCACAATGAGCCTATGACATGGGAAACATTACTGTTGGAGATTCAAGGATACTCAAGGAATTCAGCAGCTGACAGCACCACTGAAGTTTTCCTTTTTAGCCAAGAAATAGAGGAGAGGATAAAGAACTGCATGACATCATAAATTGACAGGTTTGTTATCAAGCCTGGTGAAAAGTTTGTGTTAAAGCCTAATTCTCTGAACAGCCCTACCTTAATGCCCTCAGTAACAGACAATTAACCACTGTTTGGATGGTGTCACTTATTCTAATGAGATTCATGCTCAATACTTTAAAGATATACAAATAGATGTATCAAAGGGATTTAGATGCCTAAATGCCTCTAGTGATGTGTGCCATTAGCACTTAATACAAGCTCATAGAAATATACCTCAGTCAAGAAAACCTACTAGATTCTTAACCCCTGATGTATGACAGCCCTTTTAAATTTCAAATTAGAAACTCATATTTCTTTTTGTGTTAAGAAGGTTAAGAATGAAGATGAAAAGAAAATGAAGATAAGGCAGTTTATATATACATTAAAAAGTCAGTTTGCACTTTCAAAAAATGCATGCTGATGAAAAATTAATCACACGGTATTTCTCATTATCCCTGTGAAACAGAAACTTCAGATAATGTACTGTATAAACCAGGGTCAATACAAGAATACTGAATTTGCCTTTTTCTTTTTTCTGTATTATTTTGGGTGATATATACCTTGGTTCAATATGTTCTGGCATGATCTTGAGAAAAGCCTTTTACCTGTCAAAATCAACAGAACCAGCAGTGGGCTGAGAGTTTGGTCCTTGGCATGAAGGATGTGCTCAATTGCTGCAGGACAAAGTACTACCAGCAGCCTGACAGCCCAATAGACTAAAGATGTTATTAGTCCTAAAACCATTAATACATCCTTCCTTTGGATTTTTCTGAGTTGCTGTATGATAATGCTGGACTCTCAAAAAAAAATTAAAAAATGTTTAAAAAATTTAAAAATCAATACAGTTAATTAAAAGCATGTTTTGGGATTTAAAGCAAATAAATAGTGGTAGGTAAGACACAGAACATTTATTCCAGCTGTGGTTTTGGTTTATAATTCTCATTTGATTATCTTTTGGTTGACGGGATTATAAGGAGGGAAAATTGCTTTGCTACCCTTTCAAAGACATGTCAGCACTTGAAGAAAGTCCTCCCTGTCCTTTGAATTCCTTTGCAAGTGTCCTCAAGTCCAAGTTGGTGCTCATTCATAAAATGTGCACCAGTTGAGCCGCTTGCCAGCCCCTGAGCAGGGCAGCAGTGGGACAGCTGGCAGGGACACTCCTGGAATCAACATGAAGGATGACGGCAGTCAGAGGAGATGCAAGAGGCTCTGGATCCTCTGGGCAGCTGGAAGGTGATCCATACCAGGTGCTGCATTCAGGGCCAGGCAGCACAGCCATTTGTTCATGCAGGAGTTTGGCAGATTGCGTCTCCCTGAACTACATTTGCTAAAATCAAAGCAACTGAGAGAAGTAGAAAGAAGAATATGTGATATAAGGTTGAAATGAGCCTCAGATATGTGAGGGAAAAGTTTAGGGGATTTTTTTGCATAAAAGTATTACTGCATATATTATAGAGCTTCCTTGATTGAACTGCATGTTATCTACAGAATTTAATTAGGTGATGTAGCAGATTTACTTGTTTATTTACACCTCCAGCCATATTAAAAACAGACCTTTGCCCTGGAACACCTAAGAGTATTGCCTAAGCAGCCAGTTGGGAGTTTCCTATTAACTGATGTTCCTGAAAGCCTGAGGTTCTAATGTCCTACTTCTCAACCATACAGGATCCATGGATAAATCCTTGAGTGCTCAGAATTATTTAAATGCAGATGCCAACCAAGCTTAATGTGGGATCTTTCTCTCTGCAGTGTTTCTTGGAAATCCTCTGAGATGATTCCACCTGCTTACTTTAGGTGCACTCTCAGGCCTGAGTGCACACCTGCTCCGTGTCAGTGACACTGCCCTGCTCCTGTTCCCTGCCCACTGACAGATGAATGAATGAGTTAATTCATGAATTAATTCAGGAGTTTTCCAGAGCAGCAGAGCAGGACAGCTCTTACAACTCCTGCTACCCTAAATGAGTTCAAATTATGGTGCTCAGGAAGCAGTCAGAGATGGGGATGAATTTTGCCAAGAGTCTCACAAACAAATTAAAAGCCCTGGAATTTTGATTCAGCTGTTCTGATACTGAGGCAAAAGTAAAACATCAGCACAGGAAATCTGAGTCTCAGGAATATGTTGCTACGTCAGCACAAAGTCTGCAAACAGCACTACGTCAGGCTAGTCCACTGGTCCCTTCAGTCCCACCTCAGTAAATAGTTTGCTACCTGTTGCCATGGGGGGGGGGGGGTGATACATCTCCACCAATGCCCTAAGCCAATTATGCTATTGTGTAGATAAGAGGAAAATGCTTTCCCAACTCCTTTTGTGGTTTGTGAAGGCTCTGAACCATGAAATTTTATTACTGTTATTTTAGTAAGAACTGCAAGTATCCTGAAATGATCCAGGCTTTTTAAAATTTCAGTTGCAACTTATCCCCATGGCATGAATCCAACAGGCTTTAAATAAAATGTACAGAGAAATTTTTCCTCTTAGACTCTTTGTAATTTTCCTGCTATTATTTCTAAGGATAACTTGTCCTTGTACTCTAAAAAAGGCAGGCTCATCACTAGGGAGCCTAATATTAACAGTGAATTTGAAGCAAAGTATTACCCAAGAGAAACATCGTGTCCCCAGTTTTGCCATCTGTTTTGTTTCTACATGACACTCAAAGAGAAAGAATCTATTAAGGAGAGCATATATTTAATATTCCTTATGATATGAGATATAAAGCTTTACCAAAATGTGTCTTCAAAAGCTGCAACAGGAGAGTATAGTTTGAAGCCTAAAGCAAACAAAGTGTTAATTAACACTCATAATAGAAATGGTAATAAAGCGAGGGGACAGAAGAAGAGGAAATGCTGTAGTTCCCACTTTAGCATTCTACGTCACACACTCAATCTGAGGGAATAAAGGGCATAAGAGAAAGGGAAAAACCTCACACCCTACTGTGCCAGGATAAAAAAGCAGCTGCCTACAGCAGCTTCTGCAAGCTGGTGTCATATTTAACCCTCGGACAGTTTAACATCCGTGGCTAATGGTCAGATCAGGGGAGCTGTAACTCAGTGCAGAGCCAACCAAAGGGGAGGCTGCACAAGGCAATTAGCCAACCTTGCAATTTAGCTGGGGTTTTATAGCAACAAATACCATTGGTATGGCTCACTGTAATCTTAACGCTGCAATTTGTTCTTTAACTTTTGTAACTGTATTCCATTATGTAAATTTGTGTTCTAAGTAGCTGCATTTTTATCATTAGAGCTTGTCCACTGGTAAGGCTGAACTCAGTGCAAAACCAGGAGGAGCCCAAAGATCCTGGAAATAGGCAGATTTGGTCACTGCCCAGCACCAGGTGCAGAATTCCTCAGTACCCAGATAGGTGATAAGGTTCACCTGGGTGGGAATGAACCCATCACTTAATGGGAACACACAAACACAAACTTCCCCAACATAAATTTATCTGAAAAGAGAGGACAAGTAACAGATACTTAGCATTTCTTGGTGACATATTTAGTGCTCTGACATTGCTAATCATTTTGAGGAAGAATTTGAACAAAAGCAGTCCTAGACTGAGCATGTTGCTGGAACCTTATGTGGGAGATTATCCTTGGAGAAGACTAACTTAGTAAAGATATTTGGGAATGAGTCTTCCCAGCAACATAAGAGAATTTATTATAATAAACAAATAATTTTCTCAGTTGGAAAAGGATTCTAAAAACCATTTCAGCCTGTTCCTGCACTTCTGCTGAGCATTCCTAAGAGAACAGAACAACACAATTACTTCTGCCACTGCCTCCAAGAGAGGAGAGACAAAGATGCAGAGGTCTCAGGGGACCATGGGGGCAAAGGTGTCCCTGAGACAATTATTGTTCCCAGTAGCAAAGCTGGCAAGTGCTTGATTTCTGTCACCAGGAGGGCCTGAATGTTGGCTGTTTGGCTTAAGCAAGCGTAAGAGGAACTTACTGATAGTAAGGGCTTGGACCTAAAATTTCTGCAGAATCCACAACCTCACAAGCTGAGCTCTAAGCAGCATTCGTGTTGCAGCAAATCTCCCATGGCAAATCACTTTGATAGCACCAGCATTTCTTTCTCATTGATTCAGCTGCCTTGTGTTTCAGCACCTCTCTCTGTTACCAGGGCTAGAAATTAAATTAAGGAGAGGAACATCTTTTCCCTGGCTTTCTTTCAGGGCAAAAGAAGTGGGTAACCCCCAAAGGGAAAATGCTGTGATTTGTCCTTTTAGAGAGAGAATCCCCTGTGGCAATTCCATGTGCAACTTTTCACACGATGAATAATAGGTGAGACAGATTGACTTTCACAGTTTCTTTGAGGTGGAATAGGATGTTCTTATGAACTCGAGTTCACTCATTTGCAGAGCTGAGGAGTTTGCCATCTAGGTGGGTAAAAAGAAAAAGAGGAATCAAGATAATAATCTTTGCCGTGACAGCACTGTGCCTGGGAAGCTCACACAGGATTTTGTCCCCAGTTCACCCTTCTCCTTCTTTGACACCAAGACAGAAAGCAGGAATATGAAATTCAAACATTTTCTTCTCTCAGATACATAATCTAAATAATTAAGGAACCTAAAGCACTTGATTCCCCTGTAAAACTGATCCCATGATAGTTTCAATAGAGAACTCATGCATCATGATTACTGGAGGAGGTACAGCGATGCATTATTCATGGCCACAAAGTGCACACACCATCTTACTCTCAAATGACCCTCATTATTTGGGACATTCCTCATTTTAGACTCACATTTATCTCTATCCCATACTGAGGTTACCATCTGATCATTTTTTCTTTACTGACTCAGCCTGTTACTTTTATATAAAAGTCATTTAAAGACAAGCACTAACCAATTCTTTCAAATAGCTTCAATAAATAAAAACAAATATACTGCCTTTGATTACCAAGGAAAGGAAATTGGTAGGCATGTAACCTACCACTCCAGTAGTGTTAGAATGAAGACAAGGTTAATACAATCAGTATTTGTTTCTCTAATAAATCTCCACATTAATTTTTGTTGTTCATAACAAACAAAGCAAAAACGAGATCCTCTAATAAGACATATGAAAACATAGATAAATCTATTTATGCAGACTTTAACCTACACAATGGTGAACAAATCATTAACCAAGAAAATGATAAAGAACAAACAGCATAAAGCTAAGCAGATCCAGTTATTTGAGACAGCAGAGCAGAACAGATGATCCAGTATTTATAACTGAAATCCACTGTCTGCAGCAACATCTAGAGAATTACACACAAGGGAGGATCACACTAGAGATTCATTTTACATTGCTCCAGATGGAATTCTCCGCTCATTTTGTCTTTTCTACTTTTTTTTCGCACTGCATCCACAGCAGCAGAAGTGGGCCAACACTATCAGTTATTATTCACTTGACTGGAGGAATGTATTTGCTCACACTGCATTTCTGCCCCCTTTGGTTAATTTTTTAGTAACATTCTAGTTATCTTCTGGCAGAAGGGACTAGTAAATTGGGATCGTAGGAAAAAAAAATCAGAAACACTGTTAGTAAAAAAACAATCTCAAGAAGGAAAATGGAAGATACAGAGCTCAGAAAAGGCCTTTTTGTTGCTATTCATGAGAGAACCCCTACCTAGGACTGTGTTCAGTCCTGGGATCACAGAGGTGCATTTCTGCATCTGACTTTCAAGTTGGAACACACTTGTATCGTGGGCAAACTGAGACAGCAAGCTGAGTGAATGGCTGAGTCCCACAACATATTTAATAATGGTTGAGAAGGATTTAATCCATTTAATCAGGGGGCTGTGGTTGGAAGCGTTAAAATTTTTGTGATACACAGAGGCACAGTGTCAGCTTTCAGGATTTTGCTCCTCCACTGCAGCTAAAGAATTGCTTTCCTATTAAAAATTCAGTGTGTGCCTTTGCTTTTCTTAAAATGTCCATATAATGTATCAAAGCTGAAATATTTTAATCACAGCTTTAAAAGCATATTAAAACCTTGTCTTGTTCTGCCTTTATTCCATCCCTTCTGCAGTAAAACCAACTGCTTCAAGAGAAGGTAACTCCTTCTCAGGAGTGAGAGTTCTCTGATACCTTCTCTGATGATCAGTCCTACCTGCTCTGCAAGTCTGTGAGGGAGGTGCAGGACTTCAGCCTCAACACTTTTATCTCACCAAAGGAACCACCATTTACCAGACAAAAGCCTGGAAATGGAGGGAAAAAAAGGGGATCATTAATACTAACAATAGTTAATACTGAGAACTGAAGCATTATTTGAATCAGAAAATTCGAAGTTTTGCTCTTCCTGAACTCAAGAAATTTTCATGAAAGTTGAGTCTTAAAGGTCAACGATTTTCAACAAATTTCAATTAATACTTCTTTAGAAATGTATCTTTTCTAGGGCTCTGCAAATTATGGCTGAGTTCTTGTGTATACTCCATCCCTGCCTCCTGCAGCATAATTAATCTTTTGTCTCTGCAAAATTATGAATGAGTGTTTTGGTCACCTTGCTCTTGCCTTTGCCCTTCCCACACTCCCCAGTGAGAACCTTCAATATCCTTCAGCGCTTGAAGTTCAAACTCATCTTATTGATATAAGGAATATTATTAAGAGCTTTGACTGGGATTTCTGCTTTAGATTTCTCAGTTCGATTAATACATAATAATCACTCTCACATACTCTCTCTCTGGTGATTTGGTTAATTAAATGGTAGAAGCAGCACAAATAATTTCTACACCAGTGTGCTTATTGTTTTCAAAATTATGTGAAAATTAGTCCCTTACTAGATGATTAGGGTTTTAGATGTGCTAATGAACAACAATAGTCTGCCATTGCCATCTTTTAATTTACTTTTAATCACCAGCTAAGTAACAAAGAAATGTCTTTTAAAATAATTAAGACTACATATCAGGTCTCTGTAGGACATCAACAATAAAGGGGTTAACGATGCATCCAGTCATCATGGAAACAATCAAAAATGTCTCGCTTTAAACAATGCAGAGCAACTCTCACTCTCTAAATGCATCTGTGCCAGAAAATTCCCACAGCTTTACAACATTTTTCATCCTGTAGAGATCACACACACATATGCACAGAGAGATGAGAAGTAATGATGGAAATCACCTATGAACAGGACAAAGATGTAAATTAAGATATCTGGGAAAGGCAGCAACCTTCCTCTGACTCGGCAGAACCCTCTCAGCATCATAGTATGACCTCAGCTGTGACAACATGGCACAACAAAGGATACAAAACCAAAAACAGAATGTTTGGATTTTTTCTCTCATAATCTTCCTGCACTTCTCTTCTTTAGAAACTGAAAATTTGAAGAACTGAAAATCAGGTTCCCAAATCTCTATTCCAAAGACATTTTCTGAAGTGTCTATGACACATAAGAATAAAATTGTTTTGAGGTGAAAAATGGTAAAAATTTTACTTTGAATGTAATAATTTTTTAACAGCAGTATTGCAGATGCATATGATATTTACCTCTGTTGGTATAAAATTAACCCACCTTAATTCTAGGATGGGATCCTCATTGAGAAGAGGCAGGTACTACATTTAAAATTACCAAACCATCTGTAGTGTACTCAGAGTCGCATTTCACTGAACAGTAAATGCAGGAAAAAGTTCACTTTAATTCTTGACGCAAAAAAAAAGGAATTGTCCTAAAATTTCTCTATTGTGAAGCATCCAACACATGTATTAGCACTCCAGAGAGCTACTATAATCAAAGGCCTGTGCTCCCTTTTGAAAGGAGGCTTTTCAGGCAGCACAGTTTGGCCCATGGGAGTGCAGTCTGTGGAGCACTGTTAGGAGACTGCTACAAGGCCATCTGTGCCCTGGCTGAAAAGACTTTAGTTAATGTGGAAAACAGAAAAAAGCCCATTAATTGCTCTCTTCGCAGCTTCTATTTTCATTTGTAGAATTGCATGTGAAAATGATACAAAAATGAGAGCTGGCAATGGCCAATAAGGTAACTTCATCCGCCTTTTTATCAGTACGAGAGGATTCTCAGCTGGATACTTGGGACAGCAGTGAACGATGGCCGTCAGAGAGGCTTTACCTTCCACACCTCCTACAGCACCACTCCCTTCACATTCCCTCTTCCTGCCCTCCTTTCTCTCCAAAGCTTTGCTCATTTTACACGGTCTGAAATCTTCATGGTAACAGATACCCATGACTGTGTCTGTGTTTGTACTAAGAATTCAGGCTGTCACATGAAGGTCTCAAATAGTGTGGCAGTATTCCCTGCTCTACCACTCATCTGAATTTTACATTCACTGTGTGCATTGTTTTCTCACTTTCATCCCATTGACTCCAATTAACACTCTTTTAAACAATTTCAGTAATCCACTACCTTATTTTTTTTCCCCAGTTCTCTAAAGACTGTTGAATAGCCCATGCACAATGCTGGAGTCCAACTGATGTTAATATTTAAACAGCTATTTGTAGAGCATCCCAAATGCAATCTGTAGTGTGTAAGAGAGATAGCTTCACCTATTTGTCACTTGACATCTCCACCTATCCAAAGAAACATTAGAGCCATTTCTCAGCTGTACTGATTTATAAAACCCTTTCCCACTGACACCAGAAGCTTCCAGACTTCTACAGATTCCACTGTTAGAATTCTGGTTTTTCTGCCCTGCACTTCACATTTTTCTGTCACTGATCATTATTATGACCAGTTCTATTCTGTGAAGACTAACATGGTCTTACTATTGCTGCCTTATGACATATCAACCATATAAAATATGTCATTATCTTTTTATGTGTCTTAAAACCTTTTAAGCTCTTATTTAATTATCTCTTTATTGAATGAAGCCTCTTTAAAGGAAACTGCTTAGCAATTCTGGAAAATCAAACTGCCTATTAGGACCTATAATAGACATTCAAGGTGCTAATTGTAAGCATCACTTTTGAAAATCTTGACTCGGACACTTATTTTATAAACATATGAGATTACAACTGCAGAACAATATACATAGTAATTCTCCAAAAGGAAGCTTTTTAAAAAGTTTCTCAATAAATACTATATGACAAAACCTAGAGCATAACTGTACCTCATTTATAGACTGGCTTGAAGGATCAAACAGGTCATTCAAAGAGGTTTGCAATTCACATTTCACATAAAGATAGCTCCTATTTTAAATGTAATGGAATACTCAGGGGGTTATTTGTTATTTTTTGCTCTATACATGCTTTGAAAATACAAATACAGTTAAATTTGAAATATGAAACAAGACGAAAACTGTGGAAAGCTGGCTTCTAGAGAAGGGACACGCAGATGTAGATAGATTGCTTCTTAACAAGCCGCTTCTTAACAATAGCCATATTCAGCCAACTATTAATTAGATACCTTCGTCCAATCAGCGATCTAAGGTCACCACGACTTTCTGCAACATAGGAGTCGTGGGGGCCGTCAAGAATGCGTTAATTGGTAACAGATATGCAGAAATCAGGCACTATAGGTAAACATAGATACATGTTAAGGCAAGTAGCCAAACTTAGGGCGTGGAAGTATATAACCAATAGTATTGTATGATTACAGAATATGCATGAGTTAGTTAACTACACTATAAAATTGTATGCTGTAAATCAATAAACTGAAGCTTGTGGTAAATTCATATTGGATTGTCAAGCCTCCGTTTCTCAGCAGAAAACCTTGGATAGAAATCCCTGCAATGAAGAGGTTGACTCTTCTCAGCTGTGTGGGGCACATAATTTCTTCACAGACTTCAACAAGTAAAATGTACCAGCTTTGTAGTTTTTGCATGTATTTTGTCACTTTGCAACACACAGGGTAAAGTTCTGACTATCCTACATTGGGATGTCTGAGAAACTTTTTCCCTTTTTAATGCTAATGAGTATCATTACGGTGATGAACCATTAATTTCACCCATGGGGATGTCCCAGGGCGATCTGTGTCTCTGATGAAAGGCAACATAAGTCCACATGCATATTGTCCACCTTCTCAGCTTCTCATTCTCCCATGACTGGGAGAATGGTTCATGTGTATTCAGGAGACTTCAAAAGTGTGACCAAAAGGACTGAGACTTGGAGTGGTCTTTTCATGCCTTTGATGTACAAAGCAAATCAGCCTGAACTCATCAGAGACTACTGATGACAGGGGCTGGGCTAATCTTGGAATGATCAAAGCATTCAAAGTCAGTGACATTTGGAAGGAAATTAATGATTCCTCCATAAAGGTTTTAACCATCCCATAAACAGGATAATGTGGAAATCCTTAGATGGATGGTACCATTAAGTACAGCAAATGTTACTGAAAATAATCACAATGGTGGCTCATTTATTAAGAAACTGCTCCCCACATTCATTTACATTCCACTGAACAGATTGTATGAAAGCGGGTTTTTTCTTCAGTCTGGTTAACGTTCTCTGAAATGAGAAATTACACACTGAAAAGCAGTACTTTGTGTGTGTCATGTCAGAGAATTACAAGGGATCATTATCCAATCTTTAAGACACAGAATTATTACAGATTTATAAATTGTTTCTACTGATGTAAAAGGTCTGATAATGGCATGACGTGCCTGACTAACAAGAATTACTATAATGAAGTTAAATGCTTTAACTTGCTTAATGATTCTTGTTGGCAATTATTACTTATCTGGGACCAGAGAAGAAATTGTAAAATATGCTGTTATCCTTGATATGATTGGAGGTTGAAGGGTGAAACTATAAATTCAAGGCTGGCATTTACTTTTTAGAAAAGATTTGTTAATGTTGTTAAATATGGTGAAGTCATATTTGTGCTGGCACAAGATAAAGCAACCAATCAACTTTTTCAATAGAGAGTCTCTCCCTGCCTTTGTACTGTCTTGCCTTATTTAATAACAGCAACATAGGGTATGAATTACCAGGCTGTCTTGGTTTGAAAGACAGGTGTCTGCCAAGAGAGGCTGAACCCTCCCCTAGAGCAGAGGATGTGATTTTCCTTCCCCTCCTCCCTCCGAATTATTTAATTTTATAAATCAAGGGCTTTCAGGCAAAGGTATGGGAAAAAGGAGTATCAGTTCTTTACTAGTATCTATAAACAAACAATAACAATAATAGCAAACCACAACTAGAACCAGAAAACCAAACAGCAGATAACGTGAGCTGCTGAACCTTCTCCCGTGTGGTGTAATCACGGTTGCAAGCAGCAGGGGCTTGCAGAGCTCCCGGCCGGCCAGGGCAGGTGCGATGACTCCCGAGCGGCTGTAGGTGGCGCTGTGGCACAGGGTCAGTTCACCGTCCGGCAGCTGCAATGGCGGATGAGAAACACGCAGCGCAGCAGGAAACAGCTCAGGGCAGCGAGGGAACAGGGCAGCAGGAACGGGCGCCCTCTCTCTCTCTCTCCGGCCAGCGAGAATCTCCGCAGTCACAGCAGACGCCACGGTCTCGCGCGGCAGAGGGCGGGGGCAGGCAGCAGAGGCAGCCGGACTCTCTCCCGGCAGCAGCCACGAGGGAACACAGCCCGGGGGGGGAAAATGTGCCCTTCCCCGTGAGGAGAAAAAAAAGTTGAATCGAAGCTCACCCAGCCAGGAGAGAAGAGAAACAGGGCACAGTTGGACCCTCCTCCGGTAGCAGCTGGAAAGCAAAGAGCCAGCAGCCTCTACCCTCAGCGTCCGAACCACGAGAGAGCGTTCCCCCGGCAGGCTCTCCCTTACCTAGCCCTGCCCAAAACCTAGCCATTGTCTTTTACAAAAGGCTTGATCACTGTGAACATCGGACCATTTGTTGCCTGGCAACAGGAATGGGAAGAAATTCTCAACCCCCGACACAGGCTCACTAAGTAGTTTTACAATTTTACCTTTTACTCTGTAGCCTCAAGAAATCCTCATAACAGATTAAAACATAGGTGAACAATTGCTCTCACTGTAACTAGGCATGATTTTCGCATGTAGTACAAAGAGGAGGAAAAGGAATAATTGAAAATAATTGAAAAACACTTTGGCCTCCTCTATTAAGTACTGATGTTGCTTACATTAGTGAAATGTGTTGCCTCCAAGTTTGTATGCAAGTAACCATGAAAAGTAGACTGGAAATTATTTGTTGCATTATGGGAGCATGAGGAGTATAAATCAGTTGGTAATTTTTGATATACAGTGTCAGACAAACCTATAAGTTTAGTTAAATGGTCCCTACTAATATGGGAGTAGACACCACACACCATCTCCATCTAAACTATTCTTTTTCCTGTCTATCATCGTAAGCACATATTTAAAAATACTTTTGTCAGAGATGTTTAACTATTCAGGCTTTGTCTTGTTATAAAAACAGTGCTGCCACTATTAAATATGGAATTTTTGGCAGTTTTCAAACAAGACCTCTTTCTAAATAGCATGTTAATACCCCAAGAGAGCATGGACAGACACGCTGTAGGAGCAAACTGCCCTTCAGTGTGGTGAGCAGGCTGTGGAAACCCAGGCAGTGCCTGTGGGTGATACATCAGTATTTATGTGCAGCATACACATTTCAAACTTCCCCTGTGTGCTGAATTAATTTTGAATGGATGGATTTCTGTCTATTCCACCAAACCTTATTTATAATTCCAGAATTCAATAATTTAATTCAATTAAGACCTTATTAAACATAACAGAACAGGATATTCTCTCTAAAGGGTCTAAAATTTTTGCACTTTTTCAAAACCAGAGAGTCTTTTATGTTGACCCTCCAAAAATGAACAGATTTTCACATCACATTGCTGTTCTGTGAGTCCAACCATCAGCGTTAAGATGAAATCCTTAATAACTTTACTTGCACTCAAATATGCTGCTCTGGTTGCAGGTCAGTGAGGCTCATGAGCTTTTGCCCTATGTGCTCATTTCCATCATACTTGGATAATTTGAATTTTTTTTTTTCCCTCACAAGTATGATCAGTCTCTTTGGTCAGAATCAGAGGATCACAAGATATTTCAGGCTGGAAGGGACCTCAGGAGATCTGCAGTCCAACCTCTTGCTCAAAACAGGGACAGCACTGAGGCCAGCCTGGGTTGCTCAGGGTTTATCCAGCCTCATCTTGAAAACCTCCAAGAACACAGAGAGCTCAACCTCTTTGGGCAAGCTTCCAGCACCTCAGGATGTCAAAGTTTTTTTCCTTTTTTCCAGTCTGAGCCTCTCCTATTTCACCATAAGCCATTTGTGCTCTTCCAGCCATGCACCTTGGTGAAGGTGATATATCCTTAACTACTTAACCCAGTTTAAAACAAAATTATACTAGAGGAATTTATTTTAATTCCACTTCTTTTTCCTTCTTTTTTTTTTTTTTTTGTCAGACTCAGTTTTAGGAGATCTCACAGAAAATTAGCATTCAATATGGAACAGAAACAACAGGCACACAGGAGAAATCTTTCTCCATGCTCAACTGCAGCAATAAATTTATTTTGAAAGCATCACTATCCTGTTCCTCAGTAAAAGGCGGAAGAAAACAAGGGGGTTGCATAACATAAAGACATATTTTTGATACTTAGGCAGATTCCTCAAACTGTCAGCTTTCCTAATCCAACAGAGTCTTCCCACAACTTGAAATGCGCCTGGTAGAATTTCTCCTCCAATGGACCCATTGCTCTTCTCTTTCACACTTGCATTTCTCTTCAAAGGTTGAAGAAAAAAATATTACTTTGAAATGTCATACCGACTCCAACTGTACACACACATATGTTGGCAAGGCTCGGAACACTGAGCAATCTGATCAGTATTGAGCAGAACTCTCAAGATCTTTGCTCAGCTCGAAGTGCTGTCATGATGCATTCCTGCTTCCTGAACCCAGCTGCTGCAGTTCCACATTAGGCAAGTTGTCGTTTGCCTCATTTTACACTGCGGTGAAAAGCACAATTGCTCTATTTTTCCTGAACTCAAAAGATTTTAAAAAGATTTTGTTTCTCATTTTTCTGGGGGAAGAAAAATAACCATTAATTAAAAGGGGCAACAGTAGAGAAGTGCCTTAGCAATTTTACCTTAGAAGTATGCTGGAGCTGTAATTGCAGTGATCGGGATTAATACAAACAAAACACAAAACCTGAGAAAGGTGACTATTTTCAGAGGTGGCACCAATTCAGGGAAGCCAGGATTGCAGTGCCAAATCTGGTCAGCTTCATACCTAGTAGTCTTACTGCAACGGTGTTTATTCAACACATTGAGGTATAAAATTTGCAGCTAAACACATTCCATTGGTCTTTTTTTTTTTAAATAACTAAACCAACACAAAGAACTATACATCCATCAGTGGAAAAGACATAATCTGGTTTTCCTGTTATGAGGTGGATTGCTATATCTGCAGCAGAAAGAGAACCCGGGCATGAACCTGTTTCACTCCTATTCTCTCCCTGCTTCAGCTCTTCCCTCTTAGTTCTGTTTCTACATTTTCGTGAAACTGCTTCTCCTTTGTTGAGACTGATTTTATTTAACTTTGCTTTGCTGCAGTCACAAGCTTCCTTCTCGTTGTTTATGGAAATATGTGAAATATGTCTATAATACTCATTCTGTTCAGTGTGACTGATACACTTCAACACTGCAGTTTACCAACGGAAATGTCAGCCTTAAATTTACAAAATAAATATGGTTGATGTTAAGTTTAGAGTAGGAACGAGACACGTGGAATTCACAGCACTTGTGAATCTCACCCAGGTGATCTTGCCAGAAAGAGATCTGCATTAACCAGGGAGCACAGGCATAGATACAGTTATGGAGTTTTTTCTATCTTGCTTTGCAATTGGAACATAGAGAAAGTGAAGCTGAAGCTTAATTAGTTACAGGAACCTAATATACAAGTGTTATTGTATTTTTTTCCCCATATGTAACTTACACTATTTTGGTTGTTTGTGTATAACACTCAATTGGAAAAAAAAATGGAACATGAAATGTAATTAACCTGATTGCAGTATCACCAATTTCAATATTTTCAATTAATAACAATCAATGAAATTATTTGCTGGAGAAATATGTAAAAAAAGAATTAATACAACTTTATTTGAGGATATGGCATCCATTCACAGTTGGAAGTACAAACAGATAACAAAGCGAATGGGAATTAAATTATTTGTGGAAATTATTCATTCAACTGTCGCCTTGCTATTTTATTCCCTTTAAATATTAAATACAGTTGATTTCATCCTAGAAATGGAATTAACATTATAGCCATTCAGTAATAATCTCTGACAACTAAAAGAAAAACAATCACCTTTCTACAGCTTCATAAAAGAGTAAAGGGCTCTTTTGTTCTCATGTCAAGCTTTGCATGATGACAGAAAATAATTCTGTTTGTGTGCAGTTGGGAAGTTATAATTCAGATTTTTTTATGACACCTGCTTATCATACTGAAAGAGAAAATAATTTTAATATTTTCCTCCATGGGTTTCCTTTACAGCAATGTTTCTTCAAGAAGACAGGTTGAGACCAGCAGCTTTCCAGGTGCTGCTACCAGAGGGTTCATGTGTGCTCACCAAGTAAAAATGTTTCTATCTGCAGGAGGAAGTGGTTTGATGGAAATGAAATCTATTTCTTTGTGTACTCTGTTCCATTACATAAGAGCCACAGATTGCAGGACTATCTCTGCTAACTTTTGCAGGGCTCTGGGCTTGACCAGAAGAAAACAAGAAGTACCTATTGCGGCACCAGGGGATTGGTGATCTCCTCTGAGCAATGCCCCTTTCCACAGGATAGGAATTAAAGCTGGGAAAGGATCTGGGTTTTTTGGTGTTGGGTTGGTTTGTTTGTTTGTTCTTTCTTTTTTATTAAAGAGATTCATATGAAAAATGGAAACAAAATTTTAAGAGAGTCACAACTGTTCATTATTTTCTTTAACGTATCAGAAAAAGAAAGACCACAAAAAATATCCTGGAAAAATTGTTGCATATTTAATTTTACAGTTAGCATGAAATAATCCCACACCCACAAATTTTTGCACACTACTTTCCTAACCCAACAAAAATATGATTTAGATCACCACCCTTCCTGTGGTCTAGTTCAGCCTCAGAATTCAAAATCTGTAAGCCCATTTAAGGTGTTTCATGCTTTGTTATGTTTTCAAACTGACAAATTATACTATGGCATTCTCCAGTTTTATAATATTCAGCACTTTATATGTAACATTTAAGTCTTTCTAAATATTAGGGGCCTCTAATAATTTATCTTGCTTTATTTTAAATGTCATTTCTGTATGAAATATCCCTGTTCACTGAAAAGACATTGAGACTGCTTATCAGATAAGGGAAGTAGAGACTGTCAAGCTGACTGCTCCTTTCACAAAGAAGATTTTCATATATCATATTTTTATTAAAAGTTATTTCATGTTTATGCTTGGAGGAAATTCTTCTTTGAGGAGGACTTAGTTTGTTCCTGACTTAAAAATCCACTGCTGACTATTCAGTATTTTTCATGTATTCTACTTTGTTTGAAGTCTCTAGAAAAAAGTCTGGGATCTTTCCTTTATTATGTCATCACAGTAGGAAACCTTGTTTAATGTTGAGAGGGTATTGTCACTCGCCCTATTACTGAAGATGTGTATTTGCAGCTCTGAAAAAGGATAGCATTATCTGTGACTTTCCTTGGGTTTGAAGACTTGACAAAGTCTCTAAAGAAAGATTTATGTTACTTTCCTAACAAATAAGGTCATGTGTCAATTCTTTAAATGTCTTTATCTTAGGCACAGAAGTCAATGTTGAAGTTACTTAGAGTAAAATTATCAAATATTTACAGGTTAAAGATGTTTCTGGGCCTATAGAGAGTTACTGTGATTTGTGATATATGATACCTCCTGCTAAACATCCCACTAGTTATTTCTCTTTCATTTTAGAAAATCTGTCTTGTCATCCCATTTTCAAGGGATTTTTAGCTCACAGGAGCCTAAAGGCATGTTTACAGTACTCAGCAGAACTCCAGTTTGAGGCACTGTAACACAGCAAACACCACCTGGTAAATCCAATAGAGTGAAGCACAGCTTGCACTGGGGTGTGCTGGTGCTGACCAACAATTTGGGTTCCAATGTTTGGTGGTATTTATATTTGAGTCTACAGAGCTTCTTGGTAGTCACTGTAGGTTTTCAAAAGAACTGAGAGAGAGAATTCTCAAATGTGTTGAATGTTTGACTCCAGTTTGAATGCAAATGAATGTAGTTCTCATATAGCTGATTAAATGTTTAAGATATTCAAAGGTTTTGGACTCTGAGTAATTTTTTTAGCGGTGATCTCAACTGTGAAGTTATGCAAGACATATAGAACCAAAAAAATGTATTGATCTTCCTTTGTGGGTGTCTAGCAGTATTGATACAGCATCTGAAATATCCAAATCAGAGAGGACAGTAAAATAAATACAAATTTTACACGCTCTTCCTTTTAGAATTTAACAGCTCACACATTTGAATGTAGAATTTGGAGTTTCAGCATCTTAATATTAGTCATGAATGCCAGCTCTGTCACTGACTTTCTTAAAATAATTTATTCTGTTTATATATCAGATCCAGTTCTGTAGAATAGGAAAGTATTTCCACTACAGCACAAAAAATTGTGAAGATCCTGCAGTAACGACTGTGATGTCCACAGTGTACTGTTAACACAGTTTGTTTTAAATCTCCCACTTTACTTCCTTATTTTAACTTTCCTCCTAAAGTTTTTCATCATTTCCTCCCTCCCTTCCTTCCTTCTTCCTTCCCTTCCATCCTCCCTCCCTCCCTTCCTCCCTCCTTCCCTCCCTTCCCTCTCATCCATTAATGATTTTGCCTCCCCTATACATTTTCCTGTGTACCCTCACATGCACATCAGAGTCAGAATAAACTTACTAGCCAAATCTTGATATTTCCCATTAATAACAAGAGTCACACCACTCCTTCTTGCCTCATTCCTTCCCGCCTCATTCCTTCCCTTTTTTGTATTGTGTATTTTGCATCCATTTTGGTATCAAACAATGAGACCTGCATGGAGACTTTAATACTTAAACCCTTCAGTCATGATCTGCCCCCCTGGAATAGCTGCTGACAATTTGCTATTAGTGACACTGCTATGCAATGCTTGTTCTGGGAATGGGAGGAATGGAAAGATGAAGCATCCACAGATTTTGAACCATTCACAGCTTTCTGATATTCCTGATATTCAGTATTGGAGGGCTTGGCGGGTTGTTTCTGGCTTCTGTAGTGCACAGAGAGAGCCATACCTAGTGACTGATTCACCCCCAGCCAGGCTTGGGCAGGATATTAACATCATGCAGCACAATCTAGATTTATAAACGTGCCAGAGAGAAGCACGGCTCTGTTTGTGTTCAGGTAAAGAATCCTTGACACATACCATCTCCTCCATATTTTGATTCTTTCCTTAACCCCACTAATCAGGGTGTGATCCCAGTTGTCAAGGCTGTTTGAAATGGGAAATTTGATGTGTGCCCCTTTGCAGATCACAGCAGTTAGCTGCAGACCTGACCCAGGCCTCTCCTGTAGTAGCATATGAATCTTTTTTACATTTTCTTCCCAGCTTGTAGTGGGACAAAGTGATGCTCCCAACCCCACTAGATTTATTACAAACATGAAGCAAATCATGAGCACAGAAAGAAAAGCACATCTTGTCATCCCTACATGACAATAGAACCTAACCCTCATTTCAGCTCATCTTTACACCAAATGATCAAAAGACAGAAATTCACTCATGGAATCTAGCAGGTCACTAATAGCTGACTTGAAAATAACAGCTTCATGTGAGTCAGACCTGCTGAATCCTCCTGGGACAACTGCAGAGAATCCTGCAGCCACTGCTGGGGTTACCACATCATGCAGCTCCTTATTCTGGGGCCTCAAGTGTGTAATTCAGAGCACAGACCCTAAGCTCCACAGGACTATGAACCTCAGCATGTGAAGGATAAACACATGGCCCATTTTGCCTTTGTGATATGCAGGCAGTGACCTCTGCAAAGATCAGATGGGCCAGGAGCAGGGAGAGCATTACTGCTGCTGCTTCAAGTAAGATTTGTCAGGCAGACTCATTTGCTGAAGCCCAAAGAATCACTCAAATAGAATGACACGGATTACAAATGACAGGTAGAAAAATTCTGCTTAGGAGAAAAGAAAATTATTTAGCTCATTTTTAATAAAACTAAATTCCAGGGATTTTCCTTCATTTAATGCATATGTTTGCTGCAGCATATCTGAACATGTTTTTCCTTTGATGCCTTCAGTTTACCTAAAATATTTTGCAGCTAAATTATTGCAATATATATCACCAGTTTCTATAGCTTTATCACATCTTTGCTATTTCAATGCAAACTTCAGAGAAGATGAAAATAAAAACCAGGTTTTATGATTGACTTGCTGCTGCCTCATTATACGGAAACACTGTTTTCTGATAATAATGATATATCAGCAGCTTGATTTACTAATCACACTTGGTATCTAGGGGTAGGAAGGGGTGTGTGAGCACATATGTACATATATATTTGTTCCAAAATTTGCATTTTATCTAAGTTAGCATTGATTAGCAACTAAATTTTCAACAGTACTTGTAAGGATTGATTTGGCGGAATCATTAAATACAACATGGTACCTTTGCAAGTAGAAATCTACAGTTCTGTCTACAATACAAGATCATACCAATACTATATGCTACATTCAAATCTAATAGTATTGATGGAATAAGTTATTTATTTCCATGAATAAATAAGTCCAGTCAGATAACAGAAATAATAAAATTGCAAGTCATTAATCATGCAAACAGCACTGTATAATCAAAATAATTTGCAAAATGTGGACCAAAACCCATTTGTTTAACAAGTTGTTTAGCCAGTCCATCCAAACTCAGAGTCACTGCCAAAAGATTCTGGGTCTGTAACAAATATAATTTACAGCAAATGTTCACACTGCTACACTCAGAAAAATAAGATATCAATCATTTCATTTCTATGTATCAGTTTGACTTCAAATGTACCTCAGCAACACCCACAGTTTGCCCTTCTAACCAGCCCAGTCTGGGCATGTTTGTTAGCAGGCAAACCCACACACCATCCAGCACTGGAGTGCTCTCTGCTGAAGCCTCAGATGGCAAAGGACCCTATCTGAGCTGCCCATTGTCACAGACACGAGTTTGGACATTCTGGGGATGAATTAAAACTGTACTTTTTGCTCTGTTTCAGTCACGGTGCACATCACGAATGGCTGGAGAGGTTCCATCCTCAGTGAGGACAGAGTGACTTAGTGACCACAGGGAGAACTCGTTTGGTGCAACCCCACCTAGAAGAAAATTCCCTGGGCATTCTGCTAAACCACTGACATACTGATTTCTTTTACTCTACTGACCTCCTCTGAAATGTGGCTGAATTTGTTTGTTGTGACCTCTGCACGGTTTGTCCTACTAATTGAAAGACTAGATGTGACTTATTTCCCCCCAGACTGTCTGCAGTCAGCAAGCAGGAACAAACTTCAGTCGTTTCTCATTGGCTACGTTTCAAAATCATGTCCCAGATGTACCTGGGCTGTGTTTTCTATGTGCCACTCATTTCTTTTAAGCTGACATTTTCATTTAGTTACCTCTGATCGGCTGAGACAGGCCAAGAGATCCAGGTGCACTTGTGCCTGATGTGTCCCCCAAGAGAGCCAAGGGACAAGTGAAGCTCCTACTTCCTCCCAAGTCAATCCAAATAGCAAAGAAATCACAGGTTTCATGTCAAGAAAGTAAAAAACACTCCTAGTAAGGATAGATGAACTAATATGAGCTATGTAATTTCTATTTCTACAGAAAGTATCCTGAATTTTAAGCTGGTTACTCGCCAGCATTTGTTTCTGGCTTGTTGTTTAAAAAAATTAAGCAACCAAAACTCACTAAGGAAATACCCTCATTAAGAGAAAATTGAGACAAAGAGAAGAATGACCTTCTCCCACATTTGATGATGCCTGGGCCAGGAACAAAATTATTTGAGTTTCAAAATCCAACTAAAAACAGGAGATCTGAAAATGACCTGGAACTGGAGGGGACATACATAATTTGAAAACTGTCCCAGTGATCAAAGATGAGGTTGTCATGAGTAATTCTAGCAGATGAGCTTTTCCTCTTGACTCTGAAGACTGACAAACCTACTGGCAGTCTTGAACAAGATTTGCAATCCTCTGCAGTTATCTGCATGAAAATGTAGTACAAAGGGGACACAGACTCTATGATATTTTGGAATCAGTATTACACTCATATTTCAGCTGAAGAGAAAAATGGGAGTTGATGACAGATGGTAGTAGAGAATTGGCAGGAAAAATTAAGAACTGAAGAAGGCATGGGAAATGTATTTTTTGTCAAAATGCTTCTCTGTAATTAAGCAATATGTGTCTCTTGACACAATTTCAGTGCATAGATATGTTTCAAGACCTGAGAAGGTAAGACAGGCCAAGAAATTCTTGGGTTTTAAGTCAGCTACATTTGAAAAAGGTCCAGTAGATCTTTGTTAGCATAGCAGCTTTTGTCTGGTGAATTCCAGGAAACTGAAAATACATAGCAAAACATTTTTAGATGGTGAAAATATGAGTAACAACTTCTCCCTCACCCCACTTCATCACAAGTCCTGTGACTTCCTGTGAAATGTATAGGAATTTAATATATGTTTTTGCCAGTTAAATACATTCTAAAAATCATGGATCTTTTCTGCAAAGATACCTCTGGTAGCTTATACAACCAGCAAAAGCAAGGCGGAAATGTTTAGTGAGCTACAAGGCATTCTTCCCTTTGCAATCCCTAACCCTGGCAAGCACATCTGATGCTGAGTTCAATTCTGAGTGATGTGGATTCACACTTCACATCTCTGAAAGTTACTCACTGCTGACAATAAAGGAAGCTGAACTGGTGTTGTTTCAGCAGAAAGTAGGGTGACAGAAAAAAGGACAGACCCATTTCAGGGACAGGTTTTGAGCTGGCATTCTTTAAGATGTTTTTTTTGTCCTTGGCTTTACACCTATTTAAATTTTGCTCTGCAAAATGACCACTGCACTGTTGAGACATGTAATTCAGACTTCAGCTATGTCCTAATAAGGACCATCAGCAAGGATGCTAATTGGTGTCAGATGGGATTAGACCACTGCTCTGCAGGAAGATTACTGATTTGTTTTCCTCTACTTCTTTACTGCTGAGAATTCGGCCCCTGCTGAGGTGACTCACTACCCTCACCTGCAGTAGGATTCAAAGGACTGAAGTCATTAGAGCTTATCATCTAACCTTCTATTCCATCTGCTAAGGCTTTGTTTCCAAGATGAAGTCACATATTGTTTTTATAATTTAGAAGTGACAGAAAATGTAGGCATCTTTTCCTGTGATTTTATGGTCAACTGTAATGGAGAATTTTTATAGAAAACAATACAGATGACAGAATTGTGATGCATTTTTGATTGTTCAATAGCAGAACATCAATCCAAGCACTTCCCCTTTTGTAAGTCCAGCAAAACAGAAGCACTGTTATTTTGCAGTGGTGACTGCTTTTGTATTGCTTTTCTTACCAAAGCATGTACATAAATAAATAAGATACAGCTCTCCTCATGCCCAACATTTAAAAGTGTATGCAGGAATTGTGACTACAGAGCACTGCAGGTGAGTATTTCAACACTTAACACAACCTTCTCCTCTCCTGCTTCCCTCACCTTTTCACAATTCAGCTGACACACAGAAACCACAAACCTCTTACAAAATGTGCTCCACAGGATATTCAAAGAACAATGCACACAGCCTTGAGACTGAAGACTCAGAGTTCAGCAGATAATAGCCGGAAACCCCTGTTGACTTGATCTTGTTTTTTCTGAGCAAACTATATGCAAAAATAAAATCAAATTTGTTCCAAGAAGTCTTGAGTCAAGATTTGTCCTAGAAGGAAAATGTGGAGCTCGGGTTGATCCATAATTCCAGAAAATAGGGGAGCTGGTGGGGAAGGGGAGGGTGCATAAAAAAAAGGTCTTCTTTTGGGTGGGAACTGTAAAGAAACCATGAAATGAAGAATGGAGAAATATCTAAATAATGAGATGGAAAAAAAGGTGGCAGAGATTGTTTAAGAAAGAAAAACCTGGAGGTAAAGGAATGAATCCCAGAGAAAAAGGCTTGAGAGTAAAAGGGAACTCAGTAGGGTATTGTGGGGAGCTGGAAGACAGCCCAGGAGGGGCTGGATTATTTTAAAAATAATTCAGAGTCAAGTTAGACCTAATCACCATGTACTTGTGCTGCACTGTGCTCTGCTTCATAGCACATTTGCTGAGTTCCCTTTGCTTTCTTTTCAAGGCAAAGCAATGATTGAATCTGGCACAGGCAGACACAGAGTGGTGGGGGGTGCAGGAGAGAAGCTATTTTGTTCTCTGTCCATTATGCTGTGTTTACAGGACCTGACATTGTTTAAACAAAACTTTAAAATGCATTTCTGACTTGACAAATGTGAACATTAAAACAGTGAAGACATAACCACAGCTTAGAGGAATGGGTGAGGAGGTTACATTTTAATTTTTTCTTCTCTCAGAGCTAGTTTTGCGTTTGACAGAGAAGAATGGAGATGACAAAGGCAGCGGTGAGTGGGACTTAACATAGATGTCCCACATTTATGTCCCATAAATGTCGTAGCATTTAATGTCCCATTGGCTGTTAAACAATTTTGGGAACTCTTTGTGCAGGAAAAAGTCTCAGCACAAATTCCTCAACAGAAATCCCTCAATGTTACATATTTCATCGACTTTGAATTCAAGGGCAGTCTAAAGGCTTCTGCCTGCACTCACGATGTTTGCAATGAAAATGCCTGCTGGCCTCTGGGACATGCCCAGGTCACCGAAAAATAGCCGATATGGTGAAAAGAAATGGTGAGCCCAATTTTTCAGTGGAGCATAAGGTTTCTGAGCCCTTAGGCCTGGTTTCAAAACCTTAATGTCAGCCAAGCCCCACCTACTGACTTCAATAAATGCTGGCCCATGCTGATCATCAGCAGAAGCACTAATTACGAGTGTCAGAGAGGGGCTTTCAGCCTCTGCTCGCCTGCTCCCTTCCCACAGCATTTCATGCAGCATCTTCTGGCAGCTCCAGATGACAGTGCTTGAGGGGACTTGCAAGTTTGACAAAAAAGTTGGTAAAATTGATTGATATTTAGAGTTTAGTGGTCTCTGATGAGTATTCCTGTGCTTCCCTGACTGATTTTGATGAAGTGCTTTTATTTGTCTTTCCATCGAGAGACTGCAGATGAATTTGCAATAGAGCAGCATGGCTCCTGTTTAGCTTTGTCAGGCACCACTTAGCCGTGTTATAATTTATTTTCCAGGAAAAAATATTTCTCATGAGAGCTCTGGGCTAACACAGTTATAAAGCACCTGGCTAGCGTTCAGCTTCGTGTCTGAAAGCAGTTCCATTTCCGTGCATAAACAGAAAAATACCAAATTGCTGCTGAGGAAGGAGCAGGCACACGTGCTGTAGGTGCACGGGTCTTCTTTGGAGTGGCATTTAATTAAATCAAACACCACCTTAGTACCCCAGTTAGCAGTGTCAAGGCTGACACAGGCCTGTGCAGAAACACAGACGCTGCTGTCACTGTTGGTGATGCCACAGCAGGCTCTGGGCTGGGTTATTCACTTAACAAAGCAGCCTCTCTCTACTCATTGCTAGGTTGGGGGCTGACTGTTCTGAATTTTTGAATGGATTTAGACCTGTATTTAACTTTGACACACTGTGTAACAGAGGAATCTTTATCTTGCTTCAGCTTTATTTGGTGAGAGCCCCTTTTATTCTGAGTACAATGATTGTGGTGTTTGTTGGGGTAGTTTGGTTCCTATTTTCTGCTGAATTATAGTGATTAGTGAGCAGTTTGAAAGCACAGAGCTCAAAGATTTTCTCTGCTTTGATCACCATTACTGTTATTCAAGAAGAGGCCCCAGTCTGGTTACAGGATGAATGTAAATACCAATTCAGTTTCACTGCACTAACAGACACTGTTGTACTTTTTTCCCTGTGTTTTCCTCATACTCTTAATCTTATTAGAATGCAGGGAAAGAAATGTAGTGACGTACATATAATTAAGACAAAGCCTTTCTAGAACATGCCACTAATCATAAAATATGATTTCTAGCGTGACTTATAATTAAAAGAACATTTCTGTTTGTCTTGCTTAAATCTTGCTTTTTAAGAAAGAGAGGTGAAGATCCAATGAGAAAGTGGAGCCTGTTTATAGGGAACTGCTCTCATTGCCAGTTTAATCAGCTGTGATGTTTCATTAGCAATGACTTAACCAGAGCAGACAATGCTTATCGCAGCCCCTTGCCCTATAATCATTGCACATTACTGCTGTCATGTGGGCTTTTATCAATTGTTCACTGAGTGCTCTGCAATATTGACAACGGGAAACTGCAGGCCCAGCCTTAGATTAAATAACTTACAGCCTCCAAAATTACAGGGCAGTCTGGTAAGAAAAAAACCACCCAATTTTGCAAACTTTGGTACAAAGAGGATGAAATGCCAATTCTAAAATCAAGTTCAGACAATTCACTTTTCATAGAATGTGCTGAGCACTGCCATCCATCTGTACTGAGTAATTACATTCATTCTGTCTTTTATAATTCCCAGACATACTTTCAGGAGTACTAATTCAGCTGACCTAAAATTGTCTATTTATGTACTGGTACCATATTGTGCTTACTGCCACAAAACCTCCACCCTTTATTTAACTTTAGCCATGGAAAGTTCCTGGCAAATACAAAACCATGAGACATTAAAAATTTGACTTCCTGATGTGGTGAGTGACACATGCACAGATGCTCCAAACGCTTTTGTCACTGCTGAGGGGGAAGCACAGATTTTTAAAAGAGCAACATCATGGGAATGATTGTGAACTGGTGAGCAGGAGAAGGAGGGGTTGTGTGGAGCTGGATGAAGTAGGGGTTGTGCTGTGAGCAAGAGTTGCACTTTGCTGCCCTCTGAGCGTGTGGGGATGCTGGCAGAAGAGAACAGGGCTGGGTTTGAAATTTTGTTTCCCAAAATTGTGGTAAAATCTAGAGCACATTTCTTTTGCTCTATGAGACACAGTTACTCCTCTGCAAAATGGCAATAATAGCACTTCTTTATCTCCAGGAATAAAGAGTGGAAAGGCTAGAAAGCAGTCAGACACCATCACCAGGAGGACAGGGTAACATAGCAGTGCAACACAAGGGAATGTTTCTCTTTTTTTCAAGTAAATTCAAATCAAACTGGAAAGAGCATTTGACATCTCTGGGGTTAAAATAGAAATGGAAAGAGGATATTTGGGCATATTTTCCCCTCAGAAAATAGGATTGATATCATTTTGCTCTGACTTTATAATTCCCATAGCTTATTATAATGTAGCTGTCCTCTTTGATTTGTGTATTGGAACATACAGTGCAACTGCATATATTCGTAGAAATAGGCTTATTATTGTAACAACTCGAGGGAATCTTCTGAATTAAGGGAAAACATTTACATTGGAACAAATTACATTTTACCAAAAAAACTAATTGTTACACTGAGAGCTGTACACAGTTGTAATTGCACTGTCCTAATTATACACGTTGCATTATTTAAAAAGAGGAGCATTGTTTATTTGCAATATACTCTGCTTATTTACAGTTGCATGTTTGAACAAGGAGCAAGGAGTTATTCTTACAAAGCAGCAGAGAGATTGTTATCTGCATAAAACCACAAAATTAATTCAGTAGAGGAAATCTACTCTCAAACAGAGCAAGAGAAAAATTCCTCCTGAGGCAAGACATTCTGCAATTGTTTCTAAATTTCTGTATAATTAACAAAGCACTTACCATCTGCAGTGATTGACCTGTCAGATCTGGTCCTCTGAGATAATTTCAGTGACATTAAAAAGAAAATAGTGTGAATAAAAAAAAAGACATATTCAATTTGTAGAGAATGGTGTTATCCTCCAAACAGAAACTGCAAACACTAAAGATGACATTGGTGTACAATGCCTGCTGATTAACACCAGCAGCCCAGATCAGAGTTCAGCTCAGGTATTGGTAGGATAGCCTTTGTAGGATATCATAACACTGACCCTATTTCATCCCCTATTTTTAATTGTGCAAATGCCTCTCTAAAATATGGAAAGGCATCTCAGCAAATTCACTTATTTAGACAAATACATTAAACAGTGTTTATGCTCCATATTAAATGGAACTATTAGGGAACTTCATTTTTAAGAAAGAAGAGGATGATTTTCTCTTGCTTTGCACCTTCACTGCACACTTATTTTGACCCAGCTAATTAGTGTATGAAGTTGACAATATGCTACTAAGCAGCAGTGACCAACCACCTTTTTATCCTAATAATGTGAATACCTGAGTGCAGTGAAATCCAACCCGGAACAGTTATGCTTTTAGAGGGAAAACCCTCTGTCTTTTCTCTATCATTTTTAATTAAATCTACTAAATCCCAACAGTGTAATTTGTAGATTACCTCCATCTCCTTAACAATTCCTTCTTTCTCTTCCTGTGTTACATTAATTATTTATAGATGCTGAAGAAATGCTTCTCCGTTAACAGCCTGTTTCCTTCACAAACCTGAATTTCTTGCAAATGCTATTTAGAGACATGTAAAATACTATTTAATCCAAACCAATACACGCTTTTCTCCCATCAGGTTTTGTAACCGATCTTTTTAAAAGTAGCAGAGGAAAAAAGATGGATATTGTGTGGCATGAGAGATGAATGCATCTTCAGTTCTAAGAAACAACTATTGAAGTTTCAGATTGGTAACGATCACAGTCAAAATGATATTTTAATCTTGGTACACAGTAGGGAATAGACAGTTACTGCACAGTTCACTAGAATTTTACCCCCCTTTGACACATGAAAGAGCAAGTAGTCTGACTTTTCATCTTATTTCAGAAGAGATCCCCTTCTGGAGGTGGTCTAGTCAAGTCCAGCCAGTGCTCCTAATAGAGAAACTTTCAGTTCTACAGTAAACGCGACTGATCTTTTATCTTTGATTTTAGTTCATTGCCACAAAATCAAGATGAATTTGTTGAAGTGTAAGGTTAAAAAACTGCATAAATGAGAACTCCTACAGTAACAGTTGTTTGTAAATTATTGATCAAGGAATTTTTTTATAATATGGGTTGTAAAAGGTCCATCAAACTTTCCTAAAGTACCTTTGACAATAAATAAAAAGTTCCATCTTTTTTTCTTCATTTCAGAGAGATTTTTTTGTAGACTTTTTTTTCCCCCCAGTCTATATTGCTAGATGCACCTTGCTATTTCCTCTTGATTCAGTAACAAGGAAGAGAAGGAGAAAAGATATTTCTGATTTTCCTGTGATCCCAGTTCTTCAAAAATATGCAGTGTGGGTTGGGGGTATATTCATTACAATTGAATAGCAGCAGTTAAAGAGAAAGCACTGAGTGCAATTTCTTCTTGTTTGCAGCTAATGGATAATGGAGAAAGAAATGAAAATAAACTCATAGAGCCTTTCAGCAAACAAAAGAGTATTGACACAGATTGAGGACTTCCTTAGTATTTGAATAATATTTTTAAAAGGCATGTATAAAGAAAGAAGAAATATTTTGTGGGCAGTTGTCCCATAAAGCCTATCAGGGAAGGTACAGCTGTAGAAATGGAGCTCTTTAACTTGCAGAGATCCTCAAAGAAGCTTCCAAGTCCATTGAGACTTGCACTAAGCAGAAAGAGGTCCCTTGAGGAACAGAAGGTAAACATACGGTGGAATCAAAGTACAAAGTACATCACACCATCAGAAACAGGAAAAAACCATGACTGAATCCTAGGGAACTAGTTCAAGAGAGGCTGTTAATCCTATAATGCATAATTGTTCTATTCCTACACAGACACCTCAGATCAGGTGAACTGAACCAGCTGGAGGTTTTACCAGGACCCAGATCATTTCATAGCACTGCTACAGCATGTCCCCAGGAAAGAACTCCTTAACGACTGGGTTTCCAAAGAAGGGAATAGTCTAAAACACTCCATAACAATGAGGATTTCTGAAAAAAAAAAAACCAAAATACCAAAAACAAAACATGAGAAGACTCAGCCAGAGGAACCTCTCTGTCTTAGGTTCTTAGCCTGTCTTAGCCTCAGTCAGTTGTGACTTCCCATACTTCTGAACAAGGACAGTATTCTTTTAAAAACCTACCTTGGCAAGCACTTTACAGACATGCTGTATGTATAGATAAATCTATTTTATATCACACTATGAGTGCTAATCCTACTGCAGAACACAGTAATTACAGCTCCCAGTGAATTACTACTTTTTATACTTTTTACTAAAGTAAGTCTAAGAAGAGGGTATGACAGCTGTGGTTTCTGACATGAAAACATCCCTCACTCTAGGCACAATAACATTTTATTTTTCCTATTTGGATGAGTATATGCTGACATTTAAAAGTGTAGAGAAGGCATGAAAAACTAGCCCCTATGTTATGAGAGAAAAAGAAAATCTTTCTGTGTTTGGTTTGGTTTTTCTTTTCTCGAAGATTCCAACATATCTTAGCTGGTTTAAATGTTAACAGATGTTCAGCAGACTTGAGCACAGTTAAAAACTCATGTATAATTCTCTGGTTAAAAAATCAGGAAAAAGATATATGCTTACAACTTTTTAAGGGATAAAAATAAATTCAAAAAATATTTTATTCCCAAGTTCACATAAAAAGGGGGAATTTTAAACACTTGGATTTTGATATTTTATCTTGATCTTTTCTTTCTGAATTTACACATGCTATGGTAACTTACAGAAGCTTTATAACATTGAAATAATACTGTACTGACATTTGCTGCATGACTATGTTAAATGTAAAATGTTAATTGTTTGTCTAGCTACTAATGAATCACTGTTTCATACCACAAAACACATGACCTCAGCTTACAATATGGATGGCAATAGCAGTTAAAGAGATGAAGGCATGGCTAGTTGGGCAAAAAAATGCATGATGGTTCCTCTCATCCAACTCTTTGCAGGGATGTATGAAGTAGTTCACACTCCCAATATTAATATCAGTTACTATGAGACACTGAACTTCCCCACTGAAGGATGCACATGAGTACTAATTTCTTAAAAGCTTTTATGGAAGTTCATTCTGTGAGCACAAAATGCTGTTCAGAAATGTTCCTGTTGGAAGACAGCTTCACCTATATAAATGGATACTTGCAGCAACGTTTCTGCAATTAGACTGTGACTCTGTCCTTTTCTCATGAACAAAACCATATGCAGAAGTGGAATTTGTTATCACAGAACTTTTCTAAACTGAATACCAGAAAACATCCCAGAGGAAAATGAGATTGCTCCATTATCTCTGCAGAGTAGTAAGTTTGTGATAGCACTGCAGAAGTTGGAAAGCACCCTTCTATGCCCACTTGCCTCTTATTCTTCTCTCCAATATGAATTCACTAAGTAACTTACCTTGGCTTTCTTTTCAATCCTTTAATTTCCTGTCTCATTTGTCTTTGCAAATCTTTATATAATAGTAGCTAAGAGAAGTTCCCATTATGAATCTATATTGAAAGGGGAGCTTGGTATATTGCAAAAGGGCAAATCTTGAAATGATTGTTTGCCCTTCCCCCTGCAGAATTCTATGTCATACCCCTGTTCGGAAGGCCAAAGAACAAATCTTATGATAAAATATCACTGGTCTTTCTCTGAAATTCTGCCAATGGATTATTTTCACCATATCACTCTCTTTCATTTGATCTGTAGTCTCTCTGCTCCAAACTGCAACATCTGGCTTTGGATTATCAATACAGTCAATAAAAATGGTACAAAATATTCCTCTCTCCATACTTCTCCATGTTCCTGATACACAAATCATTTTGAAATCAAGTACTGTGGGTATTTACCATGGAACCTCTGAACTCCAGCCTGTTCTTTCCCCTCTCCCACAAGTTACAAAATACAGCATTCTAGTCAGACTGCTAAAATACCACTTGTAGCAACGTGGAGTTTCAGGATTCCATGTGCTCTTTTGTTCCTCTGCTTTGTATACCATTGGTTCATTTTGAAATACGCTGTGCTGTACCTCAAAACCTATTGGTGTGTACCCTCCTGCCCATCTTCCCTTTGTCCTCCTGGGACTGGCTCAGAGAAAGCCAGCCCCTGCCCCCTCTCCTTCCCCTTAAAAGGCAGAGCCTGGACCAGCTCGAGGTCTTTCCATCTCTGGGCTGCTAGCATCCCCTCCCTGCCTTGTGTCCCTTCCCCCTTCTCCTTCCCTGCACCCCTTTTCCCATTACCCCAAATAAACATCCCTAGTAGAACAGAGATGGAGTCCAGTTCTTTCCTAGTCTCCTATATTCCTGTTTGAATTGATGCGATTAGAAGACTGCCGCTATGCCGCAGAACCTCGGGGGCCGCCCGCTCCGGATCCGGTGGGATTTACAAGAACCAGAGACCCGGTCCGGGGGGCAGCCGGCCTGTGCCACCCTCCTGGACCGCGATACAACAACCACTGTAGATAACAGCATTACTCTCTATGACTTGGAAATCTCTGTGTTCAGGAAAAAGGAAATAACAGGAACAGATTCTTGAAATATTTGTTCAGGTTGTTTTTACTTCTATGTATTTGAAGATCATCAGCAACTGTAATTAAACAAGATGAGAAAATCACACTGTAGAGAGCAGAAACACTGGTCACAGTGGCAAACCAAAATACTGCCAGAACAGGCACTGTTCAGCTAACTAGCCCTTTTTTTAAAATCAAAATGAAGGCAGTACAAGCTGTACTGGACTTGGGAAGAACAGAATAGCCACACTTTTAAATGTTAATATGCAAAGGTGTCTCATACTCTTGCAGTATGACAGGCACTAAAATTTTCACTCCCCAAAACTCCTCTAATAGGAACGAATTTCATGAATGTAATTAAAGGTCAAGAGATTAGTATCATGGCAAACTACAGAATAGGTAATTTTTGTACAGCAGAAGAGATAAGAGTGAGAGTTGTAACAGAGACTGCCTCTAGCAGAGTTTACACTTTGGTGCAAAAATAGTAAACTCACACTCCTGATAATAAATTGAAACAGATCCTTCCCTCTCCTCTCCTGGCTGAGCAGAGCAAAAAACGTTCCTGTCTCAGACAGCTGGGGATCCTATGGAAGTAAAAGGAAGGTAGGGTGCCTGGCAGAAGACAGGGTGGAAGAAGTCACAGGCAGAGAGCATTTACAAAGATGGAGGTTGGGGGTGTTGGCAACTGAGCAAGACTTGCAACTGGATTCATGAAAAATGTCATTCCGGATAGTTGATTTGTGTATATATAATTCACACACAAGCCAATTTTGATGTAAAAGACTGCAAGGCACCCAATTCTATCAGGATTTTCTCCTCCTAATTGCAATAATGCACAATGAATTTCTGATTATTAATCTGGGTGAAAAAAAGACCAAGTTTGCCTTTTCATTCTGGAAAATCAGCACATGAATATTAATAAAAACCATAACCTGAAGCACTATTTCAGGCTATCTATGCAGTTCATAGACATATTGGATCATCTCAGGACATTTTGTGCTAGATTTACTCTAAATTGCCTTTTTTTTCGTGTATTTTTTCTCCCATCTTTCTTAGAGGTCTGTAAAATAGTTGCTGACTCCATGTTGACCTGTTTTTCTCTGTCTCTTCACCATATACTTAGCTCAGTGAGTAGTTTCTGAAGTTTACTGAAGTAGATACCATCAAACTTGACAGCAAGAGAAAACCTCTGCCTTGTATGAGCAAACAATGGCACCAGTCTATGGAGAGCCCAGAGGACAAAATAATATGACTATTGCAATTCTATTATATACAGCTTTGTATTACAGCTTTTATTTCCTTTTCCTCCTTGAGATTGAATGGAGCTGGGTTATCCCCAGGCTCTGTAAGTATTTCTTTCAGAATATCCATCAATCTGCAGTCCCCCTACAGCCTCCATTACTTTAGCACCTGAACACCTTACAAGCTTTCACTGCCTTTGCTCTCCCAATACCTCAGATGCAGAAAATGTTTATAATATTAATTTACTGAGAATCAAAGCACATAAAGATTTTTAGGTATCTGACATGCAGAGCAAAATCCAAACCTCTTCCTCTGCTCTCTTTATAGTGCCTGGAATCACTCCTAAGCTCCTCAAAATGAGGTTCAGGACAATCTGAATACTGAGCAAGGAGTCACCCACAGACAGACTGGGAAAAAATGAGAACAGCCTGCTCCAAAATGCCTGGTAAACCTCACTTGTGTTCTGAAGCTGTAAGTACCCCACTACTGTACTCAGAAAGTGTTACTACAAGCCCTGTTTAGAAGAGGAGATCCTACAGCTGAGTGTGGAGCTGTCTTTCTCATGCCTACAGGCATCCCTCCTCTCGTTTTTTATACAAAAACCACCCACAGTAAGGGAAATCCTGGTGCAGTTCCTTGCTCTGCCTGAAGGGATTCAAAATTCCCATTTTTCTCCTCGTAGGAAAGGGAGTGCCGCAATCATCAAAATGCAGCATAGGCAGGGGAGGGGAAGCCTGATGTATTTCCTCAGCTTTCAAAGAGCTGAAGAAAGAATTTCAGGTTCAGTGGTCTGGGCAGAGCGAGGGAATGTGATTTTATGTCTCAGAGAGTGAAAACATTGTCTGATTTTACCTGGATTTTAGTGCTTGTGTCCCCTGCACACTACTGCAAGTCTAGATGTGTTGCTCCCAGCAGCAGGAGTGTCTCAGAGAATTAAGGATATGGGAGTGCAGAGTCCTGATGTAGGAGATTTCCGAAACAAATTCAATATATGCCTGTACCACTGGGAATTTCTATCTGAAAAACAAGGAATTAGAGCCAGAAGTAATTTTGTTTTCTCATTCTAAGGCAGAAGTGCTAATTTCTTTAGAACAATAACACATAACCTGCCTCTATGTTTGTGATGAAATGCCAGTATCTTTTTATACCTATTGCTGGAGGAGAAGCTGCTCTAACAAACTTTTACTAGCTTTTATCTTTTCTATTACAGTCTATTGAATATTAATAAATTACCATCTGCCAGTTTTTGCAGGAGCAGCTGAAACACTGCCTGCATTAAAATTGAAAATAACTCCTTCCCTCTTCACAAACTTCAAGAGAACTGAATTTTAAAATAATGATGACTGTCTGTACTATTTCAGTGGTGTTTCCCTTTAACAAACAATATTAAGATTTATGTGATACAGTCAGCTTTACAATTGATAATTAATTGTCACTTAATTACACACTTAAATAATATTTATTCTGAAGTTATAACAACTCTGGCTTAGAAAATGGCCCTGAATCACTATAATTTATTAATTCACTTAATTAAAATACTTCATCTTGAAAAGAGCTTCCAGGCTGTTTAAATAAAGGTAAACAAATCTTCAAATTAAATCAACACTTTTTTTCCCTTTGATATATGTAATTAATTTTCACTCAACTCAATAAATAAACCTCATGTAAGGCTGTTCATGTGACAACAGAAAATGGCTTGCTGTCAGCTAAATCTTCCTTAACACTGTAAAGCATTTTCAGTTATGCTGACAGGCCTGCTGAAAACCTTTTCCTGGAAAGCAATAAATATTAGTACTTTTCCCACTGGCACTACAGGAAAAAACATTTATTTGTAAATGATGATCATTAATCCACATTTTTTGTACAAGCAATCAGAAAACCTCTCAGGCTAAAGCAGACTTGATGGAAAAGAAACTTCTATTCACAATCAGATTTAACTAAAGCACACTTTCTCCTTAAATAATTGAATTTTTTGTTTTATTCTGTTACAGGTTCATGGTAAAGGAGTTCTGTGTGGCAAGGATTGTACTTTCTATCCCTCATGAAAGTTTTGAGACAAACTCTAGGACTTAATCACAGAGCTCCCAGCACAAAGATTTCCCATGTTTAAAGTTCCCACTGCAATCAGCTCCACCTGAAGCACAGGCACCCCATGACCACTGCTCAAGATGACAGTGCCAAGCGAGGGCTGGCACTTGGACAGGCATGTGCACAACTTTACAAATGCAAGTTTAACTATTAAATATAGCACGTCTCCTCATATATGCAGCACCAATTTCATGTATTCTATTGCAGAAAGTGACCCTGTATTTTGAAAAGCTGGTTTCTACTGAAAGCAATTTTGAATTGTTCAGCAAAATTCATCTAATGATCTCATTACAGCAGGTACTTGACTGTACCTTCCCCTTACATTTCAGTTTGGTCTCTGCTACCAGAGGATTCCTCCTCCCCATCATACCTTAACAAACACAAAAACACCATGTTTTTCCTCCATTTACCATCTCCTTACTGTATGTTTATAGTTTGAGCTGCAGTGATTGTAGTTGTTTCTATCAGTTATATTTTAATAAGGAGAGGACTGAAAAATCTGGGCTGAACATTTACAAAGTCTCCCTCTCTTAGTCCAACTCAGCCCTGAAAATCTCAAGTTAATTAACAACAGATCTAAGGAACTACTGTCATCAAGATGATAATTAGATGGGACTAAATATGAAAAACAGAGGCTTCAGCTGATGATAGAAAGTTGCTTTCCATCTCGCCTCAAAGGCTATTTATAGTAGAGGCATTTGAATCTGGCTGCCATGATTTTTAACAAAATTGCAATTCATGAAGGTCTTCATTGAACTGAAACCAGCATAAAATTCCTGTATGACCACAAACTGTCATAAGTTTTCCAGCTGCTTCTAGCACCCAAGAGGGCAGAAATAAAGCAAAGGATTTCACTTTTTTGAAGTGGAGGGATTTTCAAGACTTTCCATTTTTTGGGTGTGCACAGCATCAAGAAATAACTGCTAATGAGAAAGTGGACCTCCATTTTTGATGCTGTATTTTCAGCTGCCAACCAGAGTTTGATCTGAATTCTTAACAAAGTCTTCAGAGGATCTGTTCTTCGCTGTATTATTACTCTATCTCTTGTTTTCATCCTGAACAAATTCATGAAAATGCATCTGGGAAAACTTCACTTTGCTGATTCGGTTTTGTTGTGTTTGTCAGTGCAAATGTGCCCCTTGTCTGGGAAAGAGCTAAATAAAACCAGAGATCGTTTTCACACGATAAATAAAAGTAGTCGATTTTTGCAGGTACTTTTGGAGAAACAGAATGTGCTGGTTGTCATCATGGTTACCCTACAAGGGATTCCAGGCACTACAAATTAATTCTTCAACTTAAGAAGTGAGCACTGTCCCTCCTGCACAGGAAGACCAGCTGGTAGCATCTCTGCTGACTGTGGGGAGAGTCAGCATGCTCAAGATGTTTAATGGAGTGGATTGCAAATTGCAATCAGAATAATTTTATGTCTATTTAAAACAACTTTCCCTGCAATGTAATGCAAAAAGAAAAAGCCAGAACCAAAACCCAACCAAAAAAGAAAACCCCACAAAAAAACAACACTGTTCAAAAATAGCCTGAAGAGGTTTGGGTGTCTATGACAAATTTCAGTGCTCAAGTGCCATTACAGACAGCTGGCTTCCAGCTGCCCTTCCACAAGGGCCCATCTCCTCCAGTTTAGCCTCTCAAGGTCATTTGGATGCTTACTGTGGGTGCTAGAGACTTCACAACCCTGCAGATTTTTTGTAGGTTCCTAAACACTTCTTTAAATCTAGTCCCATGGGACTGAAATCCTCCCTGGAGTGCAATGGCTGAAAACTGTTTTGCAGGTGGATTTATTCTTTTCCTGCTCTGATTTTAAAGGGTGCACAACCTCAATCCCAAAGGGTAGACCAGTGGCCTTATTACACAGCTACACTTCAGCCATAAACAAGTTTATTTCTTGCTTTATTTCTCGTGCTGAAGCTCACACAGGCTGCAGTGCTGCTTGCAGCCAGCTTGTTACCTTCAGCAGTGACAGACCAGCTGTGTATCCTAAATTAATCTATTTGTATTAAGCATCCATGTTTTCTGCTGCCTGCTGCTGAACTGGGCAAAAATAAAAATGTTGTCATGTTAGGAAATGGTGTTTAAACATGAAACAATATTAATTGATCTAAATAAAAGTGATGCTGGACTGGAGCCAGTTCTGTAAAGCCTTCATTTTACCCATAAATGTAACATAAAAATATACAATCTGCATTGTATATATTTATATATTATCACTGTAATTATACAGAATATATGCTAAATACAAAAGAAACATAGTATAATATTTTCCAATATATGCTTTAAAACAAATGTAAATGCTAGTTTAAAACTTAACAGCTAACGCTGCGGTGCCATGGCACAGGGGCAAGAGTGAGCCACAATCCCTTTTAGTGCATCGGGCTGATTGCTGTTCTCATTCCACCAGCCTGTTTGGATGTTCCCAGCATGATCTGCCTGATCATTGCTGGGATCTGCCTGCTCCTTCATTCAGACAGAGATTATGATCTGTCTTCTGGTTTGATATTAAAATGTAGCAACGTAAAGATTCAAGTTCTAAGGATTCAAGGACAAAATTATGTATTCCTTATAAAGGACAAGCCATCCCATAAAAAGCAGAAAAGGTGCTATTTTCTAGGCAGTGAAACATAGAAATTGCATCAGTGTGCTCCAGTTTACAGCAATTCCAGACTGTAAAAGGAGCCCAAGCCAAGTCAGATGCCATGTGGGCTGTGATGCACCCCAACACCTCACACTCACACTTGTGAAACCAGTGCAAGACTGCCACTGAGGGCCTGAAACAGCAGGGTTTGCTGAAATGAAGTTCACAAGCAGCTAAGTTCAATCTAAAGGTTAGAAACAAGTCTAACAAATATGCAGGGTCAAAAATTCCTCAGTTCCGAGCTTTTATAATAACTTTTTAAATTAAAATATCAGTGGTTTAGGCCAGCTGTATACAAACTGCTTCCATCTTTTACTGTCATTACAGTTTCACAGTGAGAGTGCCAGCTCCAGCAAGGCACTGGTTGTTAGAGAGTTTACAAACACAACTGCAATGATTTAATCACTGTGCAGTAATAATTCTGCTGTGATACCCTCACTGGTGAGTACAGTGACAATACCAGAGCCCATCAGGGCAGCAGCAATCTCCTGCCATGCAGGTGCATCACAAGTGCAGGGACCTTTCTCCCCTGGGCTCACCTGCTCACAGCAGCAATGTGAGAATGCCCAGACCTCATTGATTCCAAGCCACCAGCCAGGCTCCCTCTCCAGACTGCAGAGATCTCTCATTCTGAACCACACCACAAACCATCAAACACACCTTCCACAAGCCACTTAAAAACCTGCCTGTCTCAGATATAACACTCAGAAAAAACTTTCCTGACTTAGCAAGGGGATACAGCATAGCTTCAACCTCTGTGAGGCATTCACACGTTACAAGACAAATTGTACTCATCAGAACAGTGTCTCCACGAGAGAATAAATCTCTTTCTGAGACAACGACCATGATTTGAGTACCTACAATTTAGCTGCCAAAAAGACGCAAGTGTAATTTTCTGAGTGCTAAGTAGCTGCAGCACCTTATCCTGAATGTGACCAGAACCAGGCTGAGGTCCTGAACACAGTGTGATCATATAAAAGAAATTATTGAAGGGAAGGAATATCCACTGGCCAAAAAAAAAAAAATATTCTGCACCATACTAGAGGTTCCAAAGCAATGTAGCACACAGTTCATTTAGTTTTGCAATTCATTACTCAAACAGTTGACCTTGATATTCCTTAAAACAAAGGCAGTAATCCCTGTGCGGGAGTCACCGGTGCACACAAACCAGCCTGATGTCAAACCTGACCCTTCATCTTCTGTGTGAACAGGCAGATTTGAGGTCTAACTGTTGTGTTATGCAAGCAAAAGGCACAAATCTGCTGAAAATTGGTACAACTTAGGCTTTCCACTGCTTTAGGAAATCTGTCCTTACCAGAAACAAACTGCTTGCCTGTACTCCAACAGCCCAGCAGTGATGGCAGCCGGGACTGGAAAGTTATATCAGCAAAATGAAGGTTTGCACAGAACGAAAATAGCCTTAGGAGGAATTCTTGGGAGAATTACAGAATAACTGGAGTTTATCCAGGCATGATTCAGGTAATATATTGTCTGTTAAAGTGCTTCAAAATGTGTAGCCTGTAAGGCACTGATGAATCACCAGATCAGTGAGGATGATCTGCTAAGTTCTGCAGTCACAGAAACAACCAGAGATTTCAGACCTTGAGGATGATCCTGAGTACTCTGACACCCCTGTAATTTAGGTCTGCCTCTAATGAAGCAGTAACAGCACAGCCACATACAGCTTCTATAAGATAATGCAGACTTTTAGCTTTCCGGTTGCCTAGAAATTATCTTGTCTATATTTGGAAGAAAAAAATCTAGACACAAATCTCTTTCTGCCAATTCCTAGAAGTCATGAAAAATTTTAAAACCTTGGTTCAGCAAATAGCCTAAATTTGGGCTTAACATTGATTTACAAGTAGTCCCAGTCTAACTGAGACTACTCAGGTACCCAGGCATTCATTGAATCAGGTTCTAAGGAACCTCTTATACTCAGATGACCACTGCTTCTGACCTCAGGGACTCCAATTCTTCCAGATTTCATTAAACTAGCACAAAATCAAGACTTTGCTTAAAACCATGACTTTAGAACCCTTGCTTTAGACAGTGCTTTTGCATAATTGAGAGGTCTTTTGGTTTGGTTAGTGTGAGAATCTTGAGTTTAATAATAGATCACCCAAGGAATCTCTATTTCCATTTTCAAATCACATCATCAGCAATGGAATCACAAGGTACAGAATCACTTTCCCTGATTTACTGTATGTGAGTCTAGAATATGAGCAAGACAATTCTTGTGAGACATTCAGCTATGACCAGAGGCAAAAATTCCGGCAATCTAGTGTAAAACATTGTTCTTGTGCGATTCCAGGCTTTGCAGACTTTTCTTGTCAATGGAAGCCTTTTGATTCCTATGCAGTCACTCCCGATTTACGCCAGAGGCAGGAAGACAGAAGCTGGAGATATTGCAGTACATTTTTTTCCTTAGGAGCTCCTGTGTAACTGCCTTGAAGTCAAACGTCCACTGAGATTTTTGATTTTGCAAGTTACCTTTTACTGTACAGAAATCTCTCCCTCCTTTCCCAGATTCTGACTTTTCCCAAAGTAATTAGGTTCGAAAATTAAATAATATTGTTGCTATTTGCAAGCAAGTATTAAGGTAAGCACCTTGAAAGGGAGATGGGTTCAAAAAAATAAAGTCCAGTTCCATTGCTTAACTTTTTTCCTTGCTAGAATTTAATGAATTCTTCATTTGCTATTATAAACTAAATATTTCCTTTGAGTCCAATTAGCATAGCTGGAAGAAAAAGCAAAGCAAGGCACTGTTCAGCATGCATCAATGTAATGGAAAAATCAGTTCTTTTATTCTAGCTTTAATAACTGCAGCTTGATTAGAGAGAAAGAAAAAGCTAGGAGGGAGAGGTGGGGGGGATGAGAGGCCTGCCAAATTAGTTCTATAAGAATTCTCAACCTGTCTGCTCTCTGGCTTACTATTCAAATGCTAATTGAGCCTTTTTGTAAACAGAATGGGTAATCATGGAAGACAAAAACAGACAAAGAAAACAAATGAAATATCGCACCTTATCCAAACCAGCACAAAATTGCATGATGAGCTTTAGAAGTCTTAAAATTTTGTGCCTTTGGTCTCTTTAAGGAACATAGAAAAGCATATAATTAATATAATAATGCAAAATATAACATAATAAAATAATAAAGAGCAGTTCTTTTTGAACAATGAAACCAGTCATGTTATAATTAGATAAGAGGATTTATATTCTCAGCTCTAAACATGAAAGTGGACCATGAGACCAGATAAAGGCAAGGTTTTAATTCTTAAAAATTAATTACATGGCATTATTATTATCAGTACACAGGATGCATTAATTATACAATTAATAGGAAGATGAAAGGCACATTTTTTTGCAACTTGAAATCACTTGGGGACGTTTGGTTTTTTACAAGAATTGTCCTTCAGGCATTTCTATAATCTTGTTACTATGCAAAGTCAAGCCCTTAAACCTGCTAGTGGAAGGAGTGGATGGAATTAATCTCTCTTAATTTAGACTTGGTACTTACACATATTGCAGCAAATTTTAGATACCCCCTGTAATTGGGGTCTAAGGTGTAACAGATTTATTACAACTTCTTCTCCTAAAATAAACTATAGACTGATGTTGCTAGAGGCAGAGAACATCCGATGTGCCATCAGGTAAAGGTGGCTTCTGCAGAGAGCTGAACAATGTCTTGCACAAAGCCATTGACGATGTCAGCACTGCATTCTGGTTTTCCTGTGATGTTTGCCACCCCTGCAGGAGGCAGAGTTGGGCTCAGCAGAGCTGGAATGCATTCACATCACCAGAGGCACCCTACCTCACCCAGCCATGAATCTCTCAGCTCTGAGCACACATCCTCCAATCCCACTGCTGGGCTCTTTCCTAGTCCCAGCTTTGCTCAGATCACATTCCAGAAACTTGAAACCATATCATGTGCAAGAATATTTGCCACATTAAATTTTTTTCATATCTACACACAACATCACAAAGAGAGCCTCCTTTGACCCAGGCAAGGCCTCCCTGAGAACAGCAGCCCTTGAGTGTTAGCAGCAAACAGGAGAGCACCAGAGGGCCTGGACACTGCCAGATGTTCTCAGTCGGGGCAGGTGTGGACTCTGCATAGATGTGTGGCTGTACCAGGGAAGACCTCTTAGATTTTGGCACAGATGCATTGCAAGACAATTTTGTTTTCTATTAGATCTCAATGAAGTAAACCCCTTACCATCCATTTTAATTTTAAGGAATTATTTCACAAATATCACTTATCAGGAAAATGAAAGTTCTGCATTAAAGGGTTGATGAATACAATGTTTCGCAGTGTCTGACTCAGTTACACTGCCAGCATGGGCTCCCATAGGGATTTAAAAAAGGGGCAAATATCATGAAAACAAAGGTTCATTTTTCAGCTTAAACCTTTGAAAATGAAGAACTTTTAAGAACACAACCCCGTGTTACAACCACTACGTAATTATTCCCAAGAGTTATATTGCTTTTCTGTACCATTTTGGTCTTACTTTTCATTCATATATTATTCTGAATTACGGCCATTTGGGAGAAATGAACTTTATCTGCTAGTTATTTTGATTTCAGGTGTGTTCACTGAGCCACCTCCTCATGAATGAGCTCACCTCACCTTCATTTTCATCTTGGTCCTCCATATCCTGTCAGAGTTAGCTCCATAGCTAAGGTACACCAATCTGATATGCGCCTTTTGTGAGACAGTTAATTTCTGCTATGCTTTTTAATATAAGCTGTATTTTGATTTGTTATTATTTTTATCATCATAGTCCCTTGAGAACCCAAGGAAGCGACAAGTATCTCTTTGTCCTCAGCGCTGTTATCTACGAGCACAGCACCTCTATCAACCACACAATCTTCATTGCACAAGATGAAGGTTTTGCTTTTCTTTTTGTTTCAGTGAAGGGGATTATTTAATTAGAGTTCCTGTAATACTGTACAGTATTTCTATACAACAGGGGCATCAATTTAGAATGAAAAAACCTTTCCTTTTCTATAAACAAGATAGGTCAAACTTCCTTCAGAGTAGCTGGCAAAATGTCCAGTGTTTAAATAGGAAGTCAAGTAAGACAATCAAAGTTTTTCATTAAAACCTTTGTCCTTTGTGCCTTGCTATAAGAAAGAGCAACCTTCCATTTTCAAACTAGCTCTATTATTGTTATCATTAGGCAATAACATCAGAAAAGCACCAAGTAATAACAATTAGTAGCAAAAGCTAATTTTAAGTACTGGATAATAACAAAAAAAAATGCTTTCACCTCAAAGAGTTTAGACTGCAAAGAAAGAATTGAGCATATAAATATTATTCAGAAACAGCAGAATTCTAGGAGATTCAACCTTTGTGGCCAGAGATCAGCAAGGAACACGACCACAGGTAGAGCTCAAGGCTCATAGCTGAAGACTATAACTCACATGACTCCCTGCACTCTGTAGTATAAACTCACATGAAAGAAAGTGGGAAAGAAAGGGGACAGAAGTAATACAATTTAAATGGTTGCTTAAAAAAACCCAATCAAACAAACAAAAAAATCCAAAAAAACCCAATTATAATGCAGCCTAGAGTTATGGGGATTTTTTTCTTCAGGTTGTTGACAGAACCTGTTTCACAACTGGGAATCACAAAACATCATTCCTCACGTGTCTCCATGGCCTCATGGCTACCCACTGTGGGCCCATGCTGAGGGGTTGGGTGATGCTGCTGATCCCCAATAACTTGTGCTGAAGGAAGGCATTAATCAGAGCTTCACTCAGCACAGCCTCTGTCCTTCCCAGACACTGTCACTGCAAATACAAAGAGCTCCAAGCTGCTGTGGTTCAGTCTGTTTTCCCCTCACTCTCCATCCAATTTGCTTACAGACAATTGTTTGTGAACACTGCATAAGTCAGTGTTTTGAAAAATAGTGTTTTGAAGACCCCCATTATTTCTGGGGGTCTTCAATGTCAGAGGGAAATATTTATAGTAAAGTACAATGTTACAAACTCACCAGAGAATTTAGTTGGGATTTTTTTCTTTGTTTTTTCCTGTTTTGACTATGACAACATGGTGCAAACTAAAGCTTAAAACCCTGGTTTCTGTGTTCATCTATGTATGGGTGTTTTTCTATGTATACATGTACCTTGAAATGCATTCATAAATATTTACTGTGATATATTTACAGGTGGAAAGAGATGCTAAATATGAAAATATGTCATCCTGAAGGCAGCATAGGTATTGGGCTTGGATCACAGAGTAACAACCTCTTCTGTACAGAACACAGCACAGCACCACGTAAAACTCAGCCCAAAGAAACAGATTTTTTAACTATTTCTTCTGAAAATCTGTTTGGGTGCTGTGTTTTTAAAAGCTCAAGTTTATTTTGTGTTAGTTTTCTTCATCTGTTATCACAAATAAACATTGAAATAGACCCAGTACAACATATTAACCTTACCTAATAGTGCTATTTAACATTTTTATGGAATAAGCTCACACAGGAAAGATTTCATCAATACCATACAGCTTTCTGATGTAAGCCAGGTAAGGCTGAAAGGATGTTTACTGTTTCTCTGTACTACTATAAAAGGAAGTGAATTTATAGGCAGGCCACTTAGGCGTGTTGCAATGAAATAATTAAATGAGTTTTAAGGTTGCCAGTGGTCCTCATACTATGGTCTGTGTGTACTATCTATTTCAGAATCCGAGAGGGGAGGAAAATACATCTGCCAGCTGACATTTCACTGATGACATCACAGAGCATATTTCTGGTGCTTATGTGTAAAAAAATCAGTTTTAGTTCACAGGAATTTAGTTTGAACAGATTCCTGTATGAAGTTTATGTGAAATGTCTATCATGTTCAGAAGATTTTGATTTGAATGAAACCACAGCCTAAAAACAAGAATGGCAAAATGAATGTCAGTGGGTTTGCTCTGGACGTGGGCAAAGCTGTGAGTCTGGGTCATCTCACCAGGAGACTGCACAATGATAATTCAATTTTTCATTATCCTTAAGCCTTCAAAACAAAACCCCATAATTCCTTACCACAGATGGGGGATGACAACCACCTTCCCAACATTCTGGGACACTGGGGTTGGGAATGCTGCTCCTCCTTGCCCCACAGGTGTTCAGCAGATGGAGATGGAAAGCAGCACACACAAGGCAGGTACAGTCCGAGTCTAGCCAAGCTGACACCAGCCTGTATTTTTATGAAGCTTTGAGACTTTTTTAAATTGGTTTGGCTGTGAATTTATTGAGCCACCAGATACAAATGAAATATTTCTAAACCTTAGTAAATCTTGGAATTGGTCTGAGTCCTCAGGAGAAAGCTTCTTTGAGAAGCTGGCATTTTTCTTTTTTCTGAGTTTAATTGGAACCGTTTTGCATGTTACACTAATCACCCCTTTGGGAGAACACAGGACAAAAACTCTGCCAGCAGAACTCATTCCTTTTTGAGATTTTGATTTGTCAGACATTTGTATTTGCCAGTTACATCACAGTTCAATCCTAGACCAGAAAGACTAATTTGTAAAGTTCATAAAAATTCTGTATTTCAAGCTAAGAACATGACACTGGTATCATTTACAGTAGAATAAACCCGAAATAGCTTTGCTGAAATCCATAAGGTTACAGAAAAATATGACTGATGGAAGTGTGACATAAATCAAATTTTAAGCTTTTCCTGTAAAGTTTAAACAGTCTCACCTTCTGAAATAATTCATCCAAACTCACAAAATTATTTCTCTTCTGACTGTCCTAGCAGACAGGTACTCAGCACAGGTCAGAGCCAAGGTACACTCATTTCTACTGCTATACTTCTTTTGAGTTTTGTTCCAACTATTCATCATTCACTATTTGTTAATATTCTGTGTGTCACGCAGTGTCCCACACAATAGAGAAGGCTAATTATGCTCTCAGTAATGAGCAGTTTGTGTGAATTGTACGTGACTACAGAAATTGTTAGTGCTGAAAGTCAGGAAAGTTTGACTGACTGTGACATGGAACTTGACAGAATTGCAAATGTTCAAAACAGGAAAGGAACAAAGACAGATGTTTTATGCAAAATGTGCTAAGAGACAATCTTAGGTAGACAATGAGATCTCTGCTCCAGCGTGACAGACCTGACAACAGTAATAGACGTTTCCTAAATATACATTTAAAGAATATTCTATCCATGTCGATTTTTCTGTGAAGAAAGAGGTTCACAATATAAGATATAGGTGTCTTGGCTAAACACAAAATAATTGTGAACAAGGTGTCTGTGACAAGAAATTTGATTCTAAAAGGAATTTCCTGTAGGGATAAAGCAAAACATTCATGGCATAACATCTGAATTACTCTGCACAGTTCTGATCACCAATACCTCAGCAGGAAAAATTCAATCTTAAATAAACTTGGCTTTTATTAGAAAAATAACAAGGGAACAGAAACTGTACTGCACAAGAGAGAAAGGTAAGATCTCAAAGAAAAGATTATTAGAAGTACAACAGAGAGGACCAGTGCACACAAGCAACAGGAAACAAAACTGATGTGTAAGACCACAAACTGGGCAAGGAACTTGAAATCTTATTAAAGCTAATACAGTCATGTAATGATGAATTTAATTCAAACCAGTGAGGAGGAATGTTCCAAAACAAAAAAATCACCCTCTTTTTGCCTGGACTTAAAAATAAAAAAAGGCAGATGGAAATTTACGAGGGACTTAATTCAAGTCAAAATGAAACAGCAACCACTTTTGCATCTTATGTTCCTATTTAAGATGAATAGTCATACCTCAATTTAATATATCTGAATATTATTTAATAAATTTTAGTATTATTTTAGTTGTAGTTTTTCATTAGTATTTCTTCCTTAAAAATGAAAGCATTTAAGTTAGGGGAATGTGGCAGGGAATGACATAAGATGGTTCAGAAACAACACTCTTTTCTGCTATTTTTGCCTGACTGCTGAAAAAATAATTTCAAATCACTGACCCTGATCCCAGTATTTGACCAGTATGTCATCCACTGGAGGTGAAGGACACATTTTTTTTCCTCCTGAATCCCCACTTTTTACCTATTTTTCTGGTGTTCTCTGCACAGCCTAATTTGGGGCTCCCATGCAGTGGCAGACATTTCTCCCAAATCATTCCATTTTTCTCAGCTACCACTAGTGAGCCAAACGAGCTTCAGACATCCTCAGAGTTATTCATCCCCCTAAGAGAGAGGGTTTTATACCTCAATAGCAGGTTTGGGTAAACTCTGACGAGCAGCCTATCTTCTTGTGCTCTTCATAAATTGAAACCTTGTCAGCCTGCACTGAAACATCTCATTTAAACATTTCCTAGTGTCAATAAACTCCTGTGAAGGATTACATAAATACAGCGAGCTCCATCCAGGCCCTGAGTGGGCTGAGAGGAGGCAGCCAATAAGCTGTTAATACTTCTAATGTATCTTGCCCATTAAAAACCCGGCAATTTCAGGCTCTCAGAAGAGCTTCCTCAGCCTCTCCTCATGGAACAGGCAGAGCTGCAAACCTTTCACACTCTTCACAGGCAGCAGGCAAGGACAAGGAGAGCTGCAGGGAGTGTGCTCTGCTTTTGTGTGCATTTACCTACCAGGGGGCTCAGTGTGCCCCAAGTGCTGCTGTGACCTAAAGGAGTTTTTTCAACAGCCTCCTCCCACAGTTCTGCATTCATAACCACGGAGAAATAATTCACCAGTAATTGCTTGTAAAAGAGGTCTGAACAATGCGCCAGTCCTCTCTGAAGGCCTCCACTACTATCGTTGGTGTCAAGGGCTGGCCTTGCACTTACTTTTGGAACAAAAGTGTGTTTTCAGAAGGCAGGATTTTCCAGCTGGTGCTGGGAGCAGCAGAGCTGGTAATTGAATAGCTCCTCCTGCTCATGCATCATGGAAGACAAGCATAGCAACCCAAATTGTGCCCAGGGCTGTGTTAATGGACAGCTTCGAGCATCCAGCATAGACTGACATGTTATTCCAAATGGTTAGAGGAGGATGAAACCAGCTGCGGTCACTCTGGGAGCACACCTGAATGCGGGTGTTGTGGCACATCGAGGCTGAGATGCAGGAAGGACAGTTCTTTAGAGAAACTGAACGTGTACAGGCAGATTTGATCAGGGAAAATGATAATGCCAGAGAAGAGCTGCACAAAAATGACACCACTGGTGTGGTGCCAAAGTCATTTTATGCCCTACAGCTGATTCATGTATTCATAGGAAAAAGAAAGAAGACACCAAATCCTGGCACTCAGGATAAGAACTCAGCTCTTCTTTGGCACAGAATCAACACCGATTTTTTTTTTTTTTTTGGTCAAAAATTCGTCACACAAAAAAACAGAGCCTCACTTTGATTCATACTTTCACGTCTGTGCTGAAATCCAGGGATACTTCCCTTCCAGGGAGGAACAAGAAATAGAAGAGTGGTATTTGGAAACAGATTTCAAAATTAATAGTTTCAAGGCTGGTCCCTGAAATTTTTTACAAGATGAAATCTATTTAATTTTAAAAAGTGAAATTAAAGTTTTATTTAATCAATAAAATTATCTCCATACAACCAATTTCAAGGCCACTTTCAAGCAGTCTTGTCTTGATGCAAAAAAAAAAAAAAATCAAGACACAAATTAAAAGTCTTAAACTAATACGTGCTTATTTAAAAGCACTTTTTAGTTCAGCCACTAAACTAAAAGTCAATATTTCACTCAGCTCTAGGACCCAAAGAGAACTATCTCAAGTATTTGCCCAAAGGACTTAACAAAATCACTTGTATAATTAATGTGATTTTCTAAGAAGAGTAGACTCAATACATTTGAGAATACCAATGTCTCTTAAGACAGGAGGTTTCTTCACAAGCCCATCTTAAGAAGATTTCTCTGTACTTCTTTCCTATGCTTGTGTTCCAAGAAGCATTTAATGAGCTTCACAGAGTTACTACAGAAAAAAGTAGCCTAACTACTTGCTTTCTAGTTCTCTATTGAATTTCTTGTTAATTAACATATTAATGTTCTGTTTTCTTAAATTTAAAGAAAGCAAGAACTTTTCAAATTAAGTAATGAGACAAGAATATTAACAGCTTTTTTCACTCTATTAATTCATATATGCACTAAAATCTCTGAGGCTTTTAGGACGTGAGATTGGAAAGATAGCAATGACAATATTGCTATTTTTAAGCTGAAATCCACTTGACAAATTAAGCTCTTTCATTGCTGGAATTTTTTGTCTAAAAGAAATTAAGTCACCCTTTTTGTTTTAATCATACAAATGAATTTCAAGCTTATAACTCAAACCAGTAAATCTTTATGCTCTCGTATCCAGCTATGTATCCACCAATCTTCACATATACATGTGCCCTCTGATGGTTTAACAACAAGGACAAAGAATGTTGTAAATAAGATGGCCATGGACAGATTTTTCACTTTTTCTTTCTAGTTGTTTTTTCAATAGTTTACTCTGTTTCCTCTATGGTTATTTACCCATGTAATCTCACTGGACAGAATAATCCTTGTTTCCAGACTGAATTTGGTTGCAGAATGCAATCATGATGATGCCAGGATGTGCCATGATCAGCCAGATTGGGCAGATAACAAAAACTGAACACAGCCATCTCGACTCCCCTGAGCCTTTGAGGTTACATTCTACGTCCCCAATAACCTTCCAGGCTTAGGAAAAATTACATGAAGCAACAGTTTCTTTCAGCACAACATAAAAGAAAGAAAGATAACGGAAAACAGAAGCAAGAGAGAATAATCAGTCCAGGCTAGAAAGGAAGATGAGTGTTCAGCTATATGAAGCCCATGCACAAAATCTGTTGGGGCAGGAGGACCAAAAAAACATTTGGGATCTGTTTTCACACGCATGTGAATAACAACCATACGTGAGGAGTGTGGATTAAACACCCAGATTCTGACAATGAAAATCTTTCAGGTCACCATACAAGCTGTTCAATGCAAAGCTAATGTCTGTTAAAAAATTTGTTTACATTTTACTAAAAATTGAAATGTACCTTAAATGTGCTATAGTGCCTCGGTATGGGAAAAGAAACAGATGGAGCTCTCTCTAGTCAAACCTCAGCTTGAAAGACACAAGCCTTGTAGAGCTGAAGCTTAGTTGGTGGTGCACTTCATGCCCTTCATGTAAAATATACTGTCACTTTTAATTTTGTACCTTGTTTACTTTCTCTGTTACAAAAGGACTGGGACTTGTTTTTAGCAGCTCTGATTAAGTTTCTATTGATTTTCGAGATAGGAAATGGAACTTTCAGATTTCCCATATGAATTTAAAGCAAGTCAGATATTAACCTCGAGGTAAAACATCTGCCATGACATTCAAAGAATAGACAAGTACTATCTTACTGAAAACAGCATCTGTGCTCAAATCTCAGTGCCTGGGAGCTGGAACTGGAGAACAATGCAAGCAGCAGGACTGTGTTTTCACATGTGTAAACCCATATTTATTGACATTTGCAGTCACTCAGATATGGATTATCACACACAGGAAACACCCTTTACATACACACACCATAAATGTTAAAGCACTAATGCCTAAAGTGAGATAGAGATGGTGTCAAGGGGAAGTGTGAAGAATGTGAAAGCCAGGGCAGGGCTGAAAAACCTTAATTTTTATACCACTGTTAATGTATCTAACCATCTAATGGATATTTACTATTTCTGAGGATCAATATCCCCTTTCTTGTCCTGTAACCAGTGCCAATGTGTATGTACATTTCCTACCTTAAAACTTTCATTATCAACTATATCCCTGCTATAGGTATTACTAGACAGTATTTAATAGACTAATAGAAAATAAATATGCATAACCACCTGAAATATATGTAATATGCAACATTCACTGAGCTGAAAACTATTACCTTCAAGTCCATGGAGTGGTTTGACCTATCATGGGAGTCTTGTTTAAGCTGTTTGGAGAGAGGTATGTGATGTTGGTGAATATTTCCAGACTAGGCACACTGAGTATGTTTCTGAGAACAGAACCCATTGAAAATGAAACAAAAATTCAGATAAAAGAAATAAAAGAGGCAAAATCATCTTTAGAGATGGAGCTGAAACATTTTAGGTTTTTTTTTTTTTATCTTGTGAAACAGCCATGACTCTGGCAGCTTGCCAGAATTTAAAATGTGCACCTGTCTAACAGAGCTAGAAGGTGCCACCTATTTTACCCAACAAACGAGTAAAGGGAAAAAATTCAGTATTATTTGTGGACTTTTAAAAGTGAATTACGCCACCTATCTTAGCACTACAAGAGTGATACCACCGAGCCTCTCTTCTGACTGGAGACAAACCTGGAACCTACAATGCCCTGGGCAAGAGGAGGTTTAACCCTGCAGTTGGTTAAACCATGGTCCATCCACCCAGTCCTGTTAAAAACACCGTTGGTCAATGCATTCCAACACCGTTGGAAGCAGCTTTGATCAACAGAGTACAGCACTGTTGAAATGCATAAAAAAAAAACCCCAACTTTTATAAATGAGTTCACCTTCCAGTCCTGAATGCAACTATTAAAGCTGCAACCAAAAAAAATGGTTAGTTAAAGGATATTTAAGGGATTTTAGGAAACTCTCCAATCCAAGAAAATCAGCTTCCTAAGGGAAGGCTGAAATGAAGCATTTAATTTTGAAAAGAGATTACAATATTATAGTGGAGAATTCTCTAATACATTTCTATTGCTATCAAATTATTAGTGAGAAAGAAATGTAAACTTGCAATCAAATTTTCCCTTTTCCATATCAACAGATTACAACTTTGTTTGCTGATTGCCTCCGTAAAGATTGCTAAGCACGTGTAAGTGTGACCAGAGATCTGCTTAAGCAGCAAAAATATTTTAGGAAAGGTGGTTTCCACCTGGACAGCTGTGTGGTGCTGACATTGATAGAAAAGAATTCTACAAATTTCCATTTGTATACCTAACAGAAATCAGTCTTCAGCAATGAGAGTCAGGCATTTTACATTTCAAAAGATTGGCAACTCCTCAGAATTTTTTCAAAAAAAGCAATCAGCATTTCCTCCTCTACAATGTAAGACAATCCCTGGAATACAATCTCTGTGTACAGGAGTGTATAGAACATTACCATGCCACACACTCACATTCTGTCAGAGATATGTATTTAACAAGCTATGAACAGTCACAGGTAATCCACAATCATGTGAAAAAATAATTAAGGATGAAATCATCACCTGTTCCTTCAGCTTTTTTTTGTTAGCAGTGTCTGGTTGTGCCTATATGACCATCTTACTACCACTACTTATTGCCATGATCTACTGAAATGGAACAAATCCAGCCTAAATAAATAAATAAAAAAAAACAAAAATAATGCTGGTTTAAATCTTCAATTGAACTAAACTTAGCCACATTTGAATTGCACATGTGAGAAGCCCATTTATAGTCACTTCTCGTGAGCATTCAGTTTACAGGCACAGATGTTCAGGGAAAATGCATTTTAATCTCAGGATGAGATCATTTAAATATAGCCTTCTGTGAACATTCATACCAGTCAGGGAACAAGAAAAACACCAATCAAATTATATGACTAATCATTTCTAAGTTGTGCATGGATAGGTATTTGAATTTCAGATGACAATCTGCAAAAAGTGTCTCAAAGCTTTAAATAACATTCAAGTAAAGGGCTACGTGTTCATAGGAGTTTTGATAATGGCAGAAGACTAACCCCTACTCACACAAATGGCTAAAAGCAGATTATCAGAACAACTTGAAAAAAAATTATTTGAGAAAAACTATCCTTAAGGAAGAGTTATAAGGAACGGACAGTTTGACAGAATGTCTGGTGAGACTACAATACTTTGATGCTTAATAATGTTTCTATAAAAGCAGATAGTCAAACATTAATGAATGAAAAATTACAAAGAAATTACTCGTTCTGAATGAAGATTAAGAACTGGATCCACTGGAAATGCATCTTCCACAAGCATTCTCCAGGCTGGAGTGATTCAGATGCTTTGACTTTCTAGTCTAATGAATCTCACCAGTAGTTGACAACTAACCCTTTCCAACAAAGAATTTCCGACAGAATTCTTTCCAAGGCAGCTTCCCCACTCTGCTGCTCTCAGCGGGCTCAAGTTAGGGGTGTCTGCAGTTAAAATGGGCTGTTCAGAACTGCCACCACTTCCTATCTCCCCACTGGGAGTGCAGCCAAACTGCTCCGAGCCCACTGTCTGCCCCACAAACTGTCAGACTGAAATCTGGAGAAGCACTGGAGTCATTTTAGATAAATGTCAAAAAAGAGACAGAAGGCATAAAAGTAGAAAGTAGAGACAGCAGAACTCCATTGCAGAAAACTCTTTTCCATGACAAATGACAAATATCTATTTCAAGTGTAAATAAGTTGGAAAATATTTTTAAAAGATCAGCATAAAATGTAAAGTATATTTTGAAAAAGACATATTACAATATAAAATATGGGAAAACAAACAGAAATACGTCTGTCTACATGGGAGCTAATTTAGTTGCTTTCTTGAAAGCTCATTCTGGATATGAAGCAACCCAAGCAATCCTGAGTTCATTTGCCTTTTCTTTTGTTTCTGTAAATAGGCACAACATAAATACATGAGGCTATTGTTAAGCCTAGGTTTGGAAACTGTTGTGTGATCTTCAAATTGTAATTTCCAGGAGCAGTAAATCCACTGTTGTTGTTTTGCCTCGACTTCACAAAGTATCAGAATGTGCCATTATGCAATGTAAATCATTGTCTTAATTAGACGGAGGGTTGATTCTGATCAAAGCTAACTTCAAACAGACTTTCCTACTTTTCCAACATTTTCTGACCGTTTTTTTAGGGAATATGGTAATATTCTTAGGAATGTATATACATGGAAGATACTTCTGTTGTTAATCAAATTTATAGAAGAAAGTACCGATATACTGGGACACATTTAACTTGTTCAAATCGGCCTAACTACTGGCACTATGCAAATCTTCATTCCAGGTCATCCTGTGCCTCTGAACTACTTTCCCAACAAATGGCTTTGATGGCTAGGGACATCAGTTCTCAGGACAAGGACTAAATCAGTAGAGATATCAAGCAGCAAGTTAATACAAAGTTACTGTCCAATCTCTTTTTGTTGGTTTGCAAAGCTCAAGGTTACTTGATTGATCGATTAGGTACTATGTTCTTCCCCAAAGAATGAACAAGATGCCTCTACTGAAAAATCAATGAAGTGAAATAAGCATGATACTAAAGAAAGACGAGAACTGTACTCTTAATTCCATAAGGAATATTTTAGGGTTGTTTTTCCAAATAGTCCCACCAAGACCAGAATACTGGGTGAAATAAGAAATATTTTTGTGCTGCCTCTGGCTCATTTTTGGCATTCACACCCCAGAGATACATAGAAAAATTGAAAAATTTAGAAAAATCTAATATTTTAAAGTCCTATTTATGAATAAGAAAAATTAGGTTGTTTTTTGTTGCTTTAGTTCTTCCCAGAACGCCATTATTTAATTTCATGCAAAGGAGGCATAAAACACTCTGTTCTAATTAGTTCTTGATACAGCTTATCTGTTTTCTTGAGGGTTTGTCAGCACAGCATGAATCAGAACCATTGGAGACCACCACTTAGCTTGACTTTATGCATGATTTGTCTTTAAAAGCAGATTGGTTTGAATTGTTGGATCGCAGAGTAATTGCAGACACTATTGACTTTATGTAACAGGTCAAATGTGATTGGGATGCTCCCTTTTCAAGTGCAGTACTTATCACTGGGAAGACAAAGCTTCACATGTATTTAAGACCGCAAATGGCACACATTTGCAGGGTTTTATGTAAGTTTGGAAGTCATTTATCTGTTGAAAACCAGAAATGGCAATCAAATGAGGAAAAAAAAACCAAATGAGCTTCCACTGCTAAATTATTTTGTGTATTATAGATACTGCTAGCAGCTATCTCAAACCCTCTAAGTGCTATTTAAAGACACAATTAACTGTCACAACACCCTTGTGGAGAAGGTAAATATTATCTAAACATTTTACAGGTGAAGCTGTTGCTGTACTGGGGGCCAAACTGGCTCAGGGGGGTGGGACAGGCTGGGAATGCAAGAGGGGAGTGTGTGGACACCACAGATGGTGAATGTGCTCACCCAGGGCAGTCCTGCATCCCAAATCAGCCTCTGAAGAGTCCCCAGCACTGCGAGCTGAGGGCAGGACAGGGCTAAGGACTCCCCCAGGGTTATCTCTGGCCCCAAACCAGCGTCTGAACTGGAAAATTTCCTGCTGCAAAGTACCTGCAGATCTTCTGAGAAGGGAGGAGAAGGGCGAGTCCTCTCCCTCATGCTCTGACAGCACAAGCAGCCAGCACCTCACTCATCTCCTTCAGCGTCACATCATCAGTGGGGCACATCTCGCCGGCTCCTGCACAGGCTAACAGGATCTACCTAGGAGCACAAGAGATTCTGCTCATTAATTCTATAGAGAATCCAAACAAAATGAAGAAAAAACACTTTTCCATTTGTATTTCCCCAGCAATATTTTGTAAACTTTAAACATACCTAGGGGTTTGGAGCACAGCAAGCATTTCTCTTGTGAGGGTGGTGGTTCCCTCCCAGGGAATCCTAAAGTGCTCTACATTCATGGGCATGATCCTGCAAATGCTGGGCATGAAGGACTCCCTGCGGCTCCAGTGGGAGCTGTGATGAGAGGTTTTGAAGCTTTTAACAATATTAGACTGTAGCAGTCCCCTGAAGAATCCATGAACGTGGCAGCCAGTATGGAGCACGGCAAAGCCCTGCTCTGATGAGATGTGTCACAGGCTCTGCTATCCACAGAGAGCACAGATGATTTGAGAATCACTCAAACACACACAAACACTGCCGCATGCTCAGCCTCGGCCATTCCAGTGCCTGCAGCACAAGAACTTGTGGCATTATGTTCTTTGCCACACACAATACAGCAGGGACAGGAAATCTGGGGTGCTGCTAAGTGCCACTGCTTTTCAAATAAGAAACTGCAGAGTAATCCTAACATTAACTAGGGTAAAACTCTGTAATAAAGTCCAAACTCTGGCATAAGTATCAGCACACTTATACACAGCTGTGGAGTGAGATCCACTACAAACTTCAGAGTGAGTATATAGGTCTTCCACAAAGTATTATTTCACCTTTCAAATTGGGTGTCTTATTTCAGACACCAAAGATTAAATTGCTTTAATGAAAGGTCTACAATGCTGCACAATTTTGTTCTCTGTTGTCAAGCACAGCATGGGACTGCAGGGAAAAGGACAGTGGCATGTGGAAAATAGGATGATGATATTATGAAATTTTGATTTATTAATAATACATTATAACCCTATCTGTTATGCAATTAAAGGTTGCATAAACATGAAAGTACAGAACAGATGAACCTAACTTGCATGAGCAACTTCCATTATGACATTTTATAACTTATACTATGTGATTTTGTAAACCAAATAATTTTCTTTAAATTTTATTTATGTGCATATGAAATGCAATATAGCAAAATATGCTTCACATATGAGGAAAAAACCCAGCTAAATTTGCAGAGAATGAAAGAATATTTTGTCTTTTAATTACTTCTTAAATTTACTATACTAGAAATAAAATTTGGAATACTAGAAAATGGGTTTTGCTTTTATTCATAATTCTATTCTTCATAGTATTACTTGTATTTGTGCATAACCCTCAATGCACCCATACTTTTCAGCAGTCCTAAACAGGATGAATCCTCACAATGTCCCTAATCAGTCATGTGCTTGCTGATGTTCACATCTTCAAACAGAAGACACTCTTAAATGGCGGTTTTTTTCCTCCCATCTTTGGGAAAAAGCTTTTTACTAACAGCCACTTGTCAAGAAATCCACAAGGTCATCTGTGATAGAAAAATAATGGACTAATTTGAAAGCTGAAGCCCAAACATTCGCTAGTAATAGGTATGACCAATTGTTAACTTTGCAGCTTTGAGATAAGCTATCTATTTTGGTAGATTAGAGACTCCACATTACACATGAGGACTGTAAACTGGAAAAAGAGGAATTTCCATGGGGAAGCTCACTCAGGGAACTGGCACCCCTTGTCCAGGTTCAGCCATTTTGCTGGTCAGGACAGCATTTTGACAACTACTTTCTGCATAGAAGGAATCTGACAGAATTTGTAATCTACTGTTTAATATCTAAAATAAATGCCCATTTGTCCTAGGTTGCAACATAGATGTATTTAAGTATTCTATTACCACCAGCTGTGGGCCGTTAGCTGCTATCACCTGCTAATGACCCACTCCGGATGACAGGCAATGGGCCATCCGTTAGCTGTTAGCAGCTGCTAATGACCCACCCCCGCATGACAGACAATGGGCCATCAGGGACCCACCGTGTGACTCATGGACTTATCTCATCCCATTGTGGGATGCTCTGCCCAGGAGGGAAGAGCCAGGTGTTCCCACCTGGATATAACCTGGCCTTGGAACTGCCTGAGCTAGCCCTGTCTACTGGGTTCCCAGAGGACAAGAGTTACCACTGGATCTTCAGCTGGAGACTAGACCTTCACAGGATCACCGCTTCAACTGGACTACTTCAGTTGGACTGCTACCACCACCCTAACAGGGTGTTAGGTTGTATCTGACTTTGTCAGTGCTTTTCCTTGTATTATTTCACTTATTTTTAATTTCAATCTTGACTTGTGATCTCCCACTGGTTTGTTTTCAAACCAATACACCATTTCAATGGAATCATTATCTAATAATAGAAGAATAGCCTACACTGCTCCAACATGTTGCTTTGCTGGGAGGCATGAAGGAATTGCTGTTTTTCAAGGACACAATGACAGCAACTTTGAAAAATCACATATATGTCAAATTGATACAGGTTTTGGCTCTTGAGTACTGATCAGATTAATTGTCCACTTAGTCCAACTTGTGTCGCTCTTTTTAACTTTTTAACTACCAGAGAGCAACCATGTGAATTAATGCACAATTCTGAGTTTGCTATTGTCTAAATGGCTTGGTTTTGTTAATAATATACAGGCTGCCTCATGGCATTAGTATTTCATCAGTTAGCTGTGAATAACATTGCATGGGCATGGAGTTCTTAGCTGTTTCCTTCAATTTGGTCCACTCAACTATCAAAAGTCCCTGCAAATTGCTGTACTTATATATAGCTCATGTCACACCTGTATGAAATACATATTTTTGTGGAACACAAAAACCTGCCTAATAAAGCTATAGAGCTTTTTAATGACATGAGAGTATTTAACTGAAGAGTTACCTATCTGTTAAAAAAGAGCAGTGAAAAAAATAGTTTCTCCCAGAAAGGGAAAGATAGCAACGAACAGAAGTTTTAATTTAGAAAGGATGATTTTTTTGAATAGCAGAGGAGGAAGGAAAGTTATGGTGTAAGATGGATCTAACTCTGGATACTTGATGTCAGACTTCACACATTTATTTGTTCTATGACAAAGAAGGAATCTGACTATGTGAATTTATACATTAATTGTACAAAAGAATGCATCAATGCAGCCTGTGGGAGTTTTTCCATCAACTTAAAGTGAAGATCTTTCCAGTTGACAACTGGGTACACACACATACACAACAACATACAGTCTATGTTATGCCTTCTTTTCTGGGCAAAAGTATTTGAAATATTTCATTCATGGTCTGCCAGCTTGTCACGTATCTGCCACAGATGTAGGAAACATATATTATTTACATTTTTTAGTATTTAGATTCTGGAAGTACTGTTACTGGCAAACTCTGATGGCAGAATGAAATGTAAGAAGACAAATAACATATTTTCAGTTTCCCTGAAAACTAACTGCAAGGATATATACACTAAAATAGGTTACATTGTTAAATTATTTGACATGCACTGTTAAAATATTTGATTCAGTATTCAAATAATTAATGATGACTGCTGACCCACACTGAACTTCCTTGGCTTGTGTCAATTGACCTCTTTGTGGTACCACATGATGTTCCTTCAACATGGCAAACAGAATACAGTAATTTAGTATCACGGCAGTTTTGTGTGCATGTGCTCCTGCTGTAGTCCAAAGACCTGCCTTCCATAGCTGTCATTATTTAACTCAGTTACAATTCTCACTGGTTTAGTAACATCTACAGAAAATGCACTTGTGGACATCTGTATGATAAGAAAGTTAACCATTGGCCAAATGAAAGCTGTGTTAATGTCAAGCACATTACAATTGATCCCCTGTTCTATGCAATAAGGTGCTCCTTACAGTTGGACTCAAAATATTTCTGCCTGGGCATCATTTTGTGGTGAACTGGTGATAACAGCTTTTTCTGCCCCTACAGTGTTCAAGGCTCTTGTTGCAGGTTAAAGTACATGAGCTGCCCCAGTTCTTCCAAGGAGTACAGCAAAGTTCTGATTGCGTCCTTTGTGAGGAAGAACAGAAAATAACACAACTCAAGTGAATGCACAGATGCGATTTTATATATTTCTAGTTATATACAATATGTAGATGTTATTAACATGCTTGAGTCTGTAATGTACACAGGCCCCTTTGATCCACAGAAATTCCATCTAGCTTCTTGTATGTCATTGTCTACAACTCATCCACTCTGTTTTAAAATGCTTTGGCCACAAGACTGGTAGTTACATCACCTGGCTACAGATTCTTCTTCTTTTCTACAAGTTTTCTTCCAGGTTCCTTCTAAAATTAGACTCAGTTTGACTGTTTAATCTAATTTGATTACAAATCAGTATTTAATACTACAGTCATGATCCTGCTGTTAGCTGTGGCCTGAGAACATCAATTAGAGGAGAGGTGCTTCCCCACTGGAAGGCTCCTGAGGGAAATCTTTCTTTTCTCTGGCACACAGAGCCCTTTGCTGCTTTCCATAGCTTGTTCCAGGTAGGTCTGTGCTCTAGCTCCTGGCACTCAGGTTAGATATCAAACATACTCTATTAGCTTCTTTTACAAGCTGAAAAACTTCACATGAGAGAGGTCCAGATTCAGCTGTCATTTGATAACACAGAATTATATGGGACTTGAGGCAAAAAATTTGTCGAGGACTATTTCTGATCAAATACAAGAGGGGTATAAGGTAAGAAGCCTTTTCTTGCGCATGAAGAAGCTAACTGAGAAAACTCAGAATTTAATTTGTGCAATGTCACATGGCCTAATTTTCTGATGCTACTTAAATGAAAATTGAAGACCAGACAAAACCTGACAGCAGTACATATTGTAAAGTTAGTTGAGAGAAGAACTGTCGCTGTTGAGCAGCTAGCAGAGTAATGAATGCATCGGTTCTCAGTGGTAAGAAGGAATGACCTTTATTGTTTTGATTTCATCACATATATAGAGTTCTCAAAAGTCACCCAGATTGGTCAGTCAGAAGCCTTCCCCCAGGCCTGATTGGCCAGGCCTGCACTGCCCAAGTTCTGGGACACTGTTCCAAAAACATCTAAACTTTATCTTTATTTACAAAACACAAGAAAATTTCTCATGGGAAAAACTGTGCTAGCCACAAAGAACTTTAAATATTACACTTATTTTAGAGTAAGAGCATTTTGTTGCTGGGAGCCATCCCTTATGATAGTTAAAAATGTCCTTTGTTGTACACAAATAAACTTCATCTAAACATATCATTAATACTGACATAGCTTAGCTCTTCTACAGTTTTCTTCCGACCTACTGTACATTCCCATCTAGAACATGGCACAAAGAAAAATGAAAGCTTTGTGCAGTACAATAAACATTTCCATAGAAGTCTATATAGTATTTCTGCTTTATATCATGTTTCATTTATCAACCTGAATTAGGCTTTTGAAAGAGGAAAATGCAGCTTTGCAGTTCAGTACCTTTTCTGGTCTTTTCTTGCAATAACAAAATTGCTTAATGTCATTTCAAGTTCATCCTGTTCCATACGCATATGTAGGCAGAGCTATGGGTAATTCACTTACACAGTTCAGTTCAACATCTCCTTTGTCACAGATGGTAAATGTGCAGATTTTTCCCACAAGGAAAGAAACTCCTTTATAAAATAATTGTATATTCTGCTCATTTTTTTTCTGTCACTGATGCTCTTGTGTTGTTATTATACTCTGCCAGGCTGGTAATTAGCATTCAGGCTCCATCTAACACAAGCACAGCTCTCAATTCTCCTTAAAAATCTCTTAGGACAGACATGGTAAGTAAAATAACGTGAGCCAGTATAGGGGGGGAAGTACTAAAATAATAATATTAAAAAAAAAAGGTAACAAATAAAAATCATGAGACAGTGAATAACCATAGGCTGCTTTTGTTATGCAGCCAGTGCATGGCTCTTCTTCAGTGAACTGTATGGAGCTAATTCTACCGTGTGGAATAAGCTTTCAGGATGCTACAGCTGTCTTCCTGTGGTTGCCCTTTGCTTTTTCCACACAAAGATCTAAATCCTCTTCCCAGTCTCACCTTTCTCCCAAATTTCTAAGGCACACAATGTGTCTTTTACTCACAGTGATTGCCCTTCCTTCATTTTCAGGTCTCTTCAGTGAACAGTCATTTCCTCTTCCCAGATCAATCATTTTTTGGACAGTGTCACATGTGATACTCAAGGTATCCTATTGTTCTGAATGACTCTAACTAGATTATATCATTCTTGGCAAAATGATAATGTCACCTTAGAGCTTTGTGCACCTACCAGAATTCCTCCAGCTTCTGCAAAAATGCCATCACTAGAAATAAGAAGGAACAGAACTTTCCTTGCAGTTCATAAAAGATCCTCCTTTCCAGTGATTTCTCCCTAAAGTGACTGGTGTGAACACAGCTTAGGTCTACTCCAGAAATTCAGTCAGAGCAGTAATTCTACCTGAAACTGGTGGTTTAATATTATCCCAGTATCCTAAAGTTACCATGGAAATGACAGCAGAAAGAGGCCTGCACCTCGATAACAAATCAGTATGGAAGATTACCAGGCCAGGGACTTTGGAAGTCCAGCAGCTCTCAGCAGTCATGTAACAAGCTGGAGAGTCAGTGATCTCAAAGATCTGTGATTTGAGTAAATCCTGAATTTCTCCGAATATGAGAAATCTTAATTTGGTGATGTCAAATATGGTCTGCCACACAAAAGCTACTGAATTGATAACAGGGATTTGTGCCTTAAAATCAGACTACCATATTTACACTAATATTAATCAATGGTCTGGTCTGGCACAACAGCCCTTGGCATCAGTCCCAGATCCTAGAAAACTCAAGCAGTTCTGAGAGTGTGTGTGTGTGTGTGTGTGTGTGTGTGTGTGTGTGTATGTGTGTGTATGTGTGTGTGTGTGTGTATGTGTGTGTAAGAGACACAGTCAGATCACTGCCACCAAGGTGTAGAACAGGAGGTCTCTGTTTGCTCATTAGCTCCCATCTCTCACAGTGAGGTGACACTGCAGGTGTGAGCGCAGGGTAGCTGCTTGATTTCACTGCACACACACTGCCCAGGCCTCCAGCCACATGTTTGTCCACAGGTGGGAGAAAATCTCTTGATAGACACCACTGCTAACAAAATGTAATTTCTAAGTGTAAAATGCAGTCTTAGACTACTTCAAGTATTTAAGAAATATTGGGTGAGAAAAAAAGCCTCATTCAGAGTGAATTCCTGTGAAAATGAGAGCAGTGTGGGGTTGACTACATCAACCAGTGCTGAGCACACCCAGCCTAAGCTGCACTATTTTCAGTGTTTAATGAAGCTCTGCCTATTTTCTTTTATTAACTGGCTGGGATGCTGTGTGAAACACCAAACCTGTAACACTCAAATATCTAACACAAGCAGCATCTGACACAAGCTGCATCACACTGAGAAAACAAACTATACAGTCAGCTAAAAATACCTCCCTAGACACACATACAAAAAATTTAAAAGTGGAAGAATAATATTCCACCCCCTTCTCTTTCTGCATGTCACAAACCTAGAAGATTTTAGGATTATTTTGATAATTCACAGTGCTCTCTCCTCTCATACTAATAGCTTTATCTTTTACCAGGTAAACCAAAGAGAAGGATTAGGGATTCTGTTAATCTGGGATTTATGGTTACAGTGAATTTAAACACATAAAAACCATCTGCTGCAGCACCCAAGAAAGAACTATTACATACCTAAGTTGGGAAAAAAACATTAGTGGTGGATTTTCTGCTTTTTGCAGTAGACACAAAGATCTGCCTCTTCCTGATCTCTGACTTCATCCTCTAAACAACACTTTTTTTTTATTACCAAGCAAATAAGTCAATATTCATAACACATTTCTGCAGTATCTGCTCACATGTTTACACTTTTCATGCAGCAGAATTCTCTTTTCCTAGGATCTCAAAAGTTCAGAGCTCCAAAAGGGGGACCTGGTGGAAGGAATGAGAGGAACCAATGCCCAGACCTGATATTGCTACTCAGCCCTTTGGGCCATGGGGCTCTCAAATTGCCTCTGTGTAATTTTAGGTGGCAAAATATCACATCAGGTGATGTTCTCAATGACATTTCATCTCAGTGCCTCCCCCCACCAGTTCCCATCACAGACAAGAACCATTTTTCACAAAAGGTGTGTATTGTATAGAGGGGAAGAAATTTATCTGTGTAAATAGAAGATGTTCACGCATCTTATGCTGTATAAGTTTATGCATATGCATATGGAGATGTGACACTGTGCTGGGGAACTGGCTTGGCATTACAGCACAATTTCTTCCTGGAAATGGCACTGGCTTTCCAGCCTTCTCCTAACTTTGGAGCTAATCCTACACAGCAAGGAGAAGCAAGGGATATAAACTGCAATAATGATGCTGTCCCCCTGCAAAGGCTCAGCATTTTATGGAAAAAACCTTCTGGGATGTCCTCTTTTTTAGCTCTTTTGTGGTTGCTTGGAAGAGTGGATGGTTAGGCTCTGAAGGAGCCATAGTCTCAGTCCACCAAAATGCTTAGTTCTTTGATATTTTAAATCCTACCTTCTCTTTCTGAACTTCTTTGAGAAAATCTTTAAATTATATATTTAACATCCATCAATCTTTCTGTCTTTAAGTATCTGCAAATGAGTGGATAGAAGTTTCTGACTATTAAAAGTAAGAATCCATGTCACATATTTCCCATATTTGATCACAATTCTTTCATCATATATGTGAAAAAGCAGATTTGCATAATATCACATTTCTCTGAACAGTGCACAGACCTGGGTAAAACAATTTAGCAGAGAGTAATCGTCTTTCATGAAACACCAATTTTTCTGATGCCTTCAAGGCAAAAAATGTAGGCAGCCCAGTTCTCAGAGTCACAGAGAAAAATAACTTCATAGATTTATGAAGGGAATAAATACAACTTTGCTAACAAACAACTTCCATGCATTCTAATGACAACACGTTGCAATTAATAAAACAAGCATGTTCCCTACTGGGGGAAAATGCTGACCATGCCAGAATAAGTGGGCCAATACATTGTCCAAGCATGTAAATAGATTAAGTGGCAGCATAATTAATCCTCGGTACATAATCAATGAGAAACAGTAAGGCCTTGTGAAAAATTGAAGACACTAGGATGAGACTGAATTTTCTCTGAGCTAAAATGTGGAGTCACTAGTCAATGAATCCTCCCTCAGGAGATTGTAACAAATACAGAGAACCAGCTCAAGGACAGCCAGAGTTGTAAATTGAGAGCTATAAAAAAATAATAATCTAACAATTGTGCCAACGTGTTTATAATTTATAGGTTGGAGTTACAGGTGAGAAATAGGGGTTAGCAGTCTGTTATAATCTGAATTTGAGTCAGTAAAGCACTTCAGAACCTCTAAATCACCACTTCTTTCATTGCACATAGTTTAAAAACATATAATAAAACTATCAGACAAAGCCACTTTCTTTCAGGGTTTGAAGCTGGAGCTGTGGATACCAATCTGTTCAAAGTTAGAGTGCTACTAGGGAGTCCAGCAAAGGGAAGCTCTTAATTTTCCTTATACTCCTTTCTTTTTCACATTGGGCACTTTCCATAAAAGTACAAAAAGCACAGGGGTCTTTTTGTTATAATTGGGGCAGGCAAAAAAATAAGAGTTCCATTTCACATTAAATTTCGGCGTTCTCAAATTTAATTCCATTTTGATAATCTAATTCAAGGTACTGAAAAAAGTTTGAGCATGCATTTTAATGAAGTGAAACTGGAAGCTTTAATCCTACACGGTGCTGAGTAACTCTGAGTTTCAAATTCCCTTCTCCTGGTGGGTGTTGAGGTCAGCGCTCACCGCAGAGCAAATTGGAGTCTGGCAGGCCTCTGTTCTCTGTAAATAGGGGAGGCTGCCTCCTCGTGCTCTGCAGGGACTCAGCAGCTGTTCCAAAAGGGTTTATATCAAGGTTTTGGGCTCTTTCTTGGAAGTGATTCCCCCTTAGAGAAAACTGAATTAAATGGAGTAACTCTGCATGCATTTGCTAATAACTGGATGGACAGCAGTATAGCACTTTTACATTTTTTTCCATTATTCATCTTTCAAAGTTCTCCACATTTCCCATGAACAGACCAGTCATTATTGCCAATCAATCTCCTTACAGCCTGTGCAGTGTATGGGAAGGTACTGGAGCATAGCATGTAAAGATGGTTCTATATTCACTCCAACTTTCCCTTAACGATAAAGTGTTGCAATAAATACTTAAAATACTTTGAAGCAACCTTCAAGGTACTGTCCATTTATCTGACATAATCACCATTTGAGCTGTAACTCATCTTCCCTTACAACTGATCTACTGTATTCCTCTGCCATCGTGATGGGAATTCAACCTGAACTTTGAAATACCAATTGGCACTCAGTACTCTTCCCCCATGAAAAGGTTGTGGAAAATTTTCGTGATCAAATTACTTTTCCGCATGCTGTATCTTTCATTTAAATTCCAGCAATTTTTCATGTGCATTTTTCATTGTTAAACGCTCCCATGGAGGATAGTTGTAGCATTAATGACAACTAAAAGTTACTACTATTTAAAAAACTCTGAAAACGAAAGTAGATCAGTAACACGATAAAACTGGTAGCTACTGAGAGTGCAGACAACCTTTTATACTGATTGAGTCCAGTGGCCTTTTTACATTCAGAGCCCTTTCTTTGAAACAAGCCTAATGAACACACTGACAGTTGTATGACAGACAGAAAACCTACCAGGCGAGTTCCCCAGCTGTATCTTTGTGGGGACTTGACAGTGCTTTGACTTGCTGGGGTACTAACTGAATCAGTAAGCAAAATTGAGATATTAGTCTTTTGTTGTCACACTGTTCAGTAAAAATGTTTCTCTTAGACTCTGCTACCCAGCAGTCAATAAAATCTCAGGATAATGTTAAACAATTATTCTGGTCTGCTACAGGTTCCCAGATATTGTAAGAAATTGGCTCATGTGAGGCAGTGATGTGTCTGCAGACAAGGCTCAACGCGAATTACCCAACCATCTTTGGTACTTGTCCCTAGTACCAAAGGGCTTTTAGCACCTGAGAATACTTGGAAGAAATTTATAATTGCTTGATGAATAAGTTCAGACATTCTCAAGACAAATGTTAACTCTCCATAGCTTCAGCCTAGAAAAATGGAGGTTGAAAATGAGAGCTAAAAGATAACAGAAAAGTTGATATTTGCAAAATAGATATAGCGCTTCCCTTCTCCCAGAGAAAATAAATTAAGGAACAACAAAACAACAACCAAAAAAAAACCAACCAAAAAAAACCACACAAAAAACCCCCACAAAAACACCCAAAAAACCACCCCAAACAACCAAACAAAAACAAACTCCAGATGCCCCGTTCTGAGAAAATTTTTCAGACTTAGAATTCAGTGTTGTGTTTATCAGCAATCCAGCATCCTAGGAGAATCCTTACACAGTGCAGGCGAGAAACCATGAGCCAGGAAAAATACACTCTCAGCCCACCCAGGCTCTGGGCTCGTCTGACTCGCAGCATCCTGTAATCAAATGAAACTGCTCTGCTGGAAAGTGTGTGATGGATTTAAAATCTACTTCGGAGGGGCTCCATTTTGCTCTAAACTGGGTTTAAGACAGCTAACCCAGGAGCAGAGGAGCACAGAGGTCACACCCGCCACAAAGCCCACACCGAAGCAGCTGCTGCTTTGAGATTCTTGCCAGCAAGGCAGCACAAAGCTTTGGCAAGTGCAGTTGAGAAAGTGCAAAAAGCCTTATAAGTACTTCAGGAAAGAAAGTAGAAGCTGAGTACAAATCTCTGAGAAAGACGCTTTTTTTTTTTTTTTTTTTTTTTCCCAGCAGCCTGCTTTTATCTCAAGGGAATTTAGCATTTCTGTAGACCACAGCTACTGCAGGGTCATCTCAGGAGGAAAGGTCCAAGCCCTCTCAACTCTCCCTGCCAGAAGCAGCACTTCCAGATTTCTCAGGAAACCAGGGAGTAGGAATGTAAGGCCAAGTGTCACGTGAACTCTGTGATACATGTCAGGTAACCTGGTATATTATCCTGGTATATTATCCACAAGCTTCCACATCTGAATGGACTCACTCTACACCAGCTGGTAGGGGCAAATCTCTGACCAAAGCACAGAGAAAAGAATAAGCATGTACATGATTTTAAGGATGATTTCTGCTATAATGGACATAGTATTTGAGAGAAAAGCTATATGGTGTTGTGGGGTTTTTTTGCTTTCCTTTGTAGAAAAAAAATGAATGCAAAGTACATATTTCACTTGACATAATATTAAGCATATGAAAATAATTTATTTCCAAATTATCTATTTATTTAGCTATTGCAAGCTTTATTTGTGAAACTGTCACTCCTTCTTCACATGTTCTCAGCTTAGGTAAATACAAATATGAATCTCATTCAGGAGCTGTTGTTTTAAAATGTTGCCTACAAAGGAACTGGATTTTAAGGAAGAAATTATGATCTCTCAGATGTGGGAATGAGGTGATGCTGCACAGAGTTGCACCACCACAATGCTGAAACTTTTCAGAATTCAAATTAAGGCTCCACAGGTGCCTCTCTTAGAAGCCTCAGAAGGCTTCTAAGAGGAAGCTCTTTGCCTTTACTTTCCATACAGATCTGAAACCCTTCTGTCCACACAGTACCTACCTGTCAAATGAGCTTCGGTCAAAAAAACTTTTAAAAATACAGTTATATATTTGCTGCTAAAAATAACTTCAATAAATTGACCATTTCTAAATCAACTTTAATGTAGCCCAAAAATTGTCATTTGGGTTTGAAAAAAGGTCTGGAAAGCTACAATGATTCAGAATACTACTTTAGATGCTCGACCACTTGCGGCAGGCTATTCGTGCAAGTTACAGTAGCAAAGGGGCCAACAGCAGGGGGCTGGGACTGCCTATGCTGTCTGGGTTACAGTGACAGAAAGAAGCAGAACAGTGAGGCCCTGCAGCTGAAGAATTAAATATGCACCAGCGAGGAAAACCATTGGCCCAGCACACTCCTCCACCTTTTTTTCCTTATATGGACTTTGTTCTAGAGAATTCTCCTTTGTTCCCCCTTGAGTTGCGTACCATTGTTTCATTTGAATTTTGTACCCTCCCCTATTATGTTACTATTGGTCTGTATCCTTGTCCCTCTTACCTCTGACTGTCCTGGTTGGTCTGGGCACCAAACCACTCCCTTTTTTCCTTCCCCATATAACCCCTTGTCACTGGTTGTTCTGGGCCTTGCTGCCTCCGGACCTCCAGACCCTATGCCCATCCCCACTTCTCCGTGCTGCCTCTCCGTCCCCGGACTCTTACCCGATGGACCTACAATAAACCTCTGGAAGATCACAGGTAGCTTTGCCGCACGTTCTTTACTGCCGTGCGTCATCAGGGCCCGAGAGACCTCTCCCTCCTCTCGGTGCTGGCTGTGACCACGTGAGGGAGAAACTCCGTCCCACTGCCCTCTGCCTCCTCCCCAGACCCCGCGCCAGCTACTCATTGGAGGCAGGGCTCGCCTCGCCGGGAGACATCCCCGTGTGCAGGGGGTGTGGGCAGGCTGTGCCGAGGCTGACAGCCAAGACCTACACCTCTGAGCCAGAGAGTCAGCGCTCTAGGTGAGGGCTGGGCGGACTCTCCCGGGAGGCACTCCCCACCAAAGGAGCATCCCAGAAGAGACCCGGGCAGACGATTTCTCCCTACAACAACTACTGCCTGCACGTCTATTCCCTGTCCTTATCTTGCACTTATTAATGCACTTATCTGACAATGTACATCATCTTGCTTTTTGCACTGCACCTTGTCTATTTTCCTTAAACCCAGAAGAAAAAAAATCAGATTGACACCGAAATAAGCAATTCTCTGTCCAGTCCAAAGCCGTCATGGCTCACTCCTGTGTACATTGAGCACCATCTGCCCTTCCAAGTTTACAGTGAGAGCAGCACTGAGGAATGTCTGACACACACCAGCTTGAGGCTGTGCCTTCAAATCTCCCTTCAAGGCTTGGCCCCCCTCTGCTCACCAGACAGGCTTGGAAGGTCGCTCTTCCCTCTAACAGCAGCAGGTCCCAAAGCCTTTCCACTCCAAAAACACAGGCTGCCTTCACTCCTGGCCACTGCTGAACACTGCAATCCCTGAAGGCCGCATCCCATACAGCCATGGATGATTTATGTACGGACCAGCCACGGTTTCTTCAGCTTCAGAGGAGGAGGTCCATGCATATCAAAGGGCATGATTTGGCTTTGTGGGCTGAGAAGCCTTCAATAATTAAAATGACACATAGACACAGGTCTGAATACTCAGTAACATGTAGGGGAAGCAGAAGGAGAACATCAATGACTATACACCTGCATATCTACTCACTTCAGTGTCCTTTCTGTAGAGAAACTTTTCTTGCAGTGGAAAAGAAAGAAATGTCAATTAAACAAATGTCTGATCCCACTTTAGTTGGTTGAGCGCTTGCAAGAACAAAAACAAACAGAATGGATGGTGTGGTAACTTCTGAAGCAGACGTTACTTCTGATGGGTAATAGCTAATTGCCACCACAGAATGTGCGTGAAATACTGATTTAGTTTGTGTGGATAGGGAAGCAAGCCCCAACATACTTTCATCTGTTCTTAAATATAAATGAAAAAAAAATACATTTACTCTAAGATCACTGTGGGAAGAGAGGATCAGCCGAAGCAGACACAGCTTGTGATTTATATTCTGAACCCACCAGCAGCAAGAAAGGAGAGACTGATACCATCATCTTACAATCAGCTTTTGGATCATGTTGTGCATCTGAGAATGCCAGCAGAGTCCAAGGCTGTTTCTCTGCATTCAGCAAACCAGCCTCACTCAACAATCAAATATTTGTCTTTTCTATCCTTCAGTACATGCAGCCACATTTAATACTATTTTATGCAGCCATTAAAACTATGCAGACACTAATTATCACAATCTTGAGGGTCTTTTGAATACCAGCAAAAAAAGCATAAAGTCTGATAGAAAGAAGATGCACACGACCATGGAAGTTTTTCAGGAATCAGGACAGACCTGCAATCACTTTTATCATGTGAAGAGATAACTGAGAGTTTAACTGTGTGTTTGGAACAAATAGCTCAGTGCAGGGCGGGGAAAGAGTGCAAAACTGCAACAGCCATTGACAGGAGTGAAGAATACTTTCATATAGGACAGCGATCAAGTTAATTTGATAGGTAGCTCTGGGAGCTCTGTGGATACTCAGAAGGCTTAGCCAACAAGTTTTCATCAAGGTTGTTAGTTGCCTCTCCATCTGCTTCACAAGGAACTCTTGGCAAGCTTAACTCTATTTCCAGTTGCTAGAGAGACACTTTCAGCCTCAGGATGAAAGTAACACTGGTCCTTCCTTTCAATACATAGCATTGCAACTTAATTCTTAAATAATTTTCCCTCCTGAGGTTGAGTCTGGGAGCAGAATTCACAAAAAAGTTTTCTCACAAAAACACCAACCAGCTTATAAGGAAAATATTAAAATTTAAAATATAAAAAAAGTTCAAAAACTGCAAAATATGATTGGTTTTGTGGTGGGTATTTTTTTTTCCTTTTAAGTCAAAGGCAAGCAATTCACAATGAATAATTTATTTGATATGTATTTCTTTTTTTTTTTTTTTCCCATAGAATTTCTTCTAGCAGTTAGTTTCAACCTCAGGTACATTCCATTTTTAAGCAGACAGCTTTCCTAAAAATTAAGCCACATTCTGAACTTTCTTGGCATGTTCAATACTCTAGAGTCAGAGAGCTGCACAGTAGAATAGAAATGAAGGCAAGCACATCTTCAAGTTTAAATTTAACATTAAGCTTCTGTGAGTGCACCCTCATAAAACTTTGAAGTGTATTCCTTCCCCTGCTCTCCCCTGAGGAGCTGAGTAGCAGAACAGAATCATGTGAATGTTCATGAAAAGGAGGAGCACGAAAAAAGCAAATTAACTCAATGCAGTTCTTTGAACTAAAAAGAAAAACATTTGGCAAAGTCTGGGTTTAGGATATGACACTGCAGATTTACAGAATGGTAAAGAGCAGAAATTCAGCTATTCTCAAATGTGCTGAGTAGAATGTCTGTCTGCATGCTCATCATCCAACAAGCCGAAGCAAAGATAATCTTGCTTGCTCAGCCCTTGTTCAGATTTGCAATTCAGAGGAGTGGAGCTCGAGTGGCAGAGAGCCTAATGCTGTGTCCCTGTGCTGGTGCTCCATCCCTGCCTTACACAGATCAGGCTGAGAATGCCCTGGCCAGCCGTGCTGCCCCTCCTCGTGTGCCACTCTCAGCTGTGTGATAAATGAGTGGATAGTGAATGTTGGCTTTTGCCTATATGAATTTAGCATTTATAAGTGATAAGGTACTGTGTAAAGTAGCACTTAGATAAAATATAGTTGAGTAGAAACAAAGTTAGAGTGAATTATTAACTATGTAATAGTTGGAATATGCTAGAAATGTGGTAAGAAATACATGGTAATAGATGTCTTTTAAACTGATAAGTCACAAAGCCAGAGATCAAGATGCCCTGAAGGAAGAAAAAGAAACAGACCTCATGCATCCCAGGACATCTGTGATCTACAGTCACACCTCCCTGGGAAGAGTGTCAGCCACAAGTGAATTAGGGCTATAGAAGACTTCAGCCTTCAGCCTTGAGACAAACCAGAAGGCCAAGATGGGCTCCGGCCTGGCGGACAGGAGTATAGAGCGAAGAAGGAAGAATGACTGAAGTGTAAATAGGTTTTTTTGGACTTAAAGAATATGTAACAGTTACAGAAAGTACTTAAGCGCACATTAAAATTAATAAAGTGCGGGACTGAGAATAAGGCAAACCAGCCACTCCCGCCCGGCCGTAAGTCTTTGTTCTCCTAATAAATGTTCAATATTATATTCCTAAAAATACCGGCTTGTGAATTTGTTTATATCAGCTGGATGGCCCTGGCAGCCCAGCCCAGCCCCACTGCAGGCAGAGGTACAAAGTGCTGCTTCATTTCACCTGGTTGCAAACAATAAACAACATGAGGAAGTGTACTGCTCTCAGGTACCTCAGGTGCTGCTCCTACCTGCTCTTCGTTAGCTCCATCAGCACAGCTCAGTGTTTTTCAGACTCAGGAGGGCACACACTCCCTGTTTTGGCTCCTGTTCACGTGCAGTGCAGTCTTTCAGTGCAGCTCTATTCCGAACCAAACATCAAACAATCACATCACACAGCTTAGAGCCATGGAATCATTAAGGTTGGAAAAGCCTTTAAAGGCCATGAAGTCCAACCTCTGACCAAACACCACTACGTCAGCCGAGCCACAGCAGCGAGTGCCACATCCAGTGTGCTCTCCTGGGATGCAAAACCTTCATTACAAACAAACCAAACTTAATTCGTTGATTCCTCAACTTGCCTCAGGTTCACTCTGTGTGCAATGGCAGTCTCAGATAACAGAAGCACAGGCCACTAGTAATTAAAATCATATTGATTTTACTCAGTATCATAGTGATTACATGAGTAATGTTAGCCTTCTTATAATGGAATGAAAATTAAGCAGCTGTGTGAATAAGATACTTTCATTTTCTCTAAGATATCATCAGAAATAGAAAAAAAATATTTCAAATCAGTCTAGCAAAATAGATGTTTTTAAGAGACTTTGACTGATGCATTTAAAAATAATTTAAGCCAATAAATACACAGATATAATTCTTTGCTGAGCCACAGAAAAAAGCTGGGACGTCTCAATGTACTCAGGACAGGAGTCATGCACAAAGAACACTCATCCTGCTTGCAAGTTGTGATTTAAGGGAAAAAAATCTTATAGCAATTGCTCTCTTGCTCCCTCCTTGTTCTCTAAAGTGCAGATGGATGCTCCTGCCAGTTTCTGCTCATCCTGCCTGTCCTGTGCTCTGCACTCATGGTCAGAGCAGCCCACACAGCCCAGCACCAGCTCTGTAAAATTCCTCAGGATATTGCTGGGGGATAGAACTCCTATCTGGTGGCTCTTTAGTTGCTGCAGCATTCTTCCAATCTGGCAGAGGCATGACAAATTTGCAAGTCAACATGTTTTAAGATGGATTATCTTTTTCAGAAAATGTCTGCGGGGATGGTTTGGGAAAAAATCCTTTAAAAATCTTGTTCTTGCTTTGCTTTTCACACTGAACATGAGAAGAAATATTCAGAGAGGATTTCTGCATTCATAGCTAATGGGGGAAAGGGTGATATAAGTTCATAGCCCATTTATAAGAAGGGTTAAATAGCCTTTTAATTTGTTTTGCTGTTCCACATAAAGGTATATTTATATGTACACACACCTGTATACACACACATTCCAGATACTATGGAGATAAACCTGCAATATCTATTTTTCCACCTTTAGAACGATAATGCAAAGAGAATTTTTCAAAGTTCTGCATCACTGCAAACCCCACATATTTCATAAAGATAATTAACCACTGAAGAAAGCTCCCAGCAATTTAACAGATACAAGCGAAAATTTAATGCCTTGGGGGCATATCAGATGTTGGAGGATAGCTTAACTACTGAATTATCCACTAACCTTCTCTTCCAGCTCTGCCTTGGGGATACTACAAAAGACGTTTCAAGAATGAGATGGAAGGACCTGAAGGAAAAGCCATGTTAAAAACTTTAAAGCAGTGGCCTAGATCTTGACCTTATCTAAATTAGCTTGGACTTGCATAAGATGGGAAAAGGTTGATGTGGGGGAAAAAGAAGATGATAATGATCAAGTGTCTTGACTTGCAGACAGGCAATAAATCTGTTCTATTGAACATGCCATGAATGACAACAGAGAGTCTTAGACCTGAGAATGAGTCACTGCAAAAAGTATTTTGTGTCTTCTGAGTCAGCTGAAAGGAATAAAAAGGCTCCTCGTACAGGCATTGCGTTTTTATTTTGCAGAAATGTAAATAAACACCTTTCTTAGCTTTCAGTTACAACAGAAAATACAAGCCCCAAACCTTCTGAAGATCCACACAGTCAGTAAATCTCCTCTCCAGTCAAAAATTTTTCACTCTCTATTTCCTTGAGGAAACACACTACACTGCCCAGGGCTAACCTCTAGGATTCAGAAAAAAAATCCTCTATCGACATCTATTGATTTCGCTGCACACTCAGAAAAGTTCAGTCCTGTCTGGAGAGAGCAGGCAGCCCTGCTGCCCACCCCTCACAGGGACAGCAGGTCCTGCCCTGCCCTTGCCAGGGTGAGCTGCGTGTCCTGCAGATGGGGACAGGGGCTGGTGGCAGAAGGGCACAGGGGATGGGGACAGTCCCTGGCAGTGGCCCTGGGGTGGAAGCTGAAGAGTGAGCTCCAGGATGGTTCTTGCAGTCAGCCAGACCTATCACACCTGGTGGCACCAGCAAATACATCTGCAGACCTTTGCTCTTAAGGTTCTCCTTCCTGTTATTTTCTTAACAAAGGAAAAGCCTTAGTTTAAAAGAAAGAGGACAGTGCAATTCATTGCAGTGACCTTCTTCACACAAACCTGTATTTTTAAACACAAATTTTAGGTCTGATCACAAATTTTGCAGAAGTAATCTCCTGCTGTTGCCCTCTCCAGTTTTTCCTACTTTCTTGCTGCAACAAGAGAGGAGTTAGCAGCCTGAATAAGATCACTATACTGTTGCCAACTTTAAAAAGCGCCAAACAAAAAAAAATATTTCAAATAAAGCCCAACTCAATGCACACAGCTTCAGCAGAACAGTGTATGCATTCTGGATGCTCTTAAAATTTGTATCATATGCTTTACAAATGTTAACTGCTTAGTTCTAACACTTCATGGGATGCAAAGGCCTAAAGGATTCACAGATGAATTCACTTGATATTTTAGTTTTTTGAGAAGGATAGGAGGATAAAGGCTTACAGCTCACAAAAATGAGAACAAAACTACCAATGGTACTCATTCTACTAAACCAGCTACAAGGCTTTCCACATGGGTGTACAATATATATATGAGCTGCTAAAGCAAAGATGGGTTATGACCTCTAAGATGGGAGTATTTAGAAATACATCTCTCCCTCTCAGGGGTTTCTGACTGTGCAAGCAGTGTTTGTTTACATATGTATCTTAAAAGTTTTCTGCACCTTCTTTTTTTACTAGTCATGTTTTGTTTTTTAGGCTTGCAAATAGAGTTGTACTTGTAAAAAAAACAGTCAATGCATCTGAGTCTAAAGAGAACCTGTGCCTTGCAGGTGGCACAATCAGGTTTCCTCAGGAGTTCAGGCCTTTCTCTCTTTCTCAGCACATTCTGTAGGTTTGGACCTTTGCCTCACCTCATTAATTAGTTCAGTTCTCCAGACACACTAAAAACTCTGTGCTCGTCCTAGCCAGCCTCCAAGAAAACAAAGGACAAGTTCAAGCCCTTTCACATTCTTTCTTAAAGGTCTGTCAATCTTATCCTTCTGAGGTGAATCCTGGAGCCTTCAGGGACTTCATACCTTACCTTTCCTGCAGACGTACTAAACATCTCCTCTATCTTTCAGCTATTTCCTTTTCATTTAACTCTCTGTTCCCCTCGTACTCCTGACTATACTGTAATATTTCTACATTAAATCTTCTAATTTATTAATCTCTGGCATAATCTCCAGTACTGCTCCCTGCTTTTGGATTCTCTTGGCCCCTCAGTTCCAGAGCCCATTCCCACAGTCTGTAGCCAAAGTCCCTAGCCCAAGGTTTGCCAGCCTCCTTTCCCTGTGGATATCCAACAGCCAGCTGCCCTCACTCCAAGCTCTTCCTCCACTTCTCTTCACTCTCTGCAAAGGGATTCCCAACCCTTTTCTCCCTCTGTTTACACATCTAACACTGGCTGGCTCTGGGTTACTGCAGGGACAACTCTTCAGTCCTTTTTGAATGGACAGCAGGATCCTCTTCCAGCTGTCCCCACACAAACACTGCTGTGTGTACCCAACAGGCCAGGCTCTCTCCTCGCTCAGATTTCCTACACTGTGCCATCCAAAGCCTTGAACCCATTTCATCAGCCTTCAGTATTCTGCGGGAGCATGGGATATCAGTGACAAAATGACTGCTCCAGAAAAACTCCAGAAAATTTAATTTGAAGGCAGCAAGCTTAGTCTACATGTCCCAGTCTCAGGATAGCTTTTGGATATTTGCTCAAGGGCCGCTTTCAACGTAGGGGTACAAAGCATTTGTACCGCACCTGCAGAAAGATTATTAGTGGCATTTTCTTTTTTAATCCATTTTGTGACACTGTAGTTTAGAAACTGTTCACACAATTCCACTTTTTTACCCTTCAGGCTTTTAATCTTTTTTCTGGTTCTCAGGGAAGGCAAAAAATTCCAAGTCAAGAAGAAGCTGCACATAGAAGGCAGGTCCTACTGCAATTACTCACATTTTAATCTACTGAACATTCTAATCAAATCCTGACTACCTGGAGTTTTTCAAGTTTTTAGATCTTAATTTCACAATTATTATCATAATCTGCTATATACATACTCTCTGTGTTTGCACTAGGAAAAAGGTATTACCAATGGAATAAAGGATTTGTAGGAAATTGTTGTACAATCCTATTAATAATATAAAATCAGTCTAAACCACAAAGCAATTTTGTTGACTCATGGGACAATAAATATGCCTTATTTAAAGCCTTTTTACTTTTTATTTCTGAGTTCTTCTTCAAATCATTTTTATTGTCTGATTAAGAATAATTCAACATAAGATATGAGTTTTCCAGCTAAGAAGCCATTATCAATTCAAACATCAAATTGACTTTGCTTCCAATATGCAAGCAAGTGAACTAAGCTTGTTAAACTTTCTTTAAACTAGACATATTTTATAACCTGGAAAGAATAACTCTTTAATACATTAAATTCTTCTACTTTTATAAATCTTAGATGGTTTACCTATCATCTATTTTAGGTTCAGGCCATGGATAGACAGATACTAGATCTTCTGCCTATAAATATGGGCCAAATGGATGCTTATGTATTATCTGAAATTGAGTGTCTGCACAAAATCTTTAGATAGACACAAAAGTCACTTACACATTTTACTCACCTGATTACATTTAACCCTCATATGAACTGAAAGACATTATATGCTGAGATAACTGGTTATTTTCTGATAAGAATCTGGGGGTTGGTGGAGCATCTTAAATGTTAAAAGCTACATTTTTCACTGGAAATTTTTCCAGTTTTCATAGAAAAAGCTTCCTTGATCTAAAATGGAATTGCAGACAGACAACTGCTGTTGAAGACTCACTCCACAAGAGTACAATCCTCTGGTAAGAAAGCCTTTAAGAATAAGCCCAGCTTAGTCCACCAAGTACCAGGCTCATTTCAGCCCAGGACTGAAGGGCTGATCAGGCAGGTCTATTCCACCTATTTTTTCAGAATTTCACCTGCAGATCAGCTCTTCATGACAACTACAAAACTTTGTCTTTTTGCATGATTCCAATCCGTAGCATAATGGACAGACAAGGGGATGTGAATTACTATTTGTCTGGGGCCATTCAGCCAATAGGCTTTTTTAAAGGCAAAAAGAAGTAAATTTATTTCTAGAAACAAACCCAAATGGAATTGTTATAAGCATACCTGCACGCACATGTACAAGTTCTAGAATTAACAGAGATAGATGCATGAGAGAACATGAAACATCCTTGAAATTTGTCTGAAACTTACAGGGTTTTAAGGAATATTTAGAGCCATACAGAAACAAAAGACACGCAAGTGCTAATTTCTTTTTCTTTTGGCTTTCCTTTGCACTGATAGTTGAGCTTGTGAAATTTTACTGGCTAGGATTTTTGTATGAATGGCCACTGGGTGCCACTGTTCTGCTGCATAGAAAAAGAGCTGAAACAACATTTCTGTTTAGTAATAAGTTTTTTATTATTAAAGTATGTATACTACTGCTTCATATACCCATCTTTTAGAAATTACACTGCTGCACAATTCATAGGGAACTTTTTCATGGCAGAATGATAGGAAAACTGGCACTAAGAGACTGGAAAACCAGTCTAATCTCAACAGGCAATATAACCTGGAAGAAACTTTTTTCCACTGTTTATTTTCTACTTAATAAAAGAGAGACTTGCTATCCAGCCTCAGGTTCGATATTCATTTGCTGAATGACCTTGTGGAATTCCCTGGCAGCTGTGCACAGTTGCTTTTCCAGTACACAGATATGTACAACAAATGTTCAAATGTACATGGAAACAGGATCTGTTACTCTGAATTGGGCCCTAGAGCACACCGTGTGTGTGCAGCTACAATAATTGTGCCCAGGGATTAGTGCATTTCTGAATGTGGGAAGCACAGCCTGAACTCCCCTGAGCCTTATTTACATCAGTCAGGAAATGGGGTTAACAGTGAGCATGCAATTTGTGACAAGAACACTGCAGGGAGAGACCTTTGCACAGGCAATAGGAACAGGTTTGGGCCTGTGGAAAGAGGAGCCTCAGGAAGTTGAAGTCCAGCTGAAGTGGAACTTGCAGCTTTAGAAATTATCTCATAATGGCAGAGGACAGAGGGAGGCATTATGTGGGTCTGACCTCCACATCCCCTCCACAGAAATTATAACTGCAGTACTAAAAGTCACCTTTTGTTCCCAGCTGTAATCCAAACATATTCAAGGTCTAAATAAAGCTCCCAGAGGTTAACGAAGAAAGACAAGGAAAAATGCTGCCAGTCCAAAGCATTAAGTTATAGCAAGTAAAAGAAAGAGTGAAGGACCGAGTTCCTTGAATGTTCAGAAGATAGACTTCAAAATAAGAAAAACATCAGAAAGAACAAAGCAGCCTGAACTACAGTGTTACACCTTTAAGCCAAATCAGAAATCAAGATATTTCCAATTATGCAGAGAGTTTTCAACTTTTCAAAAATATATTATAATAAGAAGGAAAAATTGTAAACTTTCTTGCAAATCTGACATATTATTGAGGGAATTATATTAAATAACCATATGTAATTTTTCTAATATGTTATACTGTTCAAATGTGGACTGATAGTTGTTCATTGTATTCCTCTGGTGCAAACTTGAAAGAATTTCAGAAATGCTAAACGGCCTTAGAAAAACATTTTTAATAACAGAATAGGGCTAGTCTTAATCCACTGCATAAGCCCAAACCCTATCACATTCCTCCAGAATAATTTTGAAGAAGTGAAAAGGACACTGGTCATGTTTTTTACCCTTTTATGTACGACACTCACCAGAACCTTTTTAAAGCAACTCACAACTCCATAGAAAATGCTGTGTCCATCTCAAGTACCTCACAGGATTTTGAAAGTACATTTGCAGAGATCTAAAGAATGTTTCTTATATCTTTCTTTATTATCCAAGGCAATATTTTTGGGTTCCCACCTAAGATCAAAACAATTTGGTGTTATCCTTTTTAGCACTCTGACACCCTGCTGTGCCCATCACACTTGGAGAGGAAGACTGTCCATCCCACTTCTTTTCAGCCCCTGGCAGCTTCTAATTACTTCCCTGCCCTTCAATTCCCTCACCCATCCTCTGCAGTGTGCCAGTCACACCATAAAAAGTGAAGCCATGAAGTTCAACCATGAAAAAGCACAGCAGGGCAGTAAACAGTTTGAGAGGAGTGCTGAACTCCCCTCTGGGCAGCCAGGTACCTCCTGTGTCAGTCACTCAGCCACCGAGACAGGGAGATGACAAGGCTGTCTGCACTCCTTACCTTTCATGTTTCCAGTTTAATAGGAGGTAAAAATTGGTTTCTCTCTGATGCTGAGTGCCTTCCCTCACCTGAAGTGACCAGCTCAAGTATAGTACAGCACATATAGTACAGCAAAAACTGTTCCACTTCAAGGAACTGATGGATGAAGAGCAGAGCACAGCAGAGACAGAGGTGACCTTAGGGCACTTCCAGCTGTCTTTGCTATATTGAATGGTATGGAAACAGCTTCTACTTGGAGACAATAAAGATGAATTTTATGAAAACACTCCTAGGCCTAGATAATTTGGGTGCACCTGAAAAGTTAGAGGAAACAATCTAAACTGACCAGAGTTTAAAGGGAAAACCATCTAGCCCATGTTCATACTGCACTTTGTAAATTTGGCCAAATAGATGAACTGGCAACAGCAAGCCGGGAAATTTTTATGATTATTAAAAAAATGTTTTTCTTCATGGTTTCCAAAGTACTATTATTGTGAAAGTGTTGGGACACATTTGCAGTTGTTTTTCTCTCATCATCAACAACACACAAATATGCCTTGGGTATAAAGGCCATAAAGGCAGATACCCATCTGAAACAAACCATGCTGAGATTAAATGCATTTTCAATTAATACTTAGATCTGCTTCCCGTACCCTAGTCAAATGATCTTGCAGCTCCCCTTTATTTTAAAGCAGACAAAAGATACAGTTGTACAGTAGGAGAACATTTCATGCTTTGGTGAAACAGAGGCAAACATATGGTTTTCACATCCCTAATTTCATTACAGCTCCGCTCTTCTCTGCAATAACTGTCTCTCCCATAATACTTCCAAATGCCCTGAAATACTCTAAGTGAATTTGGTAACTAGCAAACTGCTGTGTTTCTCTGTTCATTAACATGAACTGTCTTGTTTCACTTGCCTATCACGCCAATGTGATATGGCATAATGCCGTGCTACATGCTGTAACAAGTCAGAAAAAATTTAAAAGGCCACATGTTTGGCTTTATACTTAATTCTCAACAGCCTGTGCATTGTCCATTACACAACCCAGGTAATTTAATAGCCCAGCTGCTCAAGAAGAAAACGAAATGACAACTTTTTACAAGTTTAGAAACTCGTATGGTTGTCATTTATCTGTGAATGGCTCTCCATATGTAGACATTTATAAGGGCTTTTTACCATCTTTTGCAGAAAATAATGCTCATAGCTTTCATGGACTTCTAAGAAAATTTACCATAAAAAATTTAACGGTTTGGCAGCACTTAAACACCGAAATTCACAACTGTTGAAGAGGCTGAACACTGTGGGAGCTGCCCAAGAGCTGGAAAGGAATCTTGGCTGTGGGTGCATGAATGACAAAATTTCTTTCTCAGAAAGCTCAAAATCAAAAGTCAGTCATCTTTCTGATGAAAAGGTGAACAGTCAGTGATTATTATTTAACATCATATGGCATTTTCTCTGTTGTACAGATGTATTTGTCTAACAAGTCCAGAGCCTGGAGGAGAATATGGCTCTAGACATTTTCCCAAGCCATTCAGTACAGGGAGTAAATTCCAGTTGTGGGAAAACCTTGCTGAGGATAGAAAGGAGATTTCAGTCTGCCTGCAGCCAGAATCCCTCATCCCTCCTGGCCTTACAGGCACCAGGAATGGCTTCCAGCCCCTGCATCTCTTCTGTTCATGTGCTAAGGAAGCACAAAACAAACAGGAAAATGCACACTGAGGTAGCAATACTTATCCTGCCCTAAGTCACACAGCCTGTTTTGCATCACTTAGCTCTTCCCTTTTCCAAACCTGGCAGCTTTCTCAGGAAAGATCAGTGCTTAGCTGTAGAATATTCCTGGAGGAATCCAGAAATAGTTCCTAGGAGGCAGAGAGTGCTCAACCTGAAGGTACCCCTGTATCAGAGGAGATGAGCCATTTTATCACTATTTTACATATCCTGCCAGGCACAGCTGAGGTGAGGACACCTATCTGATCTCACATTCCTTCTGAAGTGATAAAGAGGATCTCACACTGAAGCTTTAATGTGTAAAATACTTCTTACCTTAAAAACTAAAGCAATATCTATACATACATACCAGAATTAGGCAACACTAATACACCTGATCTCTTCATCCCATTTTCCTTTACTTAGGACAATTATTTTATGCTGAAACAGCAAAGCCTGACTTTTGTAATCAGGAGATCCCAGAAGAGCTCAGCATTATCTGCTGTACCAACTGAGGATTTACAGAACAAACACAAAGCACTGTGGCCAAGAGCTCAGATCTCCAGAGTCTGTTCTCCATCCTCTGAGAGAGTAATGGGGAAAAGAGGAAGGCTGAGCCTCCCAGGATCTCACTGTGGCACAGCAGCACCTCTGCTGGGGACCATCAGCTTTTAATTTTAGTTTCACCTTCAGATTATCTCTTTCATTTCTGTTAGCTACACTTTTATATAATCCTGTGTCAGCCTGGGGGGTGGTTAATAATTTTAATATTTTTATCTCAGTTTCCTTCATGTAACAATTTTTTTTTTTTTTAATAGAAGTAGTAACATATAAAAGGTCAGGAAGGGCGAAGCCTAATGTAATTGTTTTCATAGGAAGGAACTAGATACAATAAGAAGCATCCAGGGGACTGACCTTTACTTCTCTAAAATTTAAACACTTAAAATAAGGGTAATTTGGTGCCAGCTAAAATGTATTGTAGTTTACCCTTTATTGAAAATATGCACCAAATTGCATTGTGTGGCTGCTTTATCGGTACAGATTAGAGGTCATCAGAAGCTCTAAAAATCACTGTGTTCCTGCATAGGAAAGAAGCAAAGTTATGGCACAAAAACGCCAAACATAAAAGAAACACCCACAAACAAAAACCAAAACCAACAAAAAACAAAAAAACAACCCAAACAAACAAACAAATCTGAGTAATGATATTATAAAAGTGCAAATCTCTGTCCCTAAGTCCTGCATATATTTATTCTGACTGAAAACTCTTGTTGAATATTTACATGCAGGAAAAGAGCCTGGCTGATGATGATTATGAAGTGCCCATGTATTATTAATACTTTTAAATATCTGTGGCGCACACAGAAGCTCTTCATGTGAGGTAAGGCATAAACAGAGTCTGTTTCTCTTCAAAAAGACATTCTACCTCCAAATACAAATGCACTGATGGTTTTGTCAAAGAAATGCTTTTGCTTACACCTTACAAAGGCCTTACATCCGACCAACCTAAACGCCAACACAAGCAGAATTTGAGACATTCAAGAATATTGTGAATGCAAGGCAGCCAATAATGAATGTTTTACTTTTAATTGAAATATATAGCTATCGCTTGTAAAATCCATAAATCACTCCAACAGAAGAAAGAACATTACATGAAGAATTTGATACCCTTCAAACTAAAACAAATGCATCAACTATTAAAATAAATGTGTGTATTACAGGAAAAATTGATCAAAATCAGATACAATATTTTATTCACCAAATCAGACACATCCCTGTTGAATCACTGCAGGATGAGATACATCATCTATCAAAACAGATACCTCCTACAGTAAATCAAATCCACCATCTGATTTAAATATGTCTCCCACTGAATCAAAAATATCACCCAATACATCAACTATGTGGCACCAAATACATGGCATTTTAAAGAATTACCAAGCAGAATGCCTCTAGATTTAACATGGATAACGTTTAAATTAAAATTTATTTAGACAAAGAGATAGTACTTCCAGACTCCCTTGAAGGCTGATTCCTGGACTAGGGACTGTTATTATATTAATGTTTCCCTGGAGCATCCTTTGTTTAAGGCACCTTGCTAGGAAGAAGTGCTTTCCCTATCTGTAGCAATGTGGGTTTTAGGATTCCATGTGCTCCTTTGTGCCTCTGCTCTGTATACCATTGGTTCATTTTGAAATATGCTCTGCTGTACCCCAAAATCTATTGGTGGGTTCCCTATGCCTGTCTTCCCTTCATACTCCCCGGGACTGGCTCTGGGGGAGACAGTCCCTCCCCTTCCTTTCCCTCTATAAGGCGATGTCCAGATCACCTCGTGGTCTTTGCATCTCTGGGTTGCTAGCATCCCCTACCTGCCTTGTCTCCCTTCCCCCTTCTCCTTCCCTGTAACCCTTTCCCCCGTTACCCCAAATAAACCTCTAGCAGAACAGAGATGCAGTCCAGTTCTTTCCTTCATATCACGATATTCCTGTTGAATTGACGCGGTTAGAAGACTGCCGCCATGCCGTGGAACCTCAGGGGCCGCTCGCCCCAGATCCGGTGGGATTTACAAGAACTAGAGACCCGGTCCGGGGGGGAGCCGGCCTGTACCACCCTCCCGGACCGCGATACAACACCCATCCCAGCAGAAAAGGAGGGATTTCATTCCATTTTTGTCCACTCCCCAAACCTCTGACACCTGGACCAAGGACCATGAGGACATGCTGTCCCCAGCTCCTCCTCAAAGGGAAGTGCCAGCCCTTCCCAGCATGTTCAGAACACCACAGTCCATGCACCATTAAATGTAGAGATGCAAATATTATCCCCATCAACCCCAGAATCATGGATACTGACAATGAACCACCCAACAGCCAACCAATAGGGTGATCCTCTGTAGTATTTTTCTATTACAGTCTCATGCAGCACAAAACCAAGTCCATGCTCAGCCCAAGAGTGCATAGATGGTCTCCAGAACACATTGCCAGAGTGTGAAGGAGATGCTGGAAAGAACAGTCACAAAAGTTAGGGAAAGGTTCTCAAATACACAGCTGTCAATCCAGGCCTGGAAAGCTACCAAGGCACTGACTCAGGTGCTGGGACAGTCACCTTGTGAGCCATCCATGCACACTTGCACTGCTTTTTAACTTTTTCCTCAGCAACTGGCAGATACAACTGACAAAGACATAATGCTGTGCTACACTTGACCTCAGACAACCTTTTCATACCCTTACACACTCTGCCCGATCCCATATTCTTACCTGGAATTTGGTGTCCCAATCAAAGCGGAGTACAGGCAACTGATCTGTTCACAAGCCTCAAAATATTCTTTTCTGCAGACTCAATGCCTAAATAACTGTGTCTCGCATTTACGAAAACACTGTGACACAGAGGGAACAACAGTGCCCTCTGTTTCCACATTCGCTCAGCACTTCAGATGGGACATCACTGGCTTGCAGATGAGATGCTCCACCAGCTTGACATGGTGAGAATCAAGTTTTTCTTATTATATTGAGAGCTCTTTGGGTGCTGCATTTAGGACTACTGAGTATGAGTGACCTTGTGCCTCTCCTCTCAAAGGCAGCTTAATATGCAGCAAAAAGAGGGGATGAACTCTGAGGTGGGAAGGGAAGCTGAGAGCACAGAGCCTGACATTCCAGTTGTGCCAGTGAAAGAAACTGGGCAGATTTGTTTTCCTCTCTCCGCTCCCAGCAAAGGGAGTTGATGTCTCAAGTTTCATCAGCGCTGAGAAATGAGCGTTCAATAGAACTCAGGTTAAAACTGACCATACGTGATACATTGTAAAGACTTTCAGGATCAGATTAAGTCACCTACAGGGTCAGAATGTTTAAAATGCAGTCTGATTAACCCTGGCAGCTTGAGTATTCTTTCAAGGATGACAAAACTTGTTCCACTGGGACACTCCCAAATTTTGGGTTTAGCTTATAAATTAGGCTATGGAACTAGTGCTTTTATAGCAAGCTGTTAAAAGGAACAACAAACCATGCTTGTTACTCCTCTGCCATTCCCTATTATCACTCTCTTCTGTCAATAGAAGCATTGATTATAATTGCAGTTTTGCTCAACTGCGATTGATTAGAATGTAAAGCAACAAGAGTAGTATAATTATGTCAAAAAATGCCTAGTGACATGAGACATAAAGCTGGCTTGATACACTACTAACAAGTAGAAAAAACATATGTTTTCCTTACACTTGCTATGAATCCTACAAAATACAATGCTATTCTGCATTTCTGAAGTTGTCACAGGAAAACATACCATTAGCTTGGCAAATCCAGCCAAGGGAAGAAGCAATTTACAGATGTGATGTCTTTACCAGACCTGTCTTACCTCTTAAATCTGACAGAGCTAACCTGAGTAGTGTCTGTGTGTTTAGTTAATTGAGAGTCTGAACAGCAGGAAGAATTTCCAAACACACGACCTTGCAGAAGGTGATGTTTATCTCGGGTCAGGATGGACACTGCTGGGCCTGGAGAGAGTTCAGGCAGCAAGGTGGGTGGTGCTTTGTTCGCCTCCTCTGCTGGATATTGTCACAGCTTGAAGCTGAGAGTGGATAACAATTCCTCCTTTCCAGAGGACACAGCAAGGCTGGCTGTGATGGCAGGAGACAGCAGGAGGGAGATGCACCTGCACAACAGCAGAGCTTCTCTTTGGTGGGAAGGTGTTCAGTGGGGATTCTCTGTTCACTACAATTCTCTGCCACACTACAATTGACTTGAGTCAGCAGAAGAATTGAAATTAAAAAGTTTAAACTCATTCCATGAATTGCTTCATGAAATGAACGGTCATATATTAAAATTCAGATATAGAATATAAATATCAGGGGGAAGCACAACTACACAGACTCAATATTTTCTTTTGCAACACTTGTAGTTTCTGAAGGCAAAGAGCTCCAAAACCAAAGTGGTGTAAAGGCAAAAAGATTTATTTTGCTTCCTCTTTTTAATGCCTCTCCCTTTCAAATAACATGTTATCTTAAATTATATTGTACAATCTATTTCTACATCTTCTTATTTAAAGGATCTTAAAACCATTAAAGATGGATTTTGTTTATGGCATTTGCTAGAACCTAAGGCACAAGGGAAAATATTCAAAAGGTACTAATCTGAGCATAAAGTTTTTAAATCATGGCTCTGACACCTACAGTTTTGTTGCCATAGCTTAAATTTTAAAGAAACTCCTATTTTTACCGTATATCCCTGTGTTCCTTAAGACAATATAAAAATAAAATACAGAAATCCCTTCTTTTTAATTATAAGATAGTCTTAAGTAGAATTTAATTAATAGAGATAAAAGCTAATCCTTTCTTCTTAAAAAAGACCATATCTAGCTTTACAGCAAAGTTACCAGCACTTTACACAAAGCCTCTGTTATTTTCTTTGCTTCCAAGGCATATTCAGGGACTCCTTTTAAGGCCTGCCCATAGAAGTAAATCAATTAAAATCAATCAAATCAAGTACAATTCCCTGTAACATTACGATTAGAGAAATATTCTTGGCTAGTTTTAATGGGAATGAAGCAGATAAATTCTCCACTCTCCATTAAAAAAATGGAGAAAAACAAAATCAATTTTGAACATTTCATAGGTTCAGAGAATTTGCCATACTATTGTTAGACCTATTCAAAAGGTAAAGTTTCTTCTGTTGCACATGGCTGTGTTGTGCTGTACACACAGGGCAATCCCCCTCTGCCTCAGTCCTCCAGGTGATCTGGTTTCATGCTCATGCCTGAGATTAGATGAAGCAATTGCTATTTTAATTCACAAAGCTCCCACACTGTTAAAACTGTCACTAAAATGATACTGCATTTCTGGCAAAGACTGCTAATGTGCTGCTGTTCTGTGTTACTGCATATGCATCAACAGTTCAAATATTTGCAAAACTCTGCCCTCCCCCAAGAGCTTCTTTCCTCATTTTAAGTCTCCCACTATGTGCAGTTCTGCCACACCTCCAGGCACTGGCACTGCTCAGTGGCTTCAGGGAGGGACAACGTGAAGCCCCAGCAGCCACTGGGAAACCTTTAATCTGATTTTTAGCCTATATTATCTGAACCCTTTCAGTTTAGATATAGTTCTATGCACTTATATTTACATTAAGTGTTTGATAATGAAAGATTTAAAGTAGTATTTGGTAGATGCTGGAGAATCCTGCTGGTTATTCAGTGATGGGCAGTAAATTCAGTACAGCCAATTGCTGCAAAAAAAGCCCTCTAGACACTTCATTAAATTCCTACATTGCTTCTTTTTCTGCTAAAGAAAATATGGGTTAACTAGAGATCACAAATATTACATGGTATTATGGTGAGAAGTTAATGAACACAGCAAAATCACCACACCACTATCCTCTTAAAGTTACATGGCTTTTTTACTCTAACACCAACTGTATTTTGTAGCAGAAACTTTCAGGAAGCAAGCATATTCATAGATCTGTAAATATTATTTAAAACAAAATATTTAGGCGAAGTTGAGCTTTTCTAGATCCTCTAGCCATAATAGTAATGCTGACCTATAAAAGATACTATGCAACTGAAATTCCTCTGAAAGTATACATAATCCTTTAGGGCAAAACCATTGCAAAGTACCTAAGACCAAATCTATAGAAGAACTAGAGGCCATGCAGATAAATTCCCAGTGTCTATGAAAACATAATTCATACTTAATACCAAACCAGAACAATGACCAGTTAAATGTGGTTGCTCGGGTTTCTGAAGAGCTGTGTCCAAAGAGAAAATTAGATACACTTGCCTGCAGCCAGAAGGGGTTAGTTTCCATTTGGGGAATGGTAAAGATCCTGACAAAGTTCACTAGTCAAGATTATAAGAAATTGCACATTTCACATGCCATTTAATGGGTGTTTTTCTTGGGAAAATGCTTTTTATCTGTCCCTTTCACCAACAAATTTTGCATCAGTATTTTTGGCAGTTGCTAAATCAAAATGATTTTCAAATGTCATATAATGACTACTACAATGTTACTGAACACTGCAGACATACCTGAGGCAGACACAGGTATTGCAGAAGCTCATTATCCATCTCATTTCACTTTAATAAGTGAGACTGTATACTTATAGGACTAGAATTTAATCTTAATATTAAAAAAATGTTATATGTATCTTGCAACTTTGTACAATACATCTTGAATATTTTGTTGTTTCTTTTTTCCCTGACTGTGTATTTAATGGGGGAAAGCCTATTATTCATACCTCTGCTCTTAATCAAAGCTGAGAATTCTGTAGAGAAGCAGAAAATTGAAATCGGCTCTTGCAACCTAGAGCTGAACAATTATGACTTGATTTACAAGGAGCCACTTTACTACATATTTAAATGCAGCTCTGCTGCAAAATCTGGGGACTTTTCAGATAATCAAAATGCTACAGATTTAGCACTTTTAATTTTTGCTCCATCTCCTGCCAGCTTGAACTCTGATTATAATTACCATTTCATCTTCCCCTGAATGACATTGTTTTATCAGAGGAAGACACTGTATCTGGAGTCTGAGTGTGATGATTAGTGAGGAACCAGTTTTCAATGGGAACAATTAGTGTGCCCTGAAATGAATCAGGATGGGGAGTAATAATTTGAAGCTGGAGATAATCTCAAGTCCTTGAGACATAATGCATAACCCCCATAGCTCTGCAGTGCATGTGAGGTAACTGTGCAGACACAGAATGGAAAAACCCTCCCCTGCACAGGGCAGTTTCCTAAGGAATAAAAAGGAAAAAAAGCCTAACAACTGTCTACCTCCACTGGCGCTTACCCACATTTTGTGTCTGGACACGTTTTTTTACTTCTTTGGACTGATGTGACCAACTCACTGCGAATAACAAAATCATGCAGGACAATCTATTTTTGTCAATATTTTGAGACTATTATTCCTGTGTTTTTTCCCAGAAAATATGTTAGAGAAAAATACTTCAGCAGTGAAATACCCCTGATGTATCCCAGCTGCTGGGGGACAAAAAAGGGGTGGCTGCTGTGGCTGATTCTGGCTCCTGTTGCTCTGTTCACCTATTACAGATTTAAGTAATCGACAAAAGGTCTCTGCATAACAGAAAAAAATAAAACTGAACTTTAGATAAACCACACATAGAAGTGGTCTTAAGCTATAAAATGTATGTAATACATGCTGAGAATAAGAAATACGAAGAGTGTTCTCATATTAGCAACATCTTTACTTTTCAGCTCCTTTGGGCACAGGGATGTGGGAGACTTGCCATAAATAAACTCAACTGTTAGAAAACCATGAAGTCTGATATACCTCTAACATAAATGGACTGCTTTGGAAAGTTCTTTTCTTTGTGAGAATTATCTTTTTAGTGAAGAAAAAAATCTACTGATAAAATGTCAAGAGGAGTAATAAATCGACACAGATGAGTGCAAGTACCTTTTGTAACACTTGCAATAAATTCTGATTGGCACAGGAGTATGGAAAAAAATGGTGTGGTCCTGCTGCTCATGCCAGAGACAAGATGTAGCAAAACACATAACCTAAAATTCATAGCTGTTTCCTTAAAATTTATGTCAGTACTGCTGCTACTCTAGTTTCTAGTCTTTGAAAAACCTCTCCCCCAGCTACATTTATGCTGAAAAATGCTCTAAGTACTCTTTTTCTGGTCAAGGAAACTGCAAATAAACTTTGGGTCATGGCTTTCAAGATGTGTCATAATATCTCAAAAAGGGTAAAGTTGTATGTTCACAATTTTTTTGTGAAGTGTCGCTTATAGGTGTTTTATTTCTGTGTGCATTTTTTTAATGGAAAAGCCTTTCCTATTTGATAATATTTCAGCTGGAAAAAAGAATAAATGCTCTGAAAAATCATTAAGTCAAACAGAATTTCTGCTCACCTAATTCAGAATGATAGAGTAGAACTCTTCAGAAAAAGGCATAAAGAAGTTTTGTGAAAATAACTAGAAAATGGAATATATTTTATACAAGACTAAACAGGCATTACTTTAGAAAAGACCCAATGAGAGGAAACGAAAATGTCATAGAGAGCAAAATAATGAGAGCTTTGTGAATAGTGAGTGATTACTCACAGCTTCCCAATGCAAAAGAATGATGTATTGCCCCACGAACTTTTCAGGCAACAACTTTTTTTAAAAAGGAGAGGGTTTTTGATTTTGTTTTTTTAACAGAACGTGTAGTTAAGTGGTGAAATTCAGAATCACAGGATGTTGTGAAGTAAAAAATATAGACATGTTCAAAATCTAGAGAAATCTGGAGAAGTATGTCTGTCAAGGAGCATAAGTGTGGCAGCATAGACTCTTTCCCATGGTAATTTTTTCTTTTTCTTCCTGTGTTTTTTATAAATAAAGTTTGGATGTTATTGAAATGGTCTCTGGAAAGATAGGTGGTTCAAGCCTGGCCAATCAGCCTAGGGGGAGGTTTTGAATTGGCCCAATCCAGATGACCTTTGAAAATCTATATAAGTTTTGAAATTAAATAATAAATTCAGATTTATGCCACTTGCGATTCAGCCTGGTTCTTTCACTCCACTAGCAGTTCAACAGCAACACATAAGATCCCAAACATGAATTGAATTTGTGTCTCAGCAAGTTCCAGAAACCACTGGTGAAACAGGCAAGGAGGTGATGCTGTAATTGCAATAATTCAAGTGTGGCTCACATTCTTGTTTTCTTACATTGGCTTTTCATTAACCTATTATCCCATCATCTTTTAACAACAGGTAATAATAAATTTGTTTCCATTTAACATGCCAGGAAACCTGTGAATTTATAGCACTGCCCCAAAACAGTCCAAATAACACTGTACATGTGGGTGGAGGTTGAATAAAATACAGGATGAACAGAACCCTGAGAAACAGGTGTTAATTGATATTTGATATTGCAAACTGGTGTATAAACGTCAGACCTATTTCTCCTCTTGTGTGGTATTGCTGCTGCAGAAAAAAATCCTCAAGGTTCAAGATCTATAGAAAAAGAGCAAATCCTCAAAATCTAGGATTGCTTTTGCAGGTTTGCCTCCTGTGATATCCAACAGGGTTAGCCTGCAACACCAGAAAACATTGTTTAGAAAGGTATGTTTACTTCCAAAATGTCAGCTGGAATGTACTTTATAAATATTTTGCACAGGATTTATGCAATAATAGAGACCATTAAGGAAAGTATTAAAAAAACCCCCATGAATAATACTGCTTTTAATAGCACTTATAAGGCTGAGACTGCATTATACTCATTACACCAAATTACTCAGAACGACGAGACAAACTGTAACCTAAGTCATGTAAAGACAGGATTGCCCATCTTCTTGTTAAAAATCTAACCAAAAAGTGTTCATGAGGTTTCTCAGTTTGCTACCAAAGCCCCAGTGTTTGAATAATGCATAACTGTGTCTCCTTGCTAAAAAGGAGGAAAACACCTTGAGGTCCTGTGTGGCAGGAGTCTGAGAGGGATGGATTTCTTTTAAAAAGCAGCAGTTGAGCCACTCCAAATAGCTCTCAACTTACTGTACTTTCCCCTGTCTCCAAAAAAAAGTGCATTCGTTATTTGGTATGTTAAAGCATAAGCCCAGTGAAGGCTTTAGAAAAGGCAGCTTGCTCCCGTGAACTGCAGTTTAATTTCCTTCCCAGCAAACCTCAGAGCAGGCCATTCAGCACAGCCCTTCCCTAAAGTTGAGCTTCACCCGCGATGAAAAATACAACTGCTCCAGTCAGCCTGGTTGCTAGGCTAGCATGCGGCAAGGGAATAAATTAGCAACAAAATAGTCAGAGTTTCAAGCTTTTGTGCACCTCTAAAATATCAATAAGTAGTGTTCTGGAGTTGGTGAAAAATGATGTGCTCAGAACAATGCCCCGAGGAAGGCACTGCCCCATACACTGGGTAAGTCAGATTGAGCTCGCTGTGGCTAGTGCCAAACACAGGCTTAGAAAACATCAGAATAATTTTGCCCTCATGAAAGATAATGTTCAAAAACTGACCAAACAAACAAACCACCAACCAAAGAGAGGTTTTTATTTCTGCAGGAAACCTAAGTATCTCTGCAACTTTTTGACCTATTTGACGATATAAATCTGAGAAGCTAGCTAGGGATGCAGCTTACTAAACTGATTTTTTTTTCCTTTTATGAGAAACAGAGGCTCAGAGTTGCTTTGGCACCTGATTAACTCTGGGCCACAAGCTCAGATTCACTAAGGGTGAGCTGCCAGTCTGACAATTCCAGGATACTTCTGTGTGATTCCAGGATTCACTGTGTGAATCTGCCTCAAAATCCCCTAGATTTAGTTTGAAGACCTGCTGCTACCCTCTAGCCAAGGCAGGTCTTCCTCACCAATCCTGCTGCATCTGTTCAGCTTTCAGTCAAAGTAGATTTGGGTTGAGTGCGTCTCTGTTACATATCTCCAGATGAAATCTTCAGAGATTCTGCGAAGGGAAGTGGTGGAGCAAACACTGAACTGAAGGGGAATAAAGGCCACAATCAGCAAACAAAAGCTGCCCCTACAAAACAGCTGCCCCATGTTCAGCCAGCACTCCTTGCAGGATCTTTCTTGCCTGCTTTTAAGCGAGAAAAGGGAAAAATTGTGAAATCTGCTTGTCATGGAAAGAGCCTAACACTGAAAGGAAAAGTATGTCCATTTCCAATATTTCAGCAGAATTTTGCTCCTGAAGTAGAACAGATCCTTGTGCCTTCGAGGATAACAAAAATGTCCTGAATTCTTTCAAGAGACATCAGTCACTGGCTAAGAGGTTTGCTTTTCATCTTTTATAACATGGGGATAAACAAGCTTTTTAATGAAGGAAGACCCCACTGGTGTGGGCAAGTTCCAATATACACCCTATGCATCTGACCAAGATTTCATCAGATTGAAATGCTTTAACCTTAAACCAGCACTCAGAAACAAATCTACTGCAAAGGAAAAGGTGGTACATCGGGCATGGGAGTTCTTGACCTTGAAAGATCATACACAGTACTTAAAACAAACACATACACAGAGAGCTTTTCATCAAGGAGAAAATCAGCACTGATATTCTGTATTAGTATTTTCGTTCTGTAGCACTGAGATCTGACTGATGGCACTCAGGATACAGTCAAAGATTCTACATTTTGGGTGAACTCTGAAGGATGAATGAATTAACTTGATTAGTTGGTTACATTTCCCCAGATAATTCATCACTGCAAGATTCAAGGTCTATTGACACATTGATATTAATGAAAAATACAGTGATAAACAATTTGGAAATTCTTACAGCTTGAAGTCTGATAATGAGAGCCCCAGGTACTTCTAAATAATCAGTTTCTCTTCTGTCAGAAAAAATTATTCATGAATTCTTTATTTCTGCAAATGTAACCTTCTTTATGACAGTAATTATACTGAAATAATTTAAATGTTTACTTATAGAACATGAAGGAGTCCTTAAATGCATGTAGGCCTCAGCCTACAAGCAATCCCATGCATTATTTGAGGTTAGTTTTGTCCCTGCAGATCATGTTTCATAGCTATCATGAAGGCTTAGAGATGAAAGCTATGTGAAAGAAGTTTCTGCTGTTTTAAAAGAGTGAGCAGGAAAATTAGTTTTGCTTCTATGATGGGGCCACAGCAAACACCTTGCTGGTTACTGGTCCCATCCTTGCTAGCCCAGGACTTCACTATTACCAGAAGGAAGAAGTGTGAAATTATTATCATGGGACGGGAAATTAAACAATACATACTTGAAGTGAAAATACATGCAAAGATCATGACAGAATGCAAAGCTCTTTTTTCTGTTTAACTGCTAATTTGGTCTTCCCTCCCAGACTTCTGTCATTCCTTTTTCCCATAATTTCACTTCTCCTTGACAGATCAGGGCTCTTCACTAAGAGATAACTCTGATTTGCATTTGCAGCATTTCAGCACCAAAGACAGAGACAAGTCAACAACTATTATTAATGAAAATATGTATGTGGTTGTAAGTCCTGGAAGAAGAGCACTGATGGCCTGTACAGTATTATGGATTGGAAAACAAAGAAATGAGCTATAAATCACCCAAGAGACAACAACCTCCCTTTCACCCTGGCTCTCTTTTTTTGTTCTTGCCTGGTCTTTTGAGGTAAGCTTTAGAACTCTTCACCTCAACTAAAACGTTAACATTGTGTTTATGTGGCTATAAAGTTGCTTGAGAAATCTGAAATCAGAAGCCAATCAGAGAAAAAATGATTGCAGCATCCAGAGCAGGTAAGTGGCATATTTACAATACAGTTCTTGAGAAAGAAGCCCAGAGTTCCTATGCAAATCCTTGCTCTTTGAATGAATAATGGTGATGGGCAGCCAATCACCAGGCAGGGATCTGCATGCTCTGAGTTATTTGGATAATAATTGTGATTATTGCAAGCAGGGTAAGATGTAATGAGGGTGTAGCACAAAGGGAAGGCACAATGAGGCATCAGCAACCATGATGTACCTCTAATCTCTCTGGCAATTTTTAACATGACACAACACAGCACAAACTCTGTGCCCTTCATCTCCAGAACTTGGCAGTTCTGTGTTGCCCTTCTGAACTGACACACATTCCCAGAGCTCTGGGTCATCACGGCTCTGGGGTCACCATTAAAGGACAGACCTTGAAATGCAGAGAACACACACAGCATTTCTGAGGTCCTATGTGACCTGAGCACACATGGCTGGCTGGCTGCAAGCTGCATCCTGACAGCAAATGAAGGCACAGTTAATGTCAAATGTGTCACCAGTTCACCATTATTTCCTGACTGACTGTGGGTGTTACTCCACAGTGAAGATATGCAAGTGGTTTGTGTTCTGATCTCTATCAGCACTGTTACAGGGCCAACTCACATCCACCTGCAAAACGGCTCAGAATGAAAGGAACACATCAAAACAGCTCAGAAAATCCTCACTAAAACTACAAACCTTTTGAGAAGCCTTTGCAAGCTGTCTCAGATCAGAATCAATTACTGGCTCTCACTGAAATCATTCATGCTACTGAAGGCATGACAGACATGAATCTTTCACAGAAACTCTATTAACAAACAGGCCTACATAGCTGCAAGTAGTTGCTATATGATGAGCAATTGCAATGATTAGAAATTCCTTTTTTTAAACTATTTTTCCTTTTTTTTTTGAGGGTGGGGTGTGTGGGCACATGTTTCAACTTAATATTATCTCTAAATAGACTCCAGAATTGCATAATCCTTCTACTGGAGATACAGAAACTCCCTTGTAGCCTTTGTTTAATTGATTTAGAGTCACTGGATCTAGTAGCAACATTTTCTCTTTATTTACTAAGCTTCCATGCCTTAAACCAAAAATTACTAAATTAACAGATTTACTGGACATTTCAAAACTCCTTTTAAAGTACTGTAGTATTCCATTTACAACATTTCACAAGAGTTGCACCCCAGAATGACCTTTAAAATGATGCAAAATTGGGGAAAAATTTAAAATCCTACTACAAGCTTGGGACCAAAAGACTGTTTTGAAAATGAAATATCATAAGCAATTGTTATTTTTTTTTTTGCTGTTATTGGCATAAGTGTAGTTATTATTAATAAGTAGGTAGTTTCTAAAATTATTTTTCTTTACTCCAGATGCACTCAGGCATAAAGCCATTGTTTTACATTGCCAGAATTTCAACTATGTATTTTGGTCTGGATTTTTTTTGCATGAACAAGGAAAAGGCTTTCTGATTATTAGTTGGGGTTTCTGTATGTGTGCAAAGGATGAAAAGCATAGAGGAAGCAATATTTAGCCTCCATTTTTGTTAAATTTTTCTTTGATGAATCAAGATTTCAGATTATAAATGTCAGGGACTTACCCATATTTCTTCAGAACGTAGCACATTTTAGCCCATGTCTGCCTTTCATAAATCCTTATTAAATTCAGCATATATACATGACAAGGAGCCAAATGGCATGAAAACAGTCTGCCTTTTTTTTTTTTTTAATAGAATTATTTATGGAACAACATAACATGAAATCTTGTTCTTCATCATACATCCTGGGCATAAAAAAATTCTTAGAAGAGCAAATATCAAGTTATTTAATGCCCTGTAGCATTATAAAAGTGCAAACCCACATGACTGCAAAGACCAAATATATAAACCGCATCAAGACCTTCTCAGCAGTGTTGTATAAACCCATTTTTACAGAAACTTACAATACTTTAACAAAATGAAGCACACAAAACACATCTCTGCTGATAACCAATGCTGTTTCAGGGGTTACTATAACAACTTCTATGCCCTTTTTAACCAAAATCCTCAGAGCACTAAAATTAAGCGAGCAGTTGAAGGGCAGCTTAGGAGTTTGGAGGAGCCATCTCTTACACATTCTCAAACAAATCTTTAATATTTCTGTACTGTCAAGAGCCTAATAGGGTTGTAGGCAGCTAATCACCCCACATACTACAGACACCACATTTCAGGGTCTCCCATTGATGAAATGATAAAAAGAATAAAAACATATAATTAAACAGAGTCAGTTTAAGGGATTTGTTTGATTAAACCTGGGCAACATCCCTTGATCTAACATTAATGTATTTATTTTCTGTAACATGTGGTGAAGATGTCAGCAGTGAATCTGACACAAACATCTCCTGGTGCTCATCTCCATGCTATGATGCTGTGATGCTGCTGCCATGTGGTGAGACTCAGGATTTGGCTCTTCTTCGATTCTGTTCTGAGTAACACTTTGGAAGCTGCACTTGCCTGTCATGGACACAGGGTTAGAGTGCAATATTAATTTTGCAGTAGTGTGCAAATTAACTTTCTGTATATATATACATAGGCACATATATATGTTTTCATGGAAGTTCATTTGCATTGAAATGTAGCTCATTTATTGACTTAGCCATGTTTTACAGAAATAAAATGGGAGTAATTTAGAATGGTGGCTGCTGCTTTAAGAGCCTCTTTCTCCCTTGCATGGCAGATGGATGGCTATAATACCATCACTTGATACCATGCCGAATTGTGACTGTGTCATTTTGTTAGAGCCTGCTGGTTTCATGTAGAAATTTGCTGTTGGATTAGGGCTCTTGCCAATCCAGGCACAAGAAAAAGGCTATTTAATGTGTTTTGAGCTGCCATATGGTGTGGATAAGAGAAGCAGTTTCATGGTAGTCATGGTATCTGATGCATATGAGTAAGTCCATGTGCTTTGCCATATTCCCTGTCACACAGTGCACCTGCTGCAGTCAGGTATTTTACACAGAAAATGATTGTCATAGCTCTTGATCCTGGATATACCTCAATGTCAGAAAACAGTAATTCCCTCTGATGTTCTCAATGCACATGGAAAAGCCAACCACACAAACTGGAATGTGAAGGGAGGAAATGCCCTCTTTATGGCACAGCTGATTCAAATTATACTCCAGCACAATATTCATCTACAAATGCATAACATTCACTCAGAATTTCATGGTATCTTACTAACAAACCTAAATCTCATCATTCTGTCTCAAACTAGATGAACAGAACACTCTGCAGAAAGAACTGATAATAGCACTGTCTCAGAACTCATGAGTTCTAGTCTGGATCTTCCACTGTTTTCCTGTGATAAATCTCATCCTGCTTCTTCATCCATTTCTGCCAGCACTGTGACTCCAGCAATATCCACTAATATAATCCTTATCTTCTTTTCCTTCACTTCCCTTTTTTCTCCACTTAATCCCTGAAAAGGTCTAGAAGAAATCAAATGGAGGCAAGGATGTCTTGATCCTGAAAAGGTCTAGAAGAAAGCAAATGGAGGCAAGGATGACTTCAATCTAACACTTCACCTTTCTCCTCTATTGAATAATGGGAGAGATTCTGGTTCCACTGCAGCTTCAGTGTTTGAGTCACTATTTCACTTGAGGCAGACAGTCTCAGAGATGTTTAGCAGTGAACAGATTGCCTTTAGAGTCTATGTGAATGTCACCATCAAACAGAAATACAATTATACTGAGGCTATAAGCACTAAAAATCCTCCTTAGAAGATCATTATTCTAACCAGTGCTCAGTTTGTCAGACATAACGTCCAACTAACCGTGTCACTCTAATTTTCAGACTTTCAGCCTCCAGACTGGCATCCAGAAACACCAAGTTGCCCCTACAACAGCTACTCTGCTGCTCAGCTTTGTAAGAACAGAAGCACTCAAGGGCAGGTGCGCAGACAAAACCTGAAGCTATATGAGGAATTTCAAATTAATGGTCTTTAGGGTTAAGTAGCCTTCAGCATTAGGTGATAGCAGAGGAAAAATGTTCTGTGTTATAAATGCAGTAATATGACAGCTCTATCTAAATCCCATTTGTGGCTTCCTAATTCTGCTCCATTTGTGGCTTCCTAATTCTGCTCCATTCATGGCTTCCTAATTCTGTTGACAATGTTCCTTGGGGAGCAGACAGATTGAGGAAAACACTACTTCTTTAGCTACCAGCTTTTCTTCCAGAGATGCTTGAAGCCTTATAGTCACTTGACAAAAAGAAAAAAGCTCAGGATGTCTGCAGGATTTGGACTGCGCCATACATAAAAACTTCTGGCAGAAGTGTTCTCATACAATTTACATAAAAATACCAGGAACAACAGCTCTTCAGATTTTTTTAAGGCACCTTTCACGGAGCTAAAGCATGGGGCAGTATGAAGGTGGTGAGAAAGACGGAGACAGAAGATTTTTCTGTTTATTGCAGAGCAGAGTGTGGTACTTCAGCCCAGCTCTGGAGCATAGAGTTCAGAGCCTCACAGGGCTCTGCATCCAAACCAGCTCATCCTGGGCAAGCCCCACACACAGCTTCATCCCAAAACTGGGCTTCAGCCCTAAGCACAGCTCTGACTTCTCATCTGCAATGCTGAGTGCAACTTGTCACAGTGCTGCCTGTGCAATAAACAGCAACGTCGAGCCATATTTTATGGATGCATCCATTCAATAAAAGCCAACAGACTTCCAGGAGGGTTAAAATCCCCACAGTGCTTGAAGAACTGCACTGACAGTGTCACACCTGTGCCATGGCAGTGACTGCACTGCCCAAGAGTCCTGACCTCCCAAAACTGAAGCTCCACTGTCCCTGCTTAACTTCAAGCATGTGCTGAAGCTAAGGATACTGAGTGATATCATGAATCTCAAAAAGGATCAGTCAAGAAGCCAAAAAGAGAGAGACAAATCATGACAAACTAGCAACATGTGGTTATGTTTAAGATACTCCTGTAAGTGTTCACCTGGTTCCACCGTGCTCAAAATCTCTTGCTTATTTTCACATCTCACCACTGAAAGGGTCCACATTATAACATGAATGGTATCAGCCATCTCTTGAGCTACATCAGCCAGAATTTTCTCATCTCCAACTTTCTTATATCCAGTGTATTGGATTCAGTTTAGCAAACAACTTTTCTGGAAATTGCTTTGTGTGCACTGCATGTTTTGTTAGCAATATTTCCCCAGTGCTGGCAGATCACTCCGTGGTAGCAGATGTGCATGTTTTAGAAAATCACTACCACAAGGAATAGCATAATTATATTTACTGCTGTTTGTTACTGCACCACATATTGACTTGTAGGGATACTGGGACAATTGAGACTCGCTAAGAACTTCTCTTCTTCCTTGGCATAATATACATAATTATGTTTTCTCTCCTCTAATTGCAGCTAAAGATTACCTGCTCACTAATAAACTTTTCTTGCAGTATAGGCCAAAATCAGGGCCTGCTGAAGTCAACTGTGGATGCATGTTAAGTATTAGAAGACTTTGGTTTACATCCTTTTGAATTTTCCACTTGCCTTAAAATTTCACTTCTGTATTGGTTTCTAAAAAGGTGACTTTATTGTAACAGAACATGCATTTCTGACAGACTATCCTATTAAATTCCATGATATCCATGCATTAGTTATCTGCTGACCCCAAAGCATTACAAAAAGTTTTGCAAGCATTTAAAGTGTACTATTGAAGATCCTCCAAAAAACCTTTTGTGTTATTTTTATGTTCAGAACCAAAAGGAATTTAAAAAGCAAGAAATACTGTCCAGGGGATGATAAAATTTCAAAGAGATTTTATTGAAAACATGTTGCCTGAAACACTCCAGAAGCTCTTTATTTGATAAGTGTTTTTATCCCTTTTTGTTTCATTTATGATTTGAGAATACATATGCTGATTTTCTTTCTCATTTAAAGTTCAATTATTGCTCCATTAGTCCTAGATACATTGTGAATTTGTAGTCTTTTGAAATCGTATTAGAATTTCCACACATATATGGGTCCAGAATATCCACTCTTAGATTAAATGAAAAGAAAGAGAAGAAAAAAATATTGTAAGAAAGTAAAATTACTTCAGTTGTCAAAGTGGCAGTGCATCTACCAGAACAGCTTCTTAGAAATGTGTAGCATGTCTTTAAAGAGCAACAAAAAAAAAATTTTAAAAACACAAACCAACAGAGGACAATATAGAAATTCATTCCCTTAGAAATAGCCTTGACCACTCTAATTACAAGACACTGTCCTGGCTCATCTGCCTCATGACACAGCTCAAGGTCACACCTGGGGAACATCAGCTGCTGTCTGGAAAACAAGTTTGTTCTGTACAAACACAAGAGCTGAAATTGATGACCTCTGAACATGTTTTTCTGGGGTAACAACTGTAAAATAGAGACTGGTGAGGAATGAAATGCTGCACTGCAAGACTGACATTCATACTGCGCATCAGGTGATTAAACCCTGTGTGTGATGGAAATGCAGAACTACCTGACCCACTGTTCTGCCTTCATCCAGAGGGCAATTCTTGGGTTCAATTAGTCAATTATTTAAAAGATACAGTGATTGCTATAACTCCTGTCTCGGTTTGAAAGACAGGTGTCTGCCAAGAGAGGTTGAACCCTCCCTTAGATCAGAGAATGTGATTTTTTTTCCCTCCCTCCGAATTATTTAATTTTGTAAATCAAGGGCTTTCAGGCAAAAGTATGGGGAAAAGGAATATCAGTTCTTTACTAGTATCTATAAACAAACAATAACAATAATAGCAACCACAACTAGAACGAGAAAACCAATAGCAGATAACTTGTGAGCTGCAGAGCCTTCTCCCGTGTGGTGTAATCACGGTTACAGACAGCAGGGGCGCTGTTGAGCTCCCGGCCGGGCAGGGCAGGTGCGATGACTCCCGAGCGACTGCAGGTGGCGCTGTGGCGCAGGGTCAGGTTAGCGTCCGGCAGCCAGCGATGGCGAGCAGGCTGAGAAACACGCAGGGCAGCGAAAAGCAGCTCGGAGCAGCGAGAAAACAGGGCAGCAGGGGCGGGCGCCGGCTCTCTCTCTCTCTCTCTCTCTCTCCCCGGCCAGCGAGGACCTCTGCAGTCACAGCAGACGCCGCGGTCTCGTGCGGCATAGGGCGGGGGCAGGCAGCAGAGGCCGCGGGGCTCTCCCGGCAGCAGCCGCGAGGGAACGCAGCCTGGGGGGAAAACGTGCCCTTCCCCGTGGGGGAGAAAGGTTGAATCAAAGCTCACCCAGCCAGGAGAAGAGAAAAAACAGGGCACAGTTGGATTCGCTCTGATCCCAGGCGAAGAGCAGAAAAAGAGAAGCCTCTCCTCTCAGCGTCCGAACCAGGAGTGAGAGTTCCCAGGGCCGGCTCTTCCCTTACTGTGCCCTCCCAAGCACACCTTTGTCTTTTACAAAAGACTTGATGGCTCTAAAACACCCAACCATTTGTTGCTTAGTAACAGGAATGGGAAGAAATTCCAAAGGTACTCAACCCCTGACATCATCCACCCCAAATTTTTTCCCATTCCAACATGTTACATTGAGCTTAAACATTTAAATTATATACACACATGCATTACTCTAATTATATACATATACACATACAGATATGGATACAGGCACAGTGTTATGGGCAGTTCAACCCCAACTAAGGTCTCCCTGAGGTATGCATCGTGTCTCTCCATCCTTTTGCATCACCCACCAGGTACACCCTGGTCCCTGAGCGAAAACAACCCCACGGGTGGGTTTGTCTTTGCTTGAGGCGGAATTAATCCAAACAGTTTTCCCTAGCATGCCTCTCATGTGTATCACTGGAACTCTATCCCCGTCTGCTGTTTGCAGGGGTTCAGATTGGGCAGGGCCAGCTCTGTTGGTGGAACCTCGGGTGTTAACTAGCCAGGGGGCCTTGGCTAAATGCTGTTCCCAACCTTTAAAAGTCCCCCCGCCTAAAGCCTTCAAGGTGGTTTTTAGCAGACCATTGCATCGCTCCACTTTGCCAGCAGCAGGTGCATGATAAGGAATGTGGTACACCCACTCAGTGCCATGTTCCCTAGCCCAGGTGTTTATGAGGCTATTTTTAAAATGAGTCCCGTTGTCTGACTCAATTCTCTCAGGGGTACCATGCCTCCACAGGACTTGGTTTTCAAGGCCCAGGATGGTGTTATGGGCAGTGGCGTGAGGCACAGGGTAGGTTTCCAGCCACCCAGTGGTGGCTTCTACCATTGTGAGCACATAGCGCTTGCCATGGCGGGTTTGAGGCAGTGTGATGTAATCGATCTGCCAGGCCTCTCCATACTTATATTTAGACCACCTTCCACCATACCACAGCGGTTTCACCCGCTTGGCTTGCTTGATGGCAGCACACGTCTCACAATTATGGATTACCTGGGAGATACAGTCCATGGTTAGATCCACCCCTTGGTCTCGTGCCCACTTGTAGGTGGCATCTCTGCCCTGATGGCCTGAGGCATCATGGGCCAATCGAGCTAGGAACAGCTCCCCCTTGTGTTGCCAATCCAAATCTATTTGTGACACTTTTATCTTTGCAGCCTTATCCACCTGTTCGTTGTTTCGGTGTTCCTCATTAGCTCGGCTCTTGCGGACATGGGCATCTACATGACAGACTTTCACAGGTAGCTTCTCCACCCTAGTGGCAATGTCCCGCCACTCATTAGCAGCCCAGATTGGTCTTCCTCTACGCTGCCAGCTGGCTTTTTTCCACCTTTCCAACCAACCCCATAGAGCATTGGCTACCATCCATGAATCAGTGTAGAGGTAAAGCTTTGGCCACTTCTCTCTTTCAGCAATGTCCAGGGCCAGCTGAACGGCTTTGAGTTCAGCAAGTTGACTCGATCCCCTCTCTCCTTCTTTAGCCTCTGCAACCCGTCGTGTGGGGCTCCATACGGCTGCTTTCCATTTCCTATTTGCCCCCACAATACGGCAGGAACCATCAGTGAACAGAGCGCAGTGTGTTTCATCTTGTGGCAGTTGGTTGTAAGGTGGAGCTTCCTCTGCGCGAGACACTTGTTCCTGCTCCTCTTCATCCATGAGGCCAAAGTCTTCACCTTCGGGCCAGTTTGTAATTATTTCTAAGATCCCAGGGCGATTCGGGTTTCCAATACAGGTGCACTGTGTGATGAGAGCAATCCATTTGCTCCATGTGGCATCGGTGGCATGGTGGGTTGACGGAACCTTTCCCTTGAACATCCACCCCAGCACTGGCAGTCGGGGTGCAAGGAGAAATTGTGCTTCCGTACCAATTACCTCTGAGGCAGCTTGGACACCTTCATAGGCTGCTAGAATTTCCTTCTCGGTGGGAGTGTAGTTGGCTTCGGACCCTCTGTAACTTCGGCTCCAGAATCCCAGTGGTTGTCCTCGAGTCTCGCCAGGCACCTTCTGCCAAAGGCTCCAGGACAGACCATGGCTCCCGGCTGCAGAGTAGAGCACATTCTTCACTTCTGGTCCTGTCCTGACTGGGCCAAGTGCTACTGCATGAGTGATCTCCTGCTTGATCTGAGCAAAGGCTTTTTGCTGCTCAGGGCCCCAGTGGAAATCATTCTTCTTGCGTGTCACCAGGTAGAGAGGACTCACAATCTGGCTGTACTCGGGGATATGCATCCTCCAGAAACCTATGGCACCTAGGAAGGCTTGCGTCTCTTTCTTGTTGGTTGGTGGGGACATTGCTGTGATCTTGTTGATGACTTCAGTAGGAATCTGATGTCGGCCATCTTGCCACTTCACTCCTAGGAACTGGATCTCTTGGGCAGGTCCTTTGACTTTGCTCTTCTTGATGGCGAAGCTGGATTCCAGGAGAATTTGGGTGATTTTCTCTCCTTTCTCAAACACTTCTTCCGCTGTGCTCCCCCACACAATGATGTCGTTGATGTACTGCAGATGTTCCGGAGCCTCACCCTTTTCCAGAGCAGCCTGGATCAGTCCATGGCAGATGGTGGGACTGTGCTTCCACCCCTGGGGCAGTCGGTTCCAGGTATACTGCACGCTCCTCCAGGTGAAAGCAAACTGAGGTCTGCACTCTGCTGCCAGAGGAATGGAGAAAAATGCATTTGCAATGTCAATAGTGGCATACCACTTTGCTGCCTTGGACTCTAGCTCATACTGGAGCTCCAGCATGTCTGGCACAGCAGCACTCAGAGGTGGAGTCACCTCATTCAAGGCACGATAGTCCACAGTCAATCTCCATTCTCCGTCAGATTTGCGCACAGGCCAGATGGGGCTGTTAAAGGATGAGTGGGCCTTGCTGACCACCCCTTGGCTCTCCAGCTCACGGATCATCTTGTGGATGGGAACCACAGCATCTCGATTAGTCCTGTATTGCTGGCGGTGCACTGTCGAGGTGGCAATTGGTACTTTTTGGTCCTCCACCTTCAAAAGTCCGACTGCAGAAGGGTTCTCTGATAGTCCAGGCAAGGTGTTCAATTGCCTCACGCCCTCTGCCTCGACAGCAGCTATTCCAAAAGCCCACTTGAGTCCTTTCGGGTCTTTGAAATAGCCGTTACAGAGGAAGTCTATGCCTAGAATACATGGAGCCTCTGGACCAGTCACAATGGGATGTTTTTGCCACTCCTTCCCAGTCAGGCTCACCTCGGCTTCAACCAGGGTCAACTGCTGTGATCCCCCCGTAACCCCAGCAATAGAAATAGATTCTGCTCCCGCAAGTCCCGATGGCATTAGGGTACACTGCGCACCTGTATCAACTAGTGCTTCATATTTTTGTGGCTCTGATGTGCCAGGCCATTGAATCCACACAGTCCAAAAAACACCGTTTTCCCGTACCTCTACCTGGCTAGAGGCAGGGCCCCTCTAGCACTGGTTATCATTCCCTTCCTGGTCATACATTCCAGAGGTTCCTTCAAGGGGATCTGACCCATCATCTTCCCTTCTATTGTACCTAGCAGGTCAGCCACGGGAAGCTGAGGCTACCTTCGCTTTAGCAGAACCCCCTCGGCCAGCGTTTCCCTCCTTAAGCTGACGCACCCGTGCTGCCAGGGCAGTAGTGGGCTTCCCATCCCACCTCCTCATGTCTTCCCCATGGTCATGCAGAAAAAACCACAACTCAGCTCGTGGGGTGTACCCTCTCTCCCTAGCTGGGAGACGTCGAGCTCTGGTATTGGGGCCTGTGACTCTCACTGGTGCCACATTGATCCTCCTCATCTCGTCCCTAATCTCCTCCCTCAGGTCATTCATCTCCTCTTTCATCTCCTCCCTGAGGTCTTTAACCACAGCAGAGACCTGAGCCTGCATCGGGTCACTGATCACACTTGCATAATACCTGAGCCTGTCAGCTATTGAACCCACCGTCTCTCGATTGCCATCAGCATTAATAGTTGCAAGGAAGGTTGCATGATGGTCTGGCCCTCGCCTTGCAAGGCTCCACAACATTTGCCCGATGCACCTGACCTTATCAGGGTCATTTTCATGCTGTCCATCCCCCCCAAAGAGCACCTCCATTATGGCTGCTTCTCTCAGCTGTTGGATCCCTTCCTCAATGGTCTTCCAGGACAATTTACGGTGGGGATCCTGCATTCTGTCTCTGTTGTCAAACTTCTCTCTTACACCCATTAAAAGCCTCTCCCAGAGAGAAAGGGGCCCTGTCTCCCTCGCGAACACTTTGTCAACAGCCGGGTCTTGGGCCAAGGGTCCCAAATTCCTTGCTTCATTATTATCCAGCTGCACACCTGCACCCATAAGGTCCCAAACCCGAAGTAACCAGGTTAGGAAAGCTTCGTGCGCCCATCTCTTAACATCATCTCGCAGATTACAGAGAGTATCGAAGTGGAAGGACTCAGTGATGATTATGGGCTCAGATTCTACTGCTGGTTGTGAGGGCAATGGCTCCCCATCATCATTAACTGGGCGTACTGATTTGGTCTTATACTTTGTACGCACCACAGGGGCAACTGCTGCTGGCTGTGGCTGCTCTTGGGATTCAGCTGGAACCTGGATGGTCGCAACATCTGTGGATTCCACTGCTGCACCATCAGACTCTTTCCCTTTGGGGCGAGGAGAGGGTTTTACACCTGCTAGGGAGATGTATTCCTTCAGCAGCTGGCGTATTCTGTGTATTTCTTCCACTAGCACCCCCACCCATTCTGGACGGTTTGTTTCTGAGGCAGGCTGTTGGACAGGGTCAGGCTGTGGGGTATCCCCAGGCTCTGGGACAGCCTTGGGCTCAGTGGCTGCATCCCTATTCCCTGGCACAGGTGTTGGAATGGTTACCCAGGGAATTTTCACCTTATCCCGGAATGCAAAGTAGGATAGACCTATCAGCCACAGCAGCATCAGCCACTGTATGATATCATAAGCATTTAGAGAGTTTCCAAACCTTTCGAGCATTAGTTGGGTAGGCCCAAAGTAATGAATAAAAGGTTGAGAAAAACCTTCTCCTGGTGTTATCTCCTCACAAAAGGTACCATTACCAAACAAACTCCAAAAACATGTACTGATGGTGTCAAAAAACTGTAGCCATGTGCCTGCCGTTAAAATGAACTGAAAGATCCAGAAATTCTTCACCCTATTGGCCCATTGTGCAAACTGGATGACAGTCACAATAACCTTAGTTATAGGACCCATGTTTAGGTAGGGAGCTGCAAATGGGAAAAATGTGGTCACAATTATGTGCCAACCAAACCAGGGTATACTCAGCAAAGTACCACTTAATGAGGTTTTCATCTTCACCACACTAAGATAGGTCTCACAGAAACCGTTATTCCTTTTTCTTCCAATGCCCTCAGGCCCCACATTGGGCACCAAGATCTGTCTCGGTTTGAAAGACAGGTGTCTGCCAAGAGAGGTTGAACCCTCCCTTAGATCAGAGAATGTGATTTTTTTCCCTCCCTCCGAATTATTTAATTTTATAAATCAAGGGCTTTCAGGCAAAAGTATGGGGAAAAGGAATATCAGTTCTTTACTAGTATCTATAAACAAACAATAACAATAACAGCAACCACAACTAGAACCAGAAAACCAATAGCAGATAACTTGTGAGCTTCAGAGCCTTCTCCCGTGTGGTGTAATCACGGTTACAAGCAGCAGGGGCGCTGTTGAGCTCCTGGCTGGGCAGGGCAGGTGCGATGACTCCCGAGCGACTGCAGGTGGCGCTGTGGCGCAGGGTCAGGTTAGCGTCCGGCAGCCAGCGATGGCGAGCAGGCTGAGAAACACGCAGGGCAGCGAAAAGCAGCTCGGAGCAGCGAGAAAACAGGGCAGCAGGGGCGGGCGCCGGCTCTCTCTCTCCCTCTCTCTCTCCCCGGCCAGCGAGGACCTCTGCAGTCACAACAGACGCCGCGGTCTCGTGCGGCATAGGGCGGGGGCAGGCAGCAGAGGCCGCGGGGCTCTCCCGGCAGCAGCCGCGAGGAAACGCAGCCTGGAGGGAAAACGTGCCCTTCCCCGTGGGGGAGAAAGGTTGAATCAAAGCTCACCCAGCCAGGAGAAGAGAAAAAACAGGGCACAGTTGGATTCGCTCTGATCCCAGGCGAAGAGCAGAAAAAGAGAAGCCTCTCCTCTCAGCGTCTGAACCAGGAGTGAGAGTTCCCAGGGCCGGCTCTTCCCTTACTGTGCCCTCCCAAGCACACCTTTGTCTTTTACAAAAGACTTGATGGCTCTATAACACCCAACTATTTGTTGCTTAGTAACAGGAATGGGAAGAAATTCCAAAGGTACTCAACCCCCGACACTCCTTCAAAGAATCCTTTTGTGTATTAGTGCTCACAGGAGGTTAATAATTTAACATTAGAATGTCCAAGAAAAAAATGCCACAGTCATGAACAAATACAAATACAAAATGCTGCTAATGGATCTTGACTTCATAATAAATCAAACAGATAAATTCAAGGTCAGCCACATTAAGTATATAAATCATAACATTCAGATTTTTGATGCCTAAGCTTTTGACAGGTTCAAAATTCCAAAATAAACAGAGATTTATTCTAACAAGAAAAGCATTGCATGCTACACTTTTGAGCAACTGGTGCCTAAATATCAAGGCGCCTCAAAATTTCTAATATTAACTTTTTCCTTACAGTAGACAATGAAAAGATCAAGTTCTATTCCCTTCATTTAAGGCTGGGATGAGATCTAGTCTAAGCATCCCCAGGAAGCTCATGCCAAACAGTAAAACTCTGATTACCTATGTCCTAGGCATGTCTTCTTCACAAAACCCTTCTTTGTATAGCAGCCTTTACATTCCCATGACAGAACTTGAAAAAGACTGCTTCAGTTACAAACAAGGTTATCCTCCTCCATTTAAAGAGTGAGCAGAATAACCTCAGTTCTCAAGACAATCCAACCCATCAAATTATAGACTCTCACTTCCTAACACTTTCTTAATTCAAACACAAAAAGCTAAATTCAAGGGTATCTGGGGAAAAGGTGAAGCTCTCTCAGCCCTAAGCAGCAATGAGCACCGTCATCAACAAGGAAGAAGATAAAGCCTCATGGTCTGTGTTGACCCAAAGCTACAGAGGTGTCCTAGCAGCAGCTCTGTCAGAAATACAGTAAGGCCATGGCAGTCAGCTTCCCTCTGCCCCTAAACCTTCGAGAGGAGAGCAGAGGGAAACAATAGGTGGAATTTCCTACATCTGCAGAACTGCCATGGCACATCTCAGATTCACTGGCAGCAGTGGCATTGCCACTGGAAAGGACTTGACACTGGCCACTGGCACAGTCATGCCATCGCCCACAAGCTTTGAACAAAAGGAATGATGCCACAAGAAAAACTCTAAGCTTCTCACTGCTGCTTTACTCCTGCAGATGTGCTGTGCTGACCAGGAGCCCCCGAGCCTCCTGCTCCCTCAGATAGCTGGGGTTGGAAATGGGCATTCTAACATGCTTTGCTATTCCAGCTGTGCTACACACCCTGCCATTCACCAAATGTTATAGTTATAAAGGTACCAACTCATGAGTCTACATAACTGATTCTTTTTTCTGGACATAAATGGTTTCATAAGTCTGCAATGATTATCAGAGAAGGAATCAAAGGAAAAAAATGTGATGAACAAAATAGGTTTAAAAGAAAGTTTTACTTATGCTATTACCCTTCCCTAGACTTGGCATTACTATGCACTTTTATCTTTGTGACATTCAATTTTCTTTGACTAGCAGCAATATTAGCAGCACAACTGAAGGTGATTCTCTCAAGAATTCATGTTCTTTCCAGATAAACAAAACTTGGACAAGAAATGTACAATAAAATGAAAAAGCTCAATTGACTTAAATGCTTTTCTTCTTTCAGTTATCTAGAGGTTTCCCATTCAATAACTGCCTTGTCATTCTGACTCACTCATTTATCTACATTTTTGTACTAATATTTTATTTTTAGAACATAAATGTTTCACCCCTCTGAAAAATCACGTGTTCTTTAGATAAAATGCTAAAATACTTGCCGCAATGGGAAGCAAACAAAATGTACCAAAAATATCTAATCCCACGTTTTTTCTGTCCTAAAACTCTGCTCCAGACTTCCAAAGACTCAAGAGCCTTATGCAAAAATGGACTAATATTGATAATTTTTTTACTATTTTACAGTTCTTATATCAAAGCAAAGTGAAACTCAGGAGGGTTATTTTATATCCCTGATACTTGTCTTTTAACTTGGTAGTTAACCTCTTGTTTAGATTCTCTCACTGTTACTGTAGCAATATCTCCAAATTAGTGTCAAGAGACTAATTCTGTGTTGTGGAATCCAGAGAAGGGATTTATATAAACCTGGAAGAATCTCAGCCAAGTGGTGCTGAATGGCTTTAACTTTAACAAGGGGCTTTGGGTAAGGCAAATAAATCTGGGGGAAGGATTCTTCCTGCATCAGAGAATCCTGCAGTAAGCCTCACATCTCCTCCTTCCTTCCTGGTTATAAAACCCATGAAACAAAGCAGAAACCTGATTGTTTAACTGGTGGAAGTTGCAAAAGTCCATTTTCATGGCTGAATTCTGAGAACTCAGAAATGAGTGAAAAGTCAGCTGTTGGACTCTGACAGACCCCAGATCTCTGAACACTGCAGTGCTGGCTGGTAAAAATCATATTCTACTGTTTGAGTAATGAAAAAATTTAATAAAGTCTAACAAATATATTGGATATTGTGTTTTTACAATATAGCTGTATTATTGTAATTACAATTTCCATATACTTTATTTGTTTGTTATTTTTTTAAACTGGAAACTATTTTTAAAGTATTACAACTCAGTATTAATTTTTGATTGCTTTTTCTTTAATACTCAGTAGCCTTTTTTTATAATTTTGTGACAAACATTATTTATTAAGTATTCATATCCTTTGCTTTATGTCTTTAAAGTAATTAACCAAATAAAACATCTACTTTTAGAAGACGTGTTTTTACAGGCACAGATAAAGGTGCTCAGGTATTTCCAGAATTCCAGTATCGACTGTCAAAATCTAAATGAAAGTTTTGCAAAAATAAATCTCACTTAAAATTTGAACCAAAGGAAGTTTTAGTTTTTTGGGAAGTAGCCAGTTAGCAAAGACTGGGGAAAGTTAGAGATTATCTAGGTGGATAGAATAAAAGTTGCAGACATTAAAGGGTTTTTTTCACCACTACACAAAAATAATATAGGCAATGTATTTTTGCAATATTCATGCAACGATTTCTTTAAATGTCCGCACATAGAGGACTCTGGAAAACTGAAATATTAATCTAAAATTCCCAAATCATTCAGCTAATAGTACAGCTTTACCATCTCCAATTTCTTGCTTGGCAATAAGGACAAGTGCAAGTGGCTACAATGCTACAAAGTGGAGAGCGAGTAACACATTTCATCAGTTCACCAAACACCACACAAAATTGCAAAAAAGACCCCTGAAATAAATTGTTCAAAATATTGATTTTCTTGAAAGAAAAAAAAAAACAGACCTGAAAATGAGATCATTTTTTTCTCTAAAGAGCAAACTTGCAAAAGAGAACAGAGCTTTAGCTGGCCTCACCCATGCTAAGGTCAGCAACAACCAAACATCTGTAACAAACACTCAGCTGGAACAGAATCCATGCTCAAATGCACCAGAATTTTGTCCTTATCTTCCTGCCCTGACAGAACACATGCATGGCTGAAGCCTACAGAGGATTCCCTCCTGCCATCAGCAATCCCACAGAACGCAAAGGACTCTCTGCTTTTCCTGTTTTTGCTAAGTGAACATTTTATAAATGGCAATGTATCAGGGCCATTCCTGCCTCTTCCAGTAAATAGAATGTAAAGAAACTGGGTCATTATTTGAAGGAATGAGTGGGACTCTCAATCGAGAAAAAGGGGCAAATGGAACCTCTGTGATGTTCAGGCACCTGAGAGGGATCCCTGCTTAAAGGATCTGCACAACACTTGAATTTCACACAGCAGTGACAGTGACTGGGCACAACTGCATGAAGTTCAGTGATGGTACTTGGGAAGCTGCAGAAGGGTGAGAAAATACAGCACAGAAAACTGAATCTCTGGTAATGGCTGCTTTTATTGTCCTTTCAACTCAGCTGCATCCCAATGTGTTCTTCTTGCCTTCCACCTTTAGCCCACTATGAATTCTTTGCCCATGTATTTTGTAATCAAGTGCCTTCATTTTCTATACTGCTAGAATACTTGAGGAAACTATTGCAGAGAAAGCCCAGCTTGAATGCTGCAATTCTAAACATTCTAAAATAAGTCAAATTCAGACCTGCAAGAAACAGCTATACTTAGAGAAAATAGAGAAGGTCACCTAAAAATTAAGCAGTACTTCTTGAGCATGAGCAAATCATAACTTTCAAATATCTACAACTTTATTCAAGTTGTATGGATTTCTAAGCAGAATTTAAAATGTATTTCTCTCTTCTCATGAAATGTCAAGTCTGTGCTCTAAAATATAGCAGTACTTTTAAATTTTCAAAGGAAATCTTTACCCCTGAAAAGCACTGATTTTCCCTTGTTTCATTCTGAGGGGTTTTTTTCAAGGAAAGTAGATCTGATACAATAATGGAGCAGACCACAATTACAGAAAATTCCATCACCAAACAGCAGACCCCGGTAAAATTATAGGGAATTGAAAAGCCAGCACAAGGAAAGAACAAACAACAGTCTTTAAATGGGGAAAACTTCAATGTCTCTCATGTGTATAAGAAAGCATAAATTTAATATTCAAATAAAACTATAAGTCTAAATTAAGAAAGAAAAAATACTGGGTTGTTCATTAAATAAATTGGTCAGGTTGACCTTTATCAAGTTTTTTACATCTTTATATTACATTCTAATTCAGAATAATTTTTAATCTTGGTATTTTCTTGGAAATATACATTTAAGGTCACCAAACCTTCTACTGAGATAAAGTCACATCTGTAATTCAGAGCAGCCCAGAACACACCACCTCCTGTGTCCTTGTCCAGAAAAAGAAAAGAGGGAGGGCAGCCCAAATTCCATAGCCTTCCTTATGTTAAATCTAAAACCAATCATGCTTGCAACGAATCAATGCAACACTTTTATAAAAGCTTCAAATAAAAATCAAATTTCTCACTTCCACTATGAAATAGCTAGACTTAAATAGGACTTCCTTTCAGAAGACTGCATGATTTTTAACAGGCTTTAAAAGATGGAAGGGAATAATTTAAGGTTCTTCCCCCGGCAGTGTGGGAGGGCAGGGGCTGCTGACCCTAAAATCCACCTCATTCCAATGTCTGGGCAAAGGCAGCAGCAGAGGAACCACAGGTTTGTCTGACAAACGATGAGGTGATAGAAAAAACAGTTTGACACCACCAGAACCCAAGACAGTGCCTGCCTATAAACAGATACGGTGAAAAGACTGAAAATATCCAAGCACACCCATTTTTCTTTAAGTTCCTCACTTAAGTGCATCTGCAACAACGTTGCTATGTTATTTGCAGGGTGTTCAAAAGGCAAGAGGATGTGGCATGTGGGACAAGGTTTAGTGGTGACATTGACAAAAGCAAATCTAAATGGAAATGGAAATATTTGCAGGATTTTAAATTATAATATTTTAAGGTATTTTCATTAAATACAAAAATGAACATGGGATGAGAAAAGTATTCTTCTAATGTTTTGATTTACCAGAAACAAGTTGCTTTTTAAGTGACTAGGAATTTTGCTCCTACTGGAACCCAGCAAGCTTAGGTAGAAGGCAAAGAGAGCTCCTCTTGTTTTTCAGATGTTCTCCAAATTAACAACCAAGGATGGCAGTGCTTTTGAACACACTTATTCATATGCACTATCTGCATGTTCTTTTTTCCAAATTATCATTTCCCTGTCTGTGGCAATTCTTGCAATATACACAACGTGGTAATACTACAGCACACACTCACATAAATATTTGCTAACAATAAAGACTCCCCACAATTTTATTCTTTCCTAAAACACATAAATCATTTTACCATATTAAAACCCCCATATCTTATAGAAGCATTTATTCATGTGACCACTCAAGAGACAACCACACTCCTATAGTGTAAAGACACAACAGTTCAGTAATTGGAATGTTGTTGTTATACACAAGCAGAGAAATACACATGCAAAGTAATTTTTCATACTACCACTTGTATGTTGCAAAGTAATAAATTTGTTTGGGAGCAGTTCCCTGTTACCGAAGGATGTAAGTCTCTAAACTATTATTGGCAGGTAAGTGTCCTTCAGGCTTCAGATTCCAGGATGGACTCCAAACTTCTGGTAAGACATGGTGGTATTTCACCCACTGGCACAGGAGGGGCTACAAAATAATCTTTTTTTGGCTGTTTGTAGCATTCTGTGTCAATACCTGTCCAACTGTGAGCTGAGAGCCATCACATCACAACCTTCCTTTCACTCTGGTGCCTTCCTACTGGCTTTCTCTAACATTTTTAAAATATTGCCAATTCTGTCTGTCCTAAGCCTCATCAAGCTTTCCACAGACCAATTCCAGTTTCTAATTTAGCTCATCTCTGGTAAAATGTCTCCCTTCACTCAGCATAATAATGAGCACCACAAATTCAGCTTTCTGAGGAATTCCGTGTATTAAATTGATGCAAATTCAAAAAATGTAGGTAAAATCTCACTCAACTTTCCATATTCCAAGGCAGGTAAAGCAGCAGGTTGTACTCCCAATCCCTTAGCAGATAGCTGGCCACTTAGCTCATCTAACTTTGGAAATGAATTGTGAAATTACTGGCCATAAACAGCATACAGAACTAGGCAAAAAGAACTGAGACCACGAAGTTACCAACCTCAGGAGAAATAATTTTCTGAAGAAAATAATGACTCACATTTCTGCCCTGAACCAGTGCTTCTGGAAGACCGTGTAACTAGACACTCTCCCTTGACATCTGTGCAAATTGTACCGTGCCCTTCTCGTTAGCAAAAACACATTGGGGATGACAAGTCAAAACCAGGGACAATCAGCTGTTTCAAATTGTATGTAAGGAGAGCTGATGTGGCTCCAGGGATCCCTTGAGGAGAAATTAAAGTGTACCTGTAACAAGAGAAGTGTGCATTTAACCCAAAACAATAACTAGAGAAGGTAGGGAAGGAAAAATACTGCAGCAGCCAAAGAATCTGGCACAGCAAGGAGCACCTGATATCAAGGGACAAGTTCTGGAAAAACAGGACATGATGATTTCCAGTTGCAGGAGTATGCAAGCTTGGAAGATGGAAAATCTGTCCAGTACAACAAGAGCAGTAGCTATAAATTCTAAATATAGATATAAATTGGCTACATATCTTTTTCGTTCATCCCTTAGACATAAATCATGTGATAACCTAATCTACAGGGTCTGGGCAACCACAAGTAGTGTGGCAAAATACATTCTGATCTTATCAGCATTTCTGTGAAGAAATTCTTCCTAATGTCCAACATAAGGCTCCCCTGCTGCAGCTTAAGACTATGTCTTGAATAGGCATTTTCTGAGTTATTCATAAAGAAAAGTCCTGAAAATATCTTTTCAACCATTCTTTTCAGTTTGCTTGGACAGTTACTTGTCCACATAAAGCTATTTGTTTTCTGTTATGTATATATCCTGTGAGATTTACCTCAGAAGTAATTAATAAATAAGTCTGAGAAAAGATCTTTTAAAAATATAACATCTTGGAATAACTGATGCTGCCTGAGAGTAGATCTTTCTCCAGTATTAAAACATCTAAAATATGAATGAGCATGATCCAAAATGAGACTGTGTGAGAAGAACATCTGCATACAGATATATTTATATTCTCTCTGTGTAAACCTCACAGACAGGTTTATTAGGCATACTACATATAAAATAAACAAAGCCCAGACTAGGGTGTGAAACCTAATCAGCATTTTATTCTGAAATTTCTGCATGAGAAGGCATTTGACTGGCCTTATCTACAGTTCTTGTGTTGTTCTTGCATTTTGAACTGTACTTCTAATTTTATATTGATCTGGACATATGCATACCTATAGACAGCCAGACCATAATCCTTTATACTTGTATTTTATTGCTCCTAAGAAGGAGGTAGCTGAACTCTTTTCAAGCCAAGCACGAGCACAGGACCCCAAAACCACCACCTGTACACACGGTGGACTCAAGAGATGACAAGAAAGGCTCAAGACCATCAGTTTATTCATCCCTTGCATTTACAGGTGAAAGCTACTGATCAAGGTGTGGTTTGAGGCATGTTATAATAAGTTCACACCCCCACACCTATCACAAAATCCATGCTGGCCCTTGCTCGCACTTAATGCTAGACAGAAATGCTGCAGCAAACGAAACAAGCTATCAAGAAAATATTTCCAGGTTTGAGAAACAAAGAGGAAACTTGCATTCAGATTTCAATGGATGAATCACCTACAGAATTATAGTAACAGTGCCAAACACACTGCTAAAATGCCATCTTTTGTTGCTGGTGAAGGATTGATAACACCATCTCCAATATCAATACCACTTAAAGCACACACTAGCACAGGAAGAAGCACACAGTTTCCATACAAGAAGCCAAACATCAAGTCTAGTGACATCCTCATGATCATTCTGTGCCAAAGGACAAGATAAATACAGCACTAACCCACCTGAGTGGGGGACACAGGTCATTTTTGGGCTGTTAATCTGAGGTGTCTGTGAAACACTGATGTTCAGTCTTCAGTTACCTACAGAGAGACCACCAGTTCCAACCACAATGTGGTCTGTGACCTGCTTTAGCCAAGGCACAAAATAAATGCTTGATCCTTTATTGGATTTCCATCCCTCAGTGATGTCGATCAGTTTAAAAGTGGCTGCCCTGTTTTGTCAATTCAGCAATCTCCAGGCTGTGTCCTCTCATGCTCATTTTCAAGTGAAATAAAGAGAAGGTAGGTAGCAGCCTAAGGAAGTGATATCACCACATACAGAGTTCAACTCATTGATGTATAATGGAACTGCTCTTCCTTGGTGAACCAAATCAGAAATATTTACTCTGGAGATCCTTTAGGGTTTACAAAATATTTTTAATGTGTTCAATTAACTATGAACTCCACTTCTAGAAAAGCTGATATATTGAAATAAAAGGTCTGTGTGTTTGACTACAGAATGCAGTGGTTTACACCTGATTACCAGAAAGTGATCATACACAAACACACACCCAGGAGCAGATGTGTTTATTTTTAATTTAACATACCATTTTCTGAGACTTTTAAAGTCTCAGAAAAGACTTGTATCATATTTACTGTGGGAAAAACATTTTTCAACCTGAGAACCTCAAGGCACATTTTACAGAGAACATATCCAAGATCACTACAATCTCTGTATTTCTCAAGTCAACTATTTCCCCTTCCAAAATTCCCCTCCTTTCCTAGGATTTTCATATGCTTTTAGGCCGGCTCTATCTATATAAAGCATACTAAATAACTCACTTTTTTTCTTTTTATTTCTCCATCTGTTGTCTGCATAAACCTCAAGGAGCTGAATACTTAAATTTCAAAGAAACTCTGTGGAAGGCAGTTATCTCATTAAAATTCTCAGCCACTAATTTTTCTCCTGCTGAGACACCTGGATCCAAAACTCCCACCAAACCTGTGTGAAACACCTCTCAGCACCGTGTTAGGCTTCTGCTTAGAGCCTCTTTCCTCCAGAAAGCCCAGAAATCCATTCTCATGGAAGTGTTCAAGAGAGTAGGAGGGAAAGGAGCATGGCTTGCAAGGTGCCCATTAAATTAATTTCCTCATTGCTCCATCTTTTCTCCATTTTTTTTTAAATTTCCGTTTTCTCATTGCTGAATCTTACTTCTGCTTTTCTTTGTTTACATGGTGTTTACTTTCCATACAAGCATGGTCCTCATTTCCTCATTTGTATATTTAGCATGCAGAAGAAGGCATTCCCTACAGTAATAACAGCTTTATAAATTCCTCCAAAAAGGTGAAGTATTATCCATCTGCAGTAGAGTGATGTTTTTGGTTTTTTTAAATTTTGCTCTAACAGAAGTATGTTTCATTAATGCCTACTAATGCTTTTAAAACTTGTGGAACCCAACTGGGCTCTGATTTAATCAAGACCCTTAGTTTAATGACATTTAAAGGGGAATTCCCTTCCCAGAGGAATATCTCAGTGGATCCTGTGTCTCACATTGGCACCACAACTGTGTTTTAGCACCGAAACAACTTCAGAAATGTAACAATGCCACATCAGCTCAAACCAGAGTATTAAAGTTGGGGCTTTTAAATAAGTGCAACTTGTGTCCCCAAAATCCAATTTGAAAATCTTATTCCCAAAATACAAGCAAATAGATACTGCCCTGTTTATATTATTTATATTATTTATATTATTTATATTATTCATTTATATTATTTATATTACTCATTTATATTATGCCAGCACACAGACACAGCACATTCTGCTGCTAGAGACTTCCCCAGCAAGCTGATATACACCTCGCAATGAGCTCGAAAACTGGGAAGGCAAAGAACTGACATTACTGCAACAGTTGGATAAAACAGTGAATAAGCCATAGAAATAGCTGGCAAGAAAACAAAGTGTCTTCATTCTGCCTGGGTACTGGGAAAACTGAAAAGATTTATCTTGAATCATCTCAGTTTTAGTAGTTTGCCGTGATCTCTTCAGGTTTGTTTGTTGCTGGATTTTTTAATTATTATTTTTATTGCCATTTCTGGCATGCAATCTGGATGAGGGATTTTAATGGCAAGGTGATGAATTTGTGGAAAAGTAGGCGCTGCAGATCTCATAAGCAGAACAGCAGTGTAAAAGTCTGGCTGGAACAGAGAGATTTGAAGAAACTCCCTCTCCTCTCCCTCAGGGTGAGATTTATAGTGTAAATTTTGCTCCATGTTTACAGTGATCCTTTCTCTTTCATTAGATATGTGCTTTACTGCTGGAATTACAAACTTGAGAAATGGAACATATTTGAGGCCGAGCTCGTTGTCCCTAGATTGTTCATCTTGGCATTTTCAGCAGATGTATTAGGACTTTTCTAACACAAGTGTTATCACAGGTACTCCAAAAACGTTGTGCAACTAAACAAGGGTTACTCAGCTTTGAAACTGAATACCCTAACCCAAAACATCAAAGCTTTAAAACACCTAAGACCAGCTGTATTTGAAAATTCAGGCAATTTTAACCTCATATAGCCTTAGAAATTCTTCTTCCAAAAGAGCTCACATCAGGTCTGGAGGAAAAATTACACATTACTAATTACATAAATGCAATATACCCTCAAGTCCAGTAGCAGAGCACGTGTATGAGTTTTATACTGCAAAAACATCATTACCAAACTTCATCAAAACAGATGCCAAATAGACCTGTTTGCAATATTAAAATCCAAATTCTCCTTCCTGCACTGCATCAGTTATAAAGAACGCAAGCTTTGCTTTAGGAAAGCTCACAGACATCTCAATCTCTACTGAATCCCACAGAAAATTGTGGTTAGAATAAAATGATGCAGTGACCACATTCATTATCAAAGTCATGAAAATCTGGGTTTGTGCCAACTACTTCACCAAAAATTAAGCTGAGAAAAGCTTTTGGGTTTGGAACGGTTTTCTTTCTCTACTAAGAAGCTTACACATATCAAAAGAAAGTTCATGAAATTTTACTCCAGCTCAAGCTACATCTACCATGGGAACCTTGGACACTGTCAGGTTTCTGGTAGAGGCATTTTGATTATAAATCATTGTTTAGTGTTCTTATAGATAATTCTGACTGTTCAAGAATTACACATCTCAGTAACTGAGGTGTTCTACCAACCATAAATAAAACCTACAGCAGAAACTTTGGCCCCTGCTGTATTTTCCTTGGAATATATAAAGAATGCAGGTTATGTGACACTGTACTAGCCACTGCATAATTTATTTGCCATGTAGTCCCATTTTGAATCATCACAGAGAGATGACAAATGATTAGCTATTAACTATTCAGTTTTAAATAGTTTTGTGGTCTGAACACTTGCAACAGCGAGGATATCATGTACTCATTAATATTCATGTGTGAATTTTGTCTGAATAACTAAAGACTCCAGGAAGCTGCTTTCATGAAAACATGAATGTAGGCTTCGGAACTGGGTGTGCTGCTTTTCCTTTTCATGTTATTATTTGCTACTAGTCTTGTAGCTTGATGGATTAGCACTGAAAATCCACAATCCTTACCAAAGGTGCCTCTCATCCCGCTGCTTTAAATGTAAGGAAACTGCAGAATTTGCTGTATAATTCTGTATGTGAATGCACACACACACACAAAATTATGAGAAAGGATATGTAAGATTTATGTCCCTCCCTTTACAGTCTCATGATGGACAGCATAAGCTTTAAAACTCAGAGGCTTGGCTTACAAGTTTTGGGATAAGTTTTCCAGGTGCTGAATCATAGGATTTTGGTAGACCCCCCAAAACAGGCTTAAGTTTCTGGTCCATTTTAGGACCAGAAATGGACAGGCTTAATTTCCTGGTCAATTTTAGTTGCTGAATTAATAGCTTAAATTCCTGAGAAACTATTCTACCTCATCTTCCTTACAAGCAAGGATTATACTGTATTATACTCCTAGCAACATTCTGCCTGCTGTAGAACTTCTTAAAATAAACTTCATTGCATAGCAAGCTTTCCTTAATTAATCACTGAAGTTTGATTCTTTTATGGTTTAATTGAGCTCCTTTGGCACAGAAAAGCAGCAGGGAACAAAAGGAGTTCTCTGCCTCTCAAATGGTCTGAAGTCTGGAGGGTAATAAATATAGATACTGGTCTTTCAGTGCTGACACATGCAAATAATCCAAAAATAGAAAGCAGTGACAATAATGGGTATTCCACAAAGAACTATTTGGTTGCTCCCTATTTCCAGAAGAGCAGCAGTACTGAGAGTGTCCAATGACTGACTTTTAGACTTCTCCACTAATCCCAAGATAAACTTTTAGGACAGTGCCAGGAAGCTGTGCTGATAATTCTCCTCTCAGTCTAATATATTCCTTCCACGGTACATTCCAATTCAAATGAAAAGTTGTAATCCCATATGGAGATATTGTTAATTATGTTTTAAGAGTATAATTTTATATCCATTCCTACATCTAAACATAAACAGTTTTCATAAGATCATCAAATTTTAGAACTGCAACCAGAATCTGTGTCACCTTCAGAGGTGTTCTTTATTATTTATGACTGAATCTCTTCTGCTCATCTATCACCAATGCACCACTTGAATTTTCATCACTGCTCCGAAGAAACCAGTAAATCATGCTCATATTTCTCATTCTATTCTCTGTTCTCAAAACCTGAATTAAATGTGAAGAATGGGAACTGCACTCATGTATTCTTAAAAGCCCAGCACAATCATAACTCAAATACCTTCTCACAATTCTTCTATTAAATTCAAACTGGCAGACTTGTGACTCATCAAAACAATTTTCTGATAAAAAACTCAGAGTCAGGGAGCCATGACCATGGGATCCACCACCAGCAGATGAGGATACCTGCAGACCTACCAGCCAAAGGGTATTTAATCAAAGAGAAACCCTCCTCACTGGCACGTGTGGGGCTCTTTTCAACCTGAAAGGCTGATTTGTACCATTTCCAGCCCTCTGCTCACACACTTTGCTCATAGAGGCTTTCTGGAGCAGAGACACTGAGGCTGGGAAAAGGCAAACTGGATCTGCTCACAGCCCATGGGGCCAGGGGCTCAGGGATGAGCACACCTCAGACAGTTGGCTCATTCCCTTGCTGCAGCTGAACTAACAGGGAAGTGGGCTGAGAGGGACTCAATGCCCAGTGGCTGAGTGGGACTCAATGCCCAATGCCTGCAGCTAAGCAGCACTGGGCACTGCCTCAGCAAGCACTTCCCCAAGGAAACGGGCAAAGATAAATATGTGAAGGGTGATTGCACTTTTAGGAAACAGCTGACCTCGTATTCCTGGGTCTATAGCTTAAGAAAAAATGTATGAAAAGAAACTAGAAGTTAGTCCAGATATTTAGAGTCGTTTTCTCCAATATATGCCTTGCAAATACCACATACATATACAAAAGGCATATAGAAGGCTCACAAGCTGATTCATTACGTCAGATGAGATCTCTGTGTTCTCATGAGGCATCGGCTTCTGACAATAGAACATCTGCTAAACAAGCTGCTTTTGACAAGGATCATGTAGCTACCAATATATCATTTTATCACCCCAATAATCTGGGCCACATTGTTCATCTCTGTATTGGTTTGAAAACAAACCAGTGGGAGATCACACGTCAAGATTGAAATTAAAAATAAGTGAAATAATACAAGGAAAAGCACTGACAAAGTCAGATACAACCTGACACCCTGTTAGGGTGGTAGTAGCAGTCCAACTGAAGTAGTCCAGTTGAAGCGGTGATCCTGTGAAGGTCTAGTCTCCAGCTGAAGATCCAGTGGTAGCTCTCGTCCTCTGGGACCCCAGTAGACAGGGCTAGCTCAGGCAGTTCCAGGGCCAGGTTATATCCAGGTGGGAACACCTGGTTCCTCCCTCCTGGGCAGAGCATCCCACAATGGGGTGAGATAAGTCCATGAGTCACACGGTGGGTCCCTGATGGCCCATTGCCTGTCATCCGGAGTGAGTCATTAGCAGGTGATAGCAGCTAACGGCCCACAGCTGGTGGTAATAGAATACTTAACTACATCAATATTGCAACCTAGGACAATCTCTAAAGATGATTTGATGGTCAGCTGAACGTGAATCTGACTTCCTAAATAAAATTATATTCTTTATTTTTCCTTGCTTGGACCTAGTTGTCCATTTCATCCCACAGGGAAAGGAAAAACCCTACAGAACTTTGAAGAATCAGTTAAAGGCCTTGCTGAAAAGACTCCAGGATAAGTCTGTTCATGCTCAGAGCAAGGAGTTGAACTACAAAGTGATTTTTTTTTCTTTATATATATATAGTTTTTTCTTATTATTATTTTAGAGAAGTAGCTAACAAAGATAATAGAAAAAACTTAACTTTCAAATACAGGAAAGTTAGGTTCTGGAGGAGAAGGGCAGAAAAACTCCCCCAGGTTATTGAAACAACAACACTTACATGTCTAAGATAACTGAATTCAGATTAAATGAGCAATAACTACATATTCCTTCGCCATCAGTTGCCAGTGCATCCACTGGCACCATAGCAATCAGTGAAAGGTTAATTCTTCCAGAAGAATTGTTAAACCTTGGATTGCTCTCAGACCTGTCCAGGTCATGACTTGGGAAGGAAGTTTCTCTGGGACAAAGTAACTGAAAAAGGAAGGGAACTGCTTTTTTCTTTTTTTCTTTTTTTTTTTTTTTTCCTTCAGCATTATCAGGATTATTACAGCTGGTATCAACACAACAAAATCAATGTTCTTGGCTCCTCACACAAACGAATAGGGAAGGGACCACTCACATTTCTTGTCAGGTTGCCGTAAGCTCACAGTGCTAACACACTGGACAGGCTATCAGACAAGCTGTTCAGCTTTACCATAGCACATAATAGCTTGAAAAAATGAATCTCTGGAGCTAACAGATGGTTCAAACCCACATCCCTGCTGCAGTGCACCTCAATTCTCTCCCTTGTCCAAAAGTTAGCTCTCCTCTCTTCAGCCTTGCTGCCAGGCCAACCAGCACTTGTGTGTCCCTGTGTGTGGAGAGATCTGTCCTTGGGAAAAAAAGCCTTGAGATCCTCCAAAGTCCCTGAGAGCTGCTGCTGCTTTCTGGCTTTGACTGGTGCTGTTTCAGGGCAGCACACAAACCTCTCCTCTCTTTCTGCAGTCAGAGGTTTCACCCCTGCTGCTGCACAGGGGGCACAGGGTGCTGAGGAATTCAGCAGCTCCCCTCTCCTGCTGCTCTCAAGCAGAAGCTGGCAAGCTGGAATAAAGGGGAAGCTCTGAGGAACAGTCAGGATGACTTGCAGCAGCTCTTTTGCTCATATTTAGCTCTTTTCCCTTAGCCTTTACACTGATCAACTCCCATTTTTAAATGGAACATTTGTTTGTGAATGATACACAAAATCTACTGCACATTGCGTGAACGCACTTAAAAGTAAGATGTTACAGAGAGGCTCTTTTCTCTCTCCTTATCCCAAGACTGATGCAGCAAAGTAGCAGAGCATAACCACAGGATTTATGGTGTTTCAGTCAATGGTGCTTCAAACTGCTCAGGCACTTTCTTTCCATGTCTTTCCTCACTGAAGAGTTTTAGCAGTCTTGGAATAGACTCTATAAGGTGTAAATTAAGTTTAAAATTAAGTTTGGACAGAAGAACATGTGTTCTTGTATTTAGGACCAGGATGTTTGTGTTCTAAACAGATTATTTTTACAGTGCATTAAGGAAGGTTAAAGAAATATTTGTATACCTTTGATTTCAACAAGAGGAAGAAGAAATTAAATTGGGTTATAATAGAAGAATTACAGTGCAGCTGTTACTCCCTAATTAATTCTGTCTGTGAGTAAATCAAAGCTCTAATTATAGAACGAAATATGCTCAATATTGTGAAATATTTATGCAAAACATTATTCCTGGCACTTATCATCTAAAATAGAATGTCTCACTAGAGCTGAAGCAGCAATTTTTAAGTGTCACCTTCTTTTTTTGCCACTTCTTTATAGCTCAATACATGGAAAGTGCCTGATGAGAGAACAATTTCACTTTTTAAGTACTCTGTAAATCCCAACTGACAACTGGTTCAATTCTTCCTTTAAGAAACACCTGTCTTTATCCAAAGGAAAAAAAAAACCCAACATCCAAAAATCCTTTAAATGGCATTTCTCTTGCTATTACAAAATAAGGTCCTTTAGTTCCACAGCTGTCAGCACACTTAGTAAAGTTAAATTTGACCTTCTTCTCCATGTGCTGCCCCATGCACTAGCACAGTGTAACGTGTCATTCATATTTCCATTACATTATTAATTAATAACTCACTCCAAGTCCTAATCCTGAAAGCTACCCTAGGTAGGAAGCTTTGATCCTACCCTGCTCAGCTTAGGGAGCTGCAGCCACTCAGCTCTTCACAGACAGACAGATTGCTGACCAATCATCCCTCCAGAGAAGGGAAAGAAGAAAGGGATTGGGTTACAGACTCCCCATTAGGGAATGCACTGCTGTTATTGTGAGAGCATTAACCAAAGAACCTTAATGTCAATAAAAGATAAAACAATAAAACTGACATATGGCAGCAGTGCCATTCAATTCAAAAGCTTTTAGGTGATGACTTGGTGGTTCTTTGCATGACAGATAACAGAGACATTCTAGTAGAATCAGACTAAATTGTTTGCATTTTGGAGGTTTTTTCCTCTATCCCTTCAAAATGCAAGAGAAAATTGAAATACACACTCTTAAATGTCAGTGGACCTACTTAATAACCTGTGCAGGTTACTGCAGTTCCTCTGTTTCTTTCATTTACTTATTTTAAAACTGGACTATGACAGCTTATAAATAGAAAAAAGCCCAGTAAACTTCACAGTCACCAGCCATTATGCAGCCTAATTTTATTCCATGGAAATTCAGAGCCTGCAAAGACTACACAGGCTACTGACTGACATTCACTTATACAAAAGTTGTGGCAAGCATCTGATCAAACATCAGAAAAAACCAAGAAAAGAAGCACAGTACTCAAAAAGAAAGGTCTTAGCAAGATGGCATGAAACCAATTTTTTTCAAAGTTTAATTAATACTTTCACTAGCTCTGCATCTTTCACAAAGGGTAATTAATAATTTCAGTAGATCTGCATTTTCCTCTCAAAGAAGGCTGGACACAAGAAGTCTCTGCTAACCTATAAGGTAATTAAAAGAAGATACATCACAGAGCACAACGATTTTGTGAAGCACAATAACTTCTATTGCCCTAGGAGTATTTTAGATTGTTTGAATCTGGCTTCAACTTTAAACTCCACAGTTTCAAAGGAAGTGTGATAAAGATCACTTCACTTCTGTCCTTTGAAGTTTCTTCACCTACTCTTGCTTTATACTCAGATCTCCCATTTCTTTTGCTCAAACACCTAGAAAACAGAGCTTATTAGTCTTCCTGATATTATTAGGGCTGACAAAATAACTCTCACAAAAGCGTTCAAAGTAGTGATGAATGCAAAAATTACCATTTTTGGAAGACTCTGAAAAGGGAACACCACAATAGAAATTATGTGTGTTCATCAACTGGAACACGTAAAAAGAAAAAAAAAAATCATTGACAGCATGGAACTGCATTTATCTCATTTACCTGTTCCAGCCAAAGTTACAGTGCCAGCCTCTGGCAGGCTGGGAAATGAAAGTACAACCCCTGTGCTAGAAACTCAGTAATTATAACTTCAGGGATCAGTGCAGGAATCAGAGCAAGAGAAACCTAAATTTTGCTAACTTGAAACATAACCCTGAATGATCTTTGTCAGCCTTTAAAACCAGACAAATTTCTTCCTCTTTGCTCCCAGTCCTGTATATGGAAGGGGAAGAATAAATGGAACATAAACTCACATGCACCCTCACAATACACAGAACTCTGTCCCTGGCAGGGGACAACTTCAGGCTGAGATGTGCAGCCCCTTACACACTTTGGAAACAGAAATGTAGCAAAATAACTGCATTACAATGGTGAGAAAATTAGCTTTGTACCCTGCCAGCATTCTCAGATCCCAAAGGTTGGAGCCACTCCAGAGAAAGGGGGAGAGTAAAACAAAGCATTTCCAGCTGCTTCACCCTCTGCAATGGGGTCACACTTGCAGCAAAACAAATTAAAAGAGTAATGTTTCCATTCTGCACTGCCATCCTCCTCTACAGGAAAGAAAACAAGAATTGTGTGCCACTAAACCATTCAGTAACTTCATCAGTGAATAAGCTGGTGGGCATTTAGGGTATTAAAGCAGTCAATGTACAACTGCAGATCAAAATCCTCTTTTTCAGGCCGCTCATTTCCTTTCCCTACAATGCAAAGAATCCAGGTCAGAAAAGAGAGTGAACGGAATCCTTTCAGGAATATTTCAAGAAAATTGGGCTACCTAGCTGGGGTATGTAAATTTGAATTCCTTCTGGCGACTTCAGGGTGTTACTTTAAGCCCAGGGAGAGAAACAAGTATAAAGTGACAATGTATCAACTCCATAACATGCATTCATTTATTTATGCAGTCCATATATTTAGCTCTCCTACGACAGTTAAATCAAGAATGCTAATGAACACAGGGAATATACTGAGTCAGTCTTCTGAACGTATTTTCTAAGTTCCATTTTCTTCCAGTATTAAAATTCATGTTTATAGCATAAATGCTATTAATTATGACAAAAACAAGGAAACAATTATTTTTTTAGTTTTAAATACATAAAAAATCTTAATAACATACCAGTGTTTATTTTCTGGTACAGTTGCACTAAAGACACGTTCTAAAAAATAATATTAATATAAATTGACAATTTAAACGATCCTCCTATAGTGTGAGGCTGCAGAGTTTTGACTTTTTAGAAAAGTGCACTCCAAATAATTTTCCTGACTTCATAATTACCAGCTGAAAAAACTGATGTTTCCAAAGTGAACAATGAGGAGATGGGTCTGGGAAATAGGGATGGAAACAAAGATTTAAAGGCAAGTATTTGGAAACTGATATGGGAGGTTTAATCAAAAGGCTGCTATGTCAAACATAGTTAGAAAATAATAGAGTTGGCACCTGGACAACTTGTGGAACTTCATTTGCAGCTTCCCTGTTTCTGTAAACAGCACAGCCCTGGGGTGAAACTCTAGGGGTGCTTCTCTCACCAGCTCATTTTCTATTCTTATAACAATGCAGCTTAATTCCATTTTGATGAGTATTCCTGCCAGCAACACATTCTCATTTTCCTAAACCCCTGTCTGGGGACTTCTCAGAGCTGGCAGTGCTGTTTTAGGGCCAATTTCCTGCTACCTATTCCCATCCACACAGCCTTGCCAAGATACACAGTTCATACTATGGCGCTGTCCTGACTGAGTCTAAATTAATTCTTTCTATTTGAGTTTTGCTGCTACAGCTTCCAATTTTAGTAACTACCTCCCCAAGGAACTTTATTGTATCATCCCTTCTATTAAGGGGACAAAATTAGCTCTACTTACTGGTAAATGCTGATTAAAGCTTCTAAGGGCTGAAAAGTTAGAAAGGTTATGGACTTTTAGATTGTGAACTTCTATACTTACGTGCTATATTAACTCCAAAGGTTACAGTGCTTTTAAGACTAAAAAAAGAAAAATTAAAATTTTACATATGTAGAAGGAACATTGCTCAGAGGATGCTTTGTGGCGGCATTTTAAATATACTCTGAGTTCTCTGTCCTTCTGTAGCACATAATTCTGTTCTTCACATCTCTCTTCTCCACATTCTAACTTTCTGCTACTCTTCCCATGCTAGATTTACTAATCTGATACTTCTGTGTCCTCACAGTCCTCTTCCCAGTCACTGTTTAATCTCTGGTTTTATTTCCATGCCTTTCTGTCAAGAATTATGTTTCTGTTCTTCCTTGCAATGCCTCCTGCCTGTTTCCAATTTTACTAATATTCATTTCTGTAGCAACACTAAGCCAGCAATCCAGAGATAGTGATTACATTATCCAGTGACTATAATAACACTTCCCCAGCTTTTGTCTTCAGGGACAATCAAGGCTTGGTGAAACCCACATTTTTGACTTCCAGGTCTATGAAATATCTAAGGGAAAAAGAAAGGTAATATATCCATAATAAAAAAATATAACAAAAGGTCCATCCTCCAAACACTCACATTTTCAAGAACATACAGATATTGCTATTTTTTGTAAATTATGTTAATTACAGCTGGATAAAATACCATAAAACTGTCTAGCATTTCCCTCTGCTAATCCTTTTACATAACTTTTACTTGGGTTTTAAATTTTTATTAAACTTTGATATTTAATACATTTTATATTCTGTTGGATGCTAATTTTTTTCTAATTATTTTACAGGCAACATCTGTGTTCACCAAATTGCAATTCTCTAAACAGTATTGCTTTGTATTAATAAACAAATATTTCTTGGTCCTGATGTTTAATTCATTGGTTTTTATTAGTATATTTCCAGGAGAAGATTTAATTTGTACATATTAAGCACACCAACCACACAGCCTCACACTCAGGATGTGTTTCATTAAGCATAATCCCCAGTAATGAATCTTTTCAAATCTCTCATACAAAACACTCCTCTCCATTTTCATTCCACCTCAGATACTTCTAGAGAAACTTAATCAAATTTATTAAGAAGGAAGGCAAAAAAAATCCCACTGTGGTATGAGCTATCAATCCTTGCTGTATATAGATTTCTACTCATCTCACGTGTTGCCATTATTCCTCCAGAAAGATTTCAGGAATGAAGGGAACTAAAGGAATGTTCTCCTCCTCAGCTTCAATAGCTGTCAATTGCTGCAGCATTTGCCGAGACCTGAGACTGTGGTGTGAAGTTCCCTTTCTCAGGGGACCAACTCTATCTCCAGACTATTAATTATCTCTGTATTTCCTACAGGCTCTGCAGCTGCAAAGGAGGTACAATCATAAGATAAGAAAATGATCTTTTAGGGGAACTCTAATTTCTTGCTAAGGCACATGCATTAGAATAAAGGAAATTAATCATCTATTTATTTACAGCACACGTTTAGCATTTCCATGCGTTTGTGTATCAAGTCTTGACTGCAGGATTATCAGAGTCTGTTTATAGTTAATCTGTTTTTAATGAACGTGTGCTTGCCAGCCTGGTGTCCCCATTTCCATCTATTTTACTTCATTTGCAATATTTTAACCTTAATCTGTGCCAAACTGGGAAAAAAAAGCTCATAAAGCCAAAGAAAAGTAGTAAAAGTATTTTGCAAGTCCTAATATAAAGTTTTAATTAAGGAAAGCATTTAAGCATGTGCCTGATTTTATGCCGAGGCTTAAGCATATGTGAAATTAGTCTTAAACATTATGTTGAATTGGACTCCATGTATCATTAACAGTTTGAATTGAATTGCAACAAAATAGTCATCGATGTTACGCAGCTTTTGTCTTCAGTAAACCATCAATTCCTAAGCCAGGGACATCACTAGAGCTACAACCACTCTGAAGAGTCAAGGCAAACCATCAGGGTAATAAAAGCACTGTTTGTGCCCACTCACAGCATACCTGCTGCAGAGTGCTCTACAATGAAAGCCATTTGAGTAAGAATTTCTCAGGGAATTCCTGTAGGCCACAGAAAGTTAAATTCTGAATTGAGTCTGAAAAGCTTTTGGTGCTACTTCAACAGTGCAGTAAGGCAAAAAGAGGAGACAATATTGGGTTGTCTTTTGCTCATGTCATTCTAGAACCAAACCTGTGCCAGCCAAAGTCCCAAAAATGTTTAAGTCTCCCTCTGACTAATGAAATCAGGGCAATCAACTCAATCTGTCAAAAGTCTAGCAATATTTCAAGATATAAATTCATGTGATTGGATTAAAACATCCAACAGATTTTTGCCCTCATACAAATTAGCAAGTACACTCATTAATTCCAAGAGGAAGCACTTAGGTTTAAGTGGAGTATGACTGTGCCAAAATATGGCAGATCTGATGACCTGACCGATGATTAAAATTATGAGCTACATTCGTTTATACTCACTTTTTTAAATGATGTATCTTTTTACCACTTTGTTACAAAGACAAGAGGTTAGCTCATGTACTCAGAGGCAGAACAGTATTATCTCATCCAGAGAATTAAGCAAAGATACAAGGTAAGGAAATCTCAAAAAATGTAAGTATCAAGTTAGACAAGTAAACTACTTACAATGAATTGTCTGGCAATTCACACATGTGCATATTTCCTACTGTAGAGCAATTAAGCTTCACCAGCTTCCTTGTTCCCCCAGCAGAAAGTAAAGCAGAACTCCTATTAAAGTGACTACGCCATTCCCTCTATTAAATATGGCAGGACATGATCATATTTTCCCAGATGCAATTCTTCAGCATATTGCTTCAACTAAGAGCCTTTGCAGGAGTAACTCTGTGTAACTGACCTCAGTTACACACACTGCTTTTGCTGCACAGCCAAAGCTGCTAGTAAAACAACATGGAAGCCAAGAAGGAGCTGGCAAAGCCTAGTGTAAAAGTGGGAATGCTTTAAGAGGCATCAGCAGCAGTGCTGCTGTACAGACCTTGTGCAGCAAAGGAGAGGACCCTCTCCAATAACATTTAATGGCATAAGTCACTCACCTAACTGCAATGTTAACTACTGCTGCCTTTGAGGAAAAATATAAGCAATTTTGGATGGTTTGGGCTTTTCTGTCTTGACATAAAAGTGAATATAATGTGATTTTTCAAACCTGCTGGTTGGCACAGCCACTCTCAGTCCATGGCTTTTGAAAACTGACTCGGTGCCTCAGCTGTGTCAGTGAGACAGGCCACCTCGGTGGGACAGGGAGTCCTGCAGGAAGGGCAGGGGGGAAAACAGCCCCCAAAAGATGCATGAAGGAGTGCACAGAGAATGGAGTCAGTGACACCTGAGGACAGAGAAGCCTCCCTGAGCACAGCTGCCTGTTTGGTAATGCACAACATCAGCAACTGCAAATCACCCAAGCAGCAGAATCCAAAGCCTCAGGTTTGGAAGCAAGAGGGAAGTGCCAGGAAGATGAACTCAGGTAGGGGACAACCACCCTATGAAGTGGGCTAGAGTAAAGCAGAGTAGGGAAGGAGCATAACCTATCAATAAATTATTTTTCATGCAGAAAAATTCCTCAAAATTTTTCACTTTTGTGTGAAGTAAGACCAAATGAGAAAAATGCATTAAAAGGCATTTTCAATAATATTTTCTTCTTAAAAAAAGGTCTATATACTTCAAATCCATTTATACTTCAAATCCATTTATACTTCAAACATTTTAAAAAATAAATCCATACATGCCTTTTCTTAATAAGAGACTGAAATGCAAAGGATTATTTGCCTGTATTGTGATGCATGGGCTTTCAACTACCTTATCCTTTTTCCCCTGTAGAAAAAATACCAATAAATGGTATCTATCCATTAATTGTCAGTTATACTGGGTTTTTTGCTAAGTCAGTATTTGATTACTTCCAGTGTTTGATTACTCCAGCCCCATTTTTCAAACTGGTTCTCAGAAAAACCAAAGAAACCAGCAATTTCTGATGAATCACAAATGCAAAAATAAAAATGACCCCAGATAAAATCCAACTAAGGTAAGCAAATTAACCAGTCTTTAACTTTCAATGGACACTATTCTCCTTAGTGATAAGAAAGGTTCTTACTTAATGAGTAACATACATCTCTTTCAGTAGGGAAAGCAGAATATTGCATGTAGTTGCATTAGTGAGTAACTAGAATGGCTTTTGCAATGCAATCACCCTTTAATTTTCCTTACGAATAGTATATACTCAGATTACAATGCCAAATTCTTTCCTTCATTTAACCTTTAAATCAAATGTATTGATATTTATAATTAAACTGAAACTTCACATGAGAAATAAATTTGGTTAAGACTTTCATTTAACAAAACAATAATTAATGATTTTAAACACTCACAGCTGTGAAGAAAAGCACCTAAGCTACAGTTGATGATTTCAGTTTTTTATTCACTTACTGTTGATGCATAAGAAACTATCAAGCCATGGCTTAATCCCACCTACTTGAGTTACTTCCCACATCAATCAATGTGGTGAAAGACCCAGCTGTGCCCTACAGATGAAAGAACTTTCATGTGAATATCTTCCCTTCAGAACCATCAGTACAGAAATTTCTCACACTTTCATTGCTAAAACTGTTAGGATACCACAATGAATATGGATTCAAGGCCAACCTAATGGCTTAGAAACTACTTATAGATTACAGTTTTATTTCATATTAATTTCCATTTAAAATCCATTTGTTTTACCATTCCTAAATTTCTCATTCATTTTGCAATCTGCTACATTATTTTTACCATAAAATTTGCATTCGGTTTGCCATGGCACACATTGGACCTCAATAATCATTAGTGATGTTTGAAGCTGTAAATGATAATCAGGGGCCTATAACTGTAGCAGGTAAAAGAGGCTGCATATCTAACAGCTGCTAGCAGCTAACCTGGAGCAGGGCAGATCAATAGAGCTGCATTAGTGTGAGAGGAGAAAGCAGAAGGACCATCTGCTGGAGTTAGAAATTGCAGTCAAGCTCCCCCAAAGCCAAGAGGTTTGGTAATGGTTCCTCACAGCCTCTGCATTCCCTGGCAATGCCTCTGCACAGACCCAGCCCAGCTGGATCCCTGCCTCACCCCACTTCTGTTCCCCTCTCCTGCAGGTACCTCAGCAGTGCCACTGGGGCAGTGCACTCCATTCCAGGGTGTATGGCAGTCCTGCTCAGCCCAGCCTGGAGCAGCAATGTGGTTGCCTCTGCTGTTGGTTTCTCTGCTCAGCTGAGGCTTTGCTTGTGTCAATACTGAGAGTTACCACAAGTTAATGCAAGATGGTTTTTAATGTTCAAGGAAGAATTAGTAGATGGATTTTCAGTCAAGTTAGTTTTGAAGGTAAGTATACCTGCCATAAAATCCAGTTCATTTATGTGATCATGACAAGATTCTCATTCCAGTCTAACCAACCATCCATTATATAAACCCTTCCAAGCTTAGCACTGGCATAGACAGACAGTTCATTAACAGGAGCTACTGGAGCAGTTCTTCACTAATCACATTGGTAAGCCACCCCTCATTAGGTCCATAATTACACTGTATATGTCCCACACATCCCATATCATGTTTTTGTGCTATTAAAATATAGCTTTCATTTTCTGAAAGGCTAACCACATTAAATCACAGAAGCCAGGAGTAGCATTCTCTTAAACAAATCATAACTCTGGGCAGACATTTAAAACTACTTTTATTCTGAATGACACAATCTAGGAAAGTGCAGCATTGCTGATCTTCAGAAGCTGCTTGTTTTTCAGAGATCAGATTTTAATTATGAAGAAAATGACATCTGTGATGAATAGGCTGGTAAATGAAATAACTCTTTTTGTTTGCATGTGGTATTCTTGGCGCCATTCTTCTCACTCTTCCTTGAGAAAAGCTGGAATTGCATTTTAAATCAAAGTCACTTAGACTTTGTATGACCAATGGACATACAGGGAGCACATTTCATAGACAAAAGGTATTTATGATGCAGCTCTGTCAGGACTCTGTACATCCTTGATTCCTTTAATGAGAAGCCACAGAATTTTGCACTGAAATGCTGTTCACCTCACATATGTGCATATATGTATATAGATAAGTGCATAGATATGTAGATATGTGCACATTAATTTTTCCCAGTGAAAAACACAAAGCAAACATGCAGAGACAAAATATGGGGAGCTCCTGTAATGAAATGTCCACCACAGATACCTAGAATGACACAGGCTCAGCTACAGCAATCGGAGTTCAATGTCTGGCATGCTTCTACAAAATCCCATACAAGCACACTTCTCACAGCACCTATTCTGTCTGACAACTTCCTTTGCCCAGTAACTCAGAAATATTTCTGTAAGTTTGGAACTTACTTCATTTTTTCCATTATATTACCCATGGATATCGTAAGTACAATTTTGTATATACTTGTGCTTTTCTAGTCATTACTAAAACCATACAAACACCCCCAGCAGCCATGCAAGAAGGCTGACATCTTCTTCTTCAAGTGTTGGTGTGCAGGTAGATTACTGTGTCTATAATTACATATACACAGCAAGGAATGGCACTCAGACTGTCAGTGCATCTCCCCAGCACACTCCAGCAGAGGAATCAAGCAAGGAAAAATAGAACCACAGCTTGATGTAGTTGCTTCTGAATACATCTGAGGCTACAAAATGTATAGTGAAGAATTGCTGTAAACACTACATGTTTTTATGGGTTTTCTGACAGGTTATTCTATCTGAAGAAAGAATCATCCCAAATATTGAGCTAAGCCATGAAATGTATGCACTCCTCAGTTTCTGCTGTAGACTGCAATTAAAATTGTACAAATAGGAATGCCTGTATTTAGAGGATTTAGGATTTAAAACACTTCTTTTTCTTATCACCAGACACTTGTACATTTAAATTTGAACTCCTCTGTAGCACACAGACAGACACAAGAGTATTAGCTGAGTGCTCTTCGTTCTCCCACATGCTCCCACAAGCGGCTGCAGCCATTCCCAGCAGGACTCAGTGTGGCTCTGACTGTCTGGCCATGGTTTCTATTCCCTCAGAGGCAAAGCAGAGCCATGCATCACTCCAGAGCAGTGTTTATGGGAATGGAATACAGAGAGGCTTGCAGATTATATAATACCTCACAAGCAGGTGTTACTGCACCCCAAGTTTACAATTTCATGGGAGAAATTACATACTTCCATGGCCTGCATGAGACAAAACCATTACACATAAATACAGCCACTACTTTGGCTTTTAAGAGCACTTGAAGGCTCTCTAGAAATCCAAAGATGACAATCTTAATTGCAAATGCCAGATGCAGCAGTGCAAAACCTGAGGGCAGCCGCCCCCTGCTGCGGGGGAGGGCTGCCCTAGAACCGGAACACGCAGGATGGTCATTCCATGGCCACGAGCTGTGGGGCTGGTCAGACACGGTTCTTGTAGAAGCGTTGCAGGTTTAGAAAGGCAGCTGTTTGGTTCCTGGTCTCCATGGTGTTTTTATTGAGGAAAACAGGGGAGGAGTGGGGAGACTGGGGAGGGGGAAGGGAAGGCGAGGGAGGGTACAGGTTCCATATGAGTCCAGAACCAAAGAGGCCCGTTCCGGATCTGGCTGGGGATTTTATCTCTAGGGATGGGGGGCGGTCCTGACTCACATCCAGTCAGAAGGGGTCAGGGGGGCGGGGTCAGGGACAGGAAGGACACACGTTACAACAAATCCACTTTTTCTCTTATACAAAAGGAAAAAAGAAAAAAAAAATTTTTCTAGTTTAGAGTCTTTTGGAGCTGGTAGAAATTTTTTCAGTAGGGCTGGAGTTGAAGCTGCTTGGCTGAGATCAGGTATATCTTGCTGCTCTGCTGCGCGACGGGGCTGTGCTGTCTGCTGTGCCCCCCCCAGCTTTGACGTGCAGGGAGAGGGGCAGAGCTTACACACAGCCAGAAAGACACAGGGATTTTGGGAAAAGCAAATTTTTAGAGAGCATGGTAGAGGAGCTATTTGGGGAAGAAGAGGGTAGGAAAAAAGGGGGTGAGGAGTGATTTTTTAAGGGTGATGGTACAAGGGGGGAACTGGCAAGGCGCCTGAGAGAATCAGTAGCAACTCAGCGTCTTTTTTGACGGGATGCAGCCTTGTTAGTTACCTCCTTATCAGAATGGGAGGGAAGAAGGGACATGGGAAGGAGGAAAGGTATTAATAGGGGTAAACAAAACATACTGTAACTCGAAAAAGGGTTTTAACTAAAGAAAATACCTTTCTTTTTTGAGGATTGGGCAGAGAGGGCCTTTTCCGGAAGCCCTCTCTAGCCCAATTCTCAAAATGCAACACTTGTTAATCTGTCTAAGGTTAAAATAAAAAAGAATGAGCTGGGTTTTAAAACAGAGCCCTACACCCTGCCGTGTTCTATGACTCAACCATTCACACCTCTGCACCCCCTCCCCTGGGGGGTGCCTTCAGCCATTCACACGTTTCCCACCCCCTCCCCTGGGGGGTGCCTCCAAATCACATTCATACAAACATTCACTCCTCCTCTGCTGCAAACTACACCTTTAGCAGAGGTCCAGGGTCGGAAAATTTCCCTGAATAGGCATTGTAGGCGCTATCGGCTCACCCCCAGAGCCTCTCTTACTCTTGGGTAGACTTTTGCCGACTGACAAGACTGGTCACCGCTTTCCGGTCCCTTGCAGTCCTCTTCGTCACTGTTTTATCCTCAGCAACTCAATACAGACTTCACAAGCTTTCTACAAGTCCCTTCAGGGTCCTCTTCTTGGGACTCGCCTGTGTCTTTAGAGAGTCCCACAGCTCGCGGCTACTGCGTGTGAAGATGGCGGCGCCCATGTGCGGGCCACGCGGCCAGGGTGGTCTCCGTCGGCAGCGCAGGCAGCGTCCCGCCGCGTCGGTGGCTCCCCGCCGTGCGTTCGCCGCTCTGCCGCAGCCCCGCGCGGGCCGGCGGGGAGGCGTGGGCCCCGCGGGCCGGCAGCCAGCTCGGCCCAGCCCGGCGCGGCCGGCCCCGCGCCGCCGGCCCGGCCGGCCTTTCGGGCCGGCCCGGCCCGGCGCGGCCGCGGGTGGGGGGGGGACCACTGGCCCCGCCGTTCCCCGAGCACCGCCGGCTCCCACCGCCCCCCAGCTCCCGCGGGCTCCGCTGCTCCCCGGCGTGTAGGCAAGTTCTTACCGCTGCCCGCATTCTCCACCACTTGCAGCAGTGCAGAACCTGAAGGCAGCTCTCCCCTGCTGCGGGGGAGGGCTGCCCTAGAACCGGAACACGCAGGATGGTCATTCCATGGCCACGAGCTGTGGGGCTGGTCAGACACAGTTCTTGTAGAAGCGTTGCAGGTTTAGAAAGGCAGCTGTTTGGTTCCTGGTCTCCATGGTGTTTTTATTGAGGAAAACAGGGGAGGAGTGGGGAGACTGGGGAGGGGGAAGGGAAGGCGAGGGAGGGTACAGGTTCCATATGAGTCCAGAACCAAAGAGGCCCGTTCCGGATCTGGCTGGGGATTTTATCTCTAGGGATGGGGGGCGGTCCTGACTCACATCCAGTCAGAAGGGGTCAGGGGGGCGGGGTCAGGGACAGGAAGGACAGACGTTACAACAGCCAGACACATTTCCTCTATTAAAGTAAAAACATCACCTTTATCACCTTTTCCATTTACCTTTCCCAAACTACAAGCATACATAATCTTATTTGAAACTAAAAATTATTCATACTGAAAATAGCTTATAAGTAAAATATTTCAGTTGGACTTTGTTTCTTTGACTTCTGGTCTTGGTTAATACAAACTCACACTCCCCAGACTCTCTCACAAAATCTAAAAAAAAAAAAAAAAAAAATCCTTCTGATTTACTTTAAAAACTGTACATTTATCATGCTCCTTCTACTTTTTTTTTTTCTTTAGAATTATACTCTGATAATACTTTGGGACTACCCTGCAAGATGAAAGACTTCCCTTTCAGAAGAACAATGAAAAGGAATTATTGAATCCCTGACTACACCCCAACTGTAAAATGTCATCAGCAATTTCTATAAGATCACCAGCTGTTGAAAATGACTTGACTTTCTACACTGACCTTTAACATTTGCAGTTTGCAAGAGGAACTCTGTACTTTTACATCTGCTTAAAACATATCACAATAAAAATGAGACTAAAAATTACCTTGAAGAAACCTACAAACCTACAAGTGTGTGTGCACCTGTCAAGGTGCCAATAAGCACCCATTCATAATACTCAGTCAGGCCTTCTAGTGAACATTTCACTATCTCTTCCTAATTTTTAATTAAATGCTGAATCCAGGAGAAGCTCTACTGCACTTAATCTATATGTGAATGTGACATTTAGTGTGACCTTGTTTTCTAACAAAGGATGTCATCGGGACAGCGGAAGGGTTGGTGGTCCCTGGTCATAACCATGGTATGAAGGACAGCAGGATGTACACAAAGGATGCAAATGGGAAGTGACAGAGGAGAAATTGGTTCTGTGCAAGGGCTGTTTGCATTCTCCAGTTTTACAGAGCACCTTCCCAGGGCACTGTGCTCCCTCCACATCCCCAAAGCAATCGGGGTCTCTGACTGGTAGAGCTCTACCTACACCTGAAGATCCACTTCAGTTCAAAGCTGGAGACAATTATTGCCTTGTCTTCAGCAATTTGTTTGTTTTCTTGCTGAATAAGTGAAGCTTGGACAACTTTTTAATGAATTTCTGGTAAGAAGAAAAGAGATCTTGATGCCCAAAGAGGTCTCATGAAAGCAAACAATAAAAAGATTCTACCACTCTGGAGATGCTTGATCTATGAGTGAAAGTTGTTCTAACATCTCACACATAAGGTGCAGAAGAAAAACCTCTAGGGATGTCTTGAAAAAATATTTATTTTGTCCAAATGTCTCAATGTAAAAAAAAAGAAAAAAAACAACCTAGTGTAAATGAGGTACTAGTTACCAACTTGTTGTGGCAGGACAACCCCCCTCCCCCTTCTCTCTCTCCCTGATCGCTGGCTGGAGATTGATGGTTTAGATTAAGTGATCGAGCTATCGAATACTGGCATCTGGAAGTCCAAGTGAGACACTGAGGGAATGTGAAGAATTTTTGAGTGACTGCAAATACACACATTCTTTTCCTATAAAAAACACCACAAAACCTTGGAAAGGTAGAAGCTTTTCTACATGGACATTTGAGCGTGAAGTAAAGTCTTCTCCCCTGGGCTTGGACGCAGGCTCTGTGGTTACTTCCTGAGGGATTGAGAGAGGACCTGATGCATCCCCAGCTCCAGAAATTGGATTTGGTAAGAAGCATTAGTTTCCTAAATTGTATTCTTCTTTGCTAGCTACAGTAATATTAACAATATTAACAATAATATTAATAGGTACCTTTTTCATTTTTAGCGCTCTATTGTTTTAATCTCCCTATTTTGGGCAACATATATATATATATGTTTGTTTTAGCTATGAATAGCTTCTCATGTTTTGTGTAGTAAAAATGGTCTAGTTCTTTGTTCCGTTTTCACCTGTGTCTAATAAACCATAATCTATTTTACATTAGACATAAATCGGCTGTCTTTATAAGGACTTGTGAGTGAGACTGGGTTTTGGGGTGCTGGTCACTTTGAGTAGGTTTGGTCATTAGTTGTCATAGGCCTGGGCAACTGGTAAAATCAATCCACCCTCTGTCTCCACTCGTGACACTTGTACACAAGGATAAGGAAATAATGCAATGCAAAGATAATTTGAGCTCATTTTAATTGCAACCTCTTATTTATAAATAATCAAGGTATTTGCTTTATGCATTGCTACTCCTGAAGCATGCTGAGCACAAAATTTCTTCTTGCTTTTAATGGTACAAGAAACTCTCCTCACAAAGTGAGTGATATCGTCCATATTAGAAGATAGGTTCACAGAATAGAGGAGATCTTGCCAATCACTATTAACATTTTGCGATGTCAGTTTGGGAATGCCAAATGTGGATCCACAAAAATGGAAATTAACTCTTTAATGGGATACTCGGTAACAAATTCTATTAGACCTAAGAAAGACAATGCTGCAGAACAGAGCTGCCAGAAGAAAATGCTGATCTCAAAACAATACAAATCAAGGAATAAACAAATTCTGGCTAATCCTGCAGTATCAAACCCCACCCTTTGTAACAGAAAAGATCCTCCTTTTCTTCAGGTCTGCCTAGACTGCTTTAAGAAAAAATGTACTTGAAACTTTGCAACAAGAAACTTTTCTACACACAAGCCATCCCTGATCTATGGCTGCCAGGTAAAGAGATTACACAACAGGCTTTTAAATAATCAAATAAATATGTCAGATTAAAGTTTTTGGTGTTAGTGATACAACAACTACAAATAGAGTTAATTCAAACAACAATTAAACATCTTTAAACAGCAATTAGAAAAATACTTTCCTTTCTGAATGAAGAAAAAAAAAGGAGAATTTATTTAAATATTGATATGAAAAATATATTCTGGTTTCTATCACTTTCATTGAATAAATGATAAATATTTTATATGTCTATAATGTAGAAAAGGCACGTAATAGGTTTGTCACACTTAAAAGCTAGAAATAAAACAATTGTCCCAGTTCTTTCACATTTTTCTGCCTTTCTTATACTTCATCCTCATTTTGAATTATGGCAAAATTTGTTCTACACAAATTTAGACTTATCCATTCTTGAATTAACCTGCCTTGTCACACTGTTGGGAGTCATTTTGTTTGAACATCTGGACCAACCACATGTTTCCTACTGAAAAGAAATCATCATTTATGAGTTATGAGTATTAACAGAGGGTTGATGAAGATTGGACCATATATGTTTAATGCATTATGATAAAATATTCTATAAAAGTTGTATTTGGAAAGTTTATGGAGTACACTGAAAATGAGAAGCTTATCTGGGTATTTTACCAAGGTAGTTTGTAGTTTCATAGGACACAGAAGTCCTTCCTTTCTCTTAGGTATTAAATCAATGTTTCTATGGGCACCTTATCATTTTTATTCATAATAGACATATTTGGTAATGGGAACTAATTAACTGTGAGTCTATCAGTTACAAAACAACATAAGTATTATTTCCCTGCACAGAATAAAGGAAAACACAAACAGTTAATTGGAAAATCTTTTTTCTAAAATGTGACAAATGCAGAGACAGTGATAAACAAGAATATAAAGCTTTATCCAACATTGGATAAGGCACTAAAGGCAGACAACAGTCAAGTAAACTGGAAGAATTTAATGGGGAAAGTAGTTCTGTGAGTACTTATGCAACATGGACACTTCTCACCACCTTCCTATGTTCCCAAATCAAAGTAAAGCTTTTCTATCACCCACCAATGATTTTTTTATATCTTACTTATTTCTATCACATCTAGTTTAACTAAAAAAACATGGTCTAGAATGGACTGAAACTCTTACCAAAAAAATTTAAATTACAGGATGTCATTGGCTATACCTACTGAGAACTGTAAGAGTAAAACTGGTCGAAATCTTATCTAACAGTCTGCACAGTAAGTTTTATTTCATACCATTTGTGGGGATATTTCGAAGTCTCTCCTTGAAATCTGTGATTGCATCAAAAGAGTAGTTTTGTAAAGAAAAACAAACAAACAAACATTCCTGGTTATAGCAGCCATGGAGAAATGCTCAGAAGCAAAAATATCAAAACAAAGAAGACATGGGGAACTATCTGAAATTCAGTATTTTTAAATAAAAACCTTCTGTGTACCTTCTGTGTGCCATCCCAAACTCTTGATTTCCATGTGGCTAATGCCTTTTTTTTTATTGTCACCCTGATGATGTCTAACACACATCACAACACTCGCTGCACCTACACCTTTGGGGCAGTCACAGGGTCAGAATGAATACTTCATAACAGTGTCCATCAGGCACTGCAGATCCACATTATTAACTGGATAATAAAAGGCAATTAGGACATCAGTGAATGCACTCAGAGCTAACATGTTCCATCTCCTTGTTTGGTGAATTGTTTGACTACCAAGAGAGTTCATACTGTAAAGTTAGAGAGACAGAACTGGGCTTCTATTGAATATAGCTTTTCAACACCAATTCAGAAATTATTTGGAATTAACATGTATCACTGAGCTCTTCAACTTTTTCCATCCCCTTTAGTGCATACTTTTCCCTATGGCACTGTCAGACAAGCTGTTCCCACAGCAACCTGCTGAGGTCAAGGAACATCATCTCACCTATTCCACCCTCCCTAGTGCCACCGTGAGCAGCCTGCAGCCAAACCTGCAGCTTAGCCTGGCTCTAACTCAGCCTGCTTCTGCTGACAACTGGTTTGCACAGCAGACATACACTGAAGGAGGACCTAGAAGTGTTGAAATTTTGAATCTGCATCAACCACAGTGTTTTTAATTCTGAGCACTTTGTCCTTCCATGGAGTGCTGCTGCTTTGACTGCTCAAACCCAGCTGATCTGTCTGAGCTAAGCTCATGGTTTAGATCATCTCCAGCCACTGGAAAGTCTATTCCCAAGTCCCTCTATACCCTGTATCTCAGACTTTTAGAGCTTTTAGGCTGTTAGAGGTGCATTTGTCTCTGCATTGACTGAAAAGGAGAAACTCCAAGGCCAGCTTTGCAGTAATAGCCCAACTACGTGTAAGCAACATAAATACTATCCTTCATGCCTAAACTGAGTCACTGTGCTTCAAAATATCAAAATACTGGAAACAAGACAGCAATTCCAAGACTGTAAATAAAATATACTGCATTAGAGAAAAATTTAGATGTAACTGGCAAGTTTAGACTGTCCTGAATTTTATGCTTCAGGCAAGCCAAATGCACTGTTTTTCAAGAAAATCCTTTGTCTTTATAAAAACAATTATCAGCATTGGTGACAGCAGCAGAGTTTGCCCTTTCCTAGATATTTGTATTAATTATGCTTTGAAGGTGCTTAATGAATCCATTCTGTGAAATATATATCAGTTAATTAAAAGGTATTTTTCTTCAAGAAGGAATATAATTCATGATGAAATAGGAGATTAATGCTTCCTAAGTCAAAAATCCTTTGGGTGAAAATAAAATAGGTTTTGGAACAGACATGCTCTCCAATTGACCTCACTGTTTAAATATACTTGAAAGGCTTCAGATTTGAACTGAGGGAGTGCAGAGCATGGTATGGAGTTTTTATTATTATACTTTGTCTAACTTAGAAGCAATAGAACAGGCAAACACATGGCACTGTACACCCAAAGAATGAGTTACAACTCTCCAAACACTGCACAATGCCAGGCACAATGCCTGCAATGCCACAAACAGGGCCACAGAGAATGGTTTGCATGTCATAGAAGCAGCAGATCAGGAAACTTCAATATTTACTATCCCAGTGAAAAGCCTGCATTATAAACATCAAGGGCTTCTTAACTCTTTCCATATACATAAAATGCTTATTTGGGTATGCAAGTAAACTAATGCATTTTCTGTATAAATACAGGTGAAAAACCTTCAGAGTTGGGTTATATAAAAAATTCTCAAGCTGTTCAGTGTAAAACTTATAGTGACAGGAATTAATAAGAGTCAGTTCACTAACAAAGCACCTCAGCCCTTTGAAAAATGCCAGTGACAAATAGCAGTATAACTCACAGAGGTGGGAGGAAGGTGGTGAACATGAGGAATGTGCATTTCCTCAGAGGCTACAACATTAGCCATTACTCCTACCATGACTGGACCAGACAAGGGAGAACAAAAAAAATCCTCATTCTCTGTTAGGTGAAAGGGCTTCTTGGCTGGTGCAGGGCTGACGAAAGTGTTCTGATGACTCATTTCCACACTCAAGGCACAAAAACTACTTGGAGACACACACTGCTCTGCACTGTGCTGAGAGACCACAGAGGAGGGTGACAAAAATGGATATTTCATCGGTTTTGTAACAAACCACAGTTCTCTGGATGGTTCCACAAAATGTTGGGCGAAACAGTAAGCTGGCATAAGCTGTCACTGTTCTATGCTTTCTAGCTAAGGAAAGAGAAGGGCTTTAGGGTAGGTAAGAATTTTCCTCACTGTGCAATTGTGTTTATGCCAAGACCTCATTAGGATTTGTGCTGCCCTGGCTCTCTCCATCAGGACACTCAGCAGACAAGCTCCAGGACTAACCATGAACCAGAAATTTCTCCTGCAGGCACATCTCTATAGCAAACTGGCATTTCTACCAGACTACTCTGATTCACTTCTTGGGCATCATGTTAGTGTAATGACATGAGGCACAGCTCCCCTGGATCATTACATTCACCCTGGGATCACCTTCTGAGGGTACATCAGAGTCCTGAGATTGTTGCAGCTGTGTTAAGGCACCTTCAGGCTTCCTCAGCCCCTCTCCATCAATGTCCTAAGGAAACAAAGTTGCTCAGAATATGACTCAAGGTGTTCTGATGTGTGCAAGAGCACTCAGGGGGTGCCATGCTGGGATCCTCACTGACTCCCTGTTACCCTCAGTGTTGCTGAGCACAGCTCATCCAGCCCCGGGCTGCACCCCAGACAGCAGCAGCACCCCAAAATGGATATTGCTGACTCTCCAAAAGCCACACCCTCAACAGGTGTTTTGCCTTCAATGCCACTGCAGCCACACTGATGTGTTTCACTCTCTGGATCTAATTGAAGATTTTGTTGGCTGGACCCCAAAGCTATCTCCTGCCAAAAGATCTAAAATTGTGAGAAACAACTATCAGACACATTCAAACTTTTTGTCCTTTGACTATCCCCTTCCCCCCCCCCCCGCCCTGTTTTGGACCAGCAAAAGTTCTGAGCCTGTAGAATTTATGCAATAACTTAATAGGTAGCTGTAGCAGATATTTCATTTATTTGGGATTAACCAGATTTAACATTTCTCCCAGAAATGCAGAGCTGCGTGTTCCTCCCTACAAAACAACACCACATTTGCCATATGAAAAAGTTCTAAAGAAAGTCCTTGGCTTCCTACAGATCTGGAAACTCACACTACTGCATGCAAAACTTTATTTTCTACACAGAGTAGCCACTTCTTCTCAGTACCAAAATAACCCAAATGAAAAAAAAATTACAAAAAAACAGACAAGCAATGAGATTTGTTCATTTTCAGTTCCTCAAATTCTTTCATTTAATCACTACTGGATAAAAGGCAAGACCACATGCACTGTAAGAGCTGGTCTGAGTTCCACTTTGATTAGCAGTAATAGGACAAAATTAAATTAGAAACTACAGAAAATGTCAACAAAAGTCCTTATTCTGTTACCACTGAAAATCTTGTATATATGAAACAGCTAGAAAGAATAGCTCTGTGGTAAAGGACTGGTAACAGGTGAAATGAAAAATAAGGTTGCAGGTCAGCAGCAAGTATTTCAAAAGTATTTGAGAAAAGGTTTATTTATGTACTTACTAGAAAATTTACGTTTAAATTTAATGTTGTGTCACTAGAGCCTTTTTTATCATCCATACTCTTCCAGTTTTCTTAGCTCTCTCATCCTGTATGAGTGATTCATTTAGACTATTCTTTATGTTAAGCACCGAGTTCCAAAAATTATCTATTACACAGGATTAGACACAGTCAGAGCCAGAAAAATTATCATCTTATAAACTTCCTAAAGATGAAACCATTGCCAATATATTTTTGTGTTACTCTCTGTCTCTAAGTCAGTGTCAAGATTGCAGAGCAGACTGGTTCTAACTCTCTCCCCAAAACCATGCTTTGTTACTATTTGACCTGCCAGGAACCAGCAGGTCAAAAATCAGCAGTGTTGCTGTTTACACAATACTAAATTATAAACAAGTCATGTTTTGATTCACATAGTTAGGCACAGACTATATTTGTAATATTATCATCATACTACATTGCTTTTACCGAACTGCATGTTGACAAAACAAATCATTTTACGATAACAAAACAAAACAAAAAAAAATTCACTTATGCCATGTGCAAAAGCTCATAACTGCATTTCTGCCAATTGGATAAGCATGACTTAACTCTTAAAAGTATTCAGCTAGATCATTTAGGGTTGCCTGGGAATATGTGTTTAATAGGCTAATTGGTGCACTAATCCTGTGCATCAGAACAACAGTAAAGAAATTAATTTTTAATTCGACAAATTGATTATTAACCATCATACAGAAACAGGAAGAGATATATCGCAAAACACAGTCTATGAATATATTACTTCACTCAGAACTTAACTTTTAAGGTTTACAATTCACTATGATTTTTAATGCTAAAGAAAAATATAAACACATCTTTCAAGTGCACTGCAGATGTTCTTGGGATTAAACTTGCCTAAAGACAGCATGACATAAGGACAAACACAGTAGTTCTAAGTGCTCAACAACAGCCAGGCACTGTAGTCAGAAGTAGCATTTGTTAACATATGTTAACAATGTAGAAGGTGACACTTATGTAGAAATCTCTTACCTGCCTTGGTTGAATCTCTCCTGAAAAGGTTAGTTCTGTGAAAGATGCAAGTCTTTATGTATAAATCAGAAGCAAAGGTGTGCTTGGCACATCCAGTTTTCAGCAAAGCTCAAGTGTGTTGTATGTAAGTAATAAATTGGCTTCTCAAAGTAGCTCAGACCATATTAATTGGAAACAGAGTCACTGCTTGCAAGGTTGCTGATGCTGCTCCTTTTGCTTTGTGCCTTTGCAGAGAGCTAATGTGTGAATAAGGCAGAGAACAAATCCCTTTCTCTCTCTTTCTCCCTTTACTATTCCTTCTTTCTCTTAAATGGTGAGTTAGAGTTCAGTTTATTCTGCAGCTGATGGCAGAGCAGAGGCTGACAGTGCTGTTTCCTCCCCTGCCGAGACACACTGAATGTGTTGTGAATAAAGACAAAGCCCTCTCCCAGTGCACCACATCACTGTAGGTAAGAGCTGCAAGGATGTGCTGTGCTGCTCCTCAGCAGCAGACAAGCCTTAAACGCAGCCGGACAAACTCACCCTGCTTTCCTCACTGAAGACCTGCACCAGTAACTCCAGCTGGGGACCACACCTCCTCCTCTGCAAGGGGAACTCCAGCTCTGCAGCTGCCACCAAGTACTGATCTGCCTCCTGCAAATGGCTATCTGAGTGCTTTTATTTTTCTACATCATAAAGAGCAATTTAGTTCCAGTTTCTCCTTATGGCTAATGGCTAACTAACTGGATAAACTGCCAGTTTTTCTTGTAGTCAGTTAACCCCTGTGAAATCCCCACTAGCACTTCAGGTTTAGGGTTTGTACTGAAATTGGGCCTAAAGGATACCTGCCAAATAGCTTTGCACATGAATAGCAGTGCTTTCCTCTCTACTCCCCCACCCCCTTTTCTTTTCCACTCTAAGTAAACCATTCCCAGGTCAAATAGTTAACTAGTGGAAACTAGCAATGTTGCCATGGGAAAAATAGAGGGAAGATGACAGTAAACAGAACGGAAAACTACCTAGTTGCCAAACAATGTCTAAAGTGACCCATTTCAAAAGCCATACTGCATACATGGGAAATGTGTGCTGGTTTGAGTTTACAAACAATTGACTTGAACCAATTTTAAGAAGATAATATTTCTTTTCCATGCTCCTGTCTGTGAATACTGAATACTAACAGGTGGGGAAGTCTTAAAGCAAAGTTAATAAAAACAAACTGCAATCTTCAATATTGCATTTTTCAGATATGCATATACATGGTTATGTACAAACCTATGCTTTAGTGCCTAATACAGAACCCTGTCAGCCTCCTTCCTTGATGGCAAAGGCAGCAAAACAGAAAAACAAACAAAAAACAAACATAAACCTTTTTTTAAAATATGTTTAAAGTAATAGGTATTGAAAAGAGCCTTCCCCCTACCCACTTCCCTGAAAATGACAAGTATTTCTTCATCAAATATTCCCCCATTAGAAAGCTGGAAATCTCAAAGTACTCTGAGCACCAAGGTGCTTTGACTATGGGGAGAAAAAGAACACGAGGGAAGAGAAGACATGGTAAGCAATTCCTGACAGCATCTCCATTGCCCAGCAGAAACTATATTGTCTGGTGGACAGTTATGGAGCCACAAAACATCACATGGAAAAGTTGAAACTGGACAAAACTCTTGAATTTGCAGCAAAATGCCTCTGGGGTGTCAGATTTTTGTAGCAGCAATGGCTGAGGAGTGAAGCAACTGTTCTCAGGTCCACACAATAATCTCAACAGTCTTGCATAGAGCAAGACTATTTATCATGTTGAATAAAAACCTCTTTACTGCAGCATGCCCTGTGCACTTTTCATTGCTAATGAAAGTGAATCCATTTCTCATCAGTCCCATTCCTGGTCAGTTTGAGATCTAGGTTTGACTAACTGAGAAATTTTTGTGACGTTTCAGCACTCTTGTCAAATTTAGTATTGTTTGAAAATATAACTAGCAGGAACAAGATAGCAAGTGCTATACACTGAAAAACACAATTTGTCCCAGGCTGATATTTACACTGAATGTGATCCAGCTGTCAATCGCATTGCCACTGTTTTAGGTGAACTTTAGTAGCAAGGAAACAAAAATAGCAGCTTGTGCCAGTTTTGTGTGCATGTATAGAACAAAGAACATCGGGGACAAGAAAGTTTTTACAATGGTTTTCTACTCATTTTCCCAAGGATGCTGCTAGCAAGTTTGTTGCATCTGCTACTGGGAAAGCTGATTTTTTGAGTAAATTGCTATTCCTATGGGAAATATTAAGCACTCGGCACTCAGCTTTATGTTTAAGACGTTAAATTGTTTGAGGGGGCTTGAGTGCTAGCACTTGTATGAAGCCTTTTTGCTTCCTCCTTCCTATGAGGAAAATATCCTGAAGCGTTAGGTCAGTGATCTTTTGCTTTTCTACTGGTGTTTAGCACAGAGGTGCTATGGTGGAATATGATAATAAATTTCTCTGGGAAGAGAAGATGCACATAAAAAGATAAAGTTCCTTCTAACAACTTATTTCCAGGAGGAAGAGGAAGCTCTCAGTTCCCACAGAAGTGGAATTATTGGCACCTTAGAGCCTTGCTGAGCAACTGCAGAATGCCAGCCAGAGCAGAAACAGACTTAAGTCATAAAACACCATTAATCCTGTATTTACATAGTCAACACCCCAAGGGTTGCAGATAAAACTTCAGGAAAAATAAACAAGAGATTATTAAAACTACTAGTTTATAATTCAGTCCATGCCTTCATTATTTTATATAAATGTTTCCTGTTTTTTATTTTCATACTGATATCTGAGTTTAAAAATAAAATACATCAAATCCAGTGGCACAGAACAACAGAAGAAATTCAAACTCCTCCTGGAATTTCTTTTATTCTGTATGACAAGCTAAAAGGAATAAATCCATTATCTACTACAGAGCAAAGTATCCAATCCTCAGCAGCATAAGTGCCTTATGTGTGAATATTCAGAACCATAAAATTGTCTGCACAAAAATTTTCAAGCAGAGAAGCCTTCACTAATACTAGAAGCATTTCACAATAAAAATGCTTTTGGCAGCACTGGAAGAAGGTCTTCTAATAATCTATCTCCTAATTCTTCGCAAAATAACTAATAACCAATCACTAAACAAAGAGAGGATTCCTTTTAAGAGAGCTAGAGAAGGAATGGAAAAAATTCTATACTAGGTCAATTGCTAAAGAGCAAACAACTTAATACTCACAAACTACTCTACTAAAAAACCCCCAACAAAACCAAAAACTAAAGGTTGCTCCTACGATTTCCATGAGGAGGTTACTCATGTCATAAAGTCTGTGAGTGTGGGAGCATCATTGTTTTCTCCAGTGAAAACTCCAGTAGTTTTGCCAAAATATTGTGCCCTGCTGTCTGATCTGCCCAACCTCTTCCTGTGGCTGGGACTTGTACATCTCAAGCTTTTAGCAAAAGAGCCATGAGATGCAGCTTCTTCCATTTGCAAGTTTGAATCTGAAATACTTCCACGGAATTCAAATCACTAGTAAGTGATTGTTGCATGAGGAAAAGATAACCTCAAGATATTCCTTGATGAGCTACATTGCAAAGGAGATGCTGAAGTGAGAACCTGTGGGAAATTAATGAACAAAAACGACTGCAAATCAAAGTTTTGGGGTGAATTTGTTTTAAATTGTAAACAAGAAGGTGACTTTGGTTGGTCTGCTTTTTTGTTCCTAAGGTCTAACACAGTGGGCCATGTCACCTTAAAATTCAACTGTATGCAGCTGATGTTGAGGATATGCAATTGGTCAAAAGTAATTGAGACAAGGTATCTTAAACTTACTAACACAGTAACCTTAATGAATAGGTGGTGCTAAAATATCACCTCTGTCACTGACCTATTTTTAATATCACAAACACAATCATACCTTTTACATTTCAAAGTTTGCCCACGATCAGCAGCAGTATGACAATAAACAGGATTGCTTCCAAATCCCCATGCTGGATAAATCATTTCTTTCTAATCAGATGCTCTCACATGAAAGAATGATGCTGCATATATTAATTGCACATTCCATTAAATCTTCACCTTCATCTACTGCAGCACTCTGGCCCCTACCAGTTCTTTAGTATTCCTGCATTTATAAATGTAGAATTTGTCTTTACAGTTATTCTTTGACTTGTACATCAGCCTGATATGGAAGGATTATGAAGACAGAGTGAGTAAGAGCAGAGCAGAAGGTAAGGAATGGAGTCCTATTTATTGCTAGTTAAGGTACCCCCAGCTGGTTTGCTACACTCTGATCTGTACTGCCTCCACGTCAGCTCAGAAGCTAATTAACTGACTCCGTGTGATTTCTGACAGGTATGAGCAGTTTACTGATTTGCGTGTGGAGGAAAAAAAGGCCTGACAGTTCTCTAAATTTTCAGAGCTGAAGAGTTACTGAAAATGAAATCCAGCTCAGGGCAGGCAGGTAGGAGGTTCCCTTTCTTCTTCTTTTCAGCCTATTTACTGAACATCTTGCCTCAGCAAAGGTCAGGCCAGCAATCTTGCCATCACAGCTCCAGAATGGTAAATACTGCTAAAGACTCGGGGTTCCTGAGTAACCAAACCAGTCAGCTGGAAATGCTTGCAGTTTTAAGGAGCAGATGGAGCCTTAGCCGTTTTTCCCCAGAAAGGATTGGTGCTGGAGGTGCTCTCATTGAGGACTTGTGCTCCTCTGCACCACTCAGAGCTATTGCTACATTCAGTCAGGGTCTGGATCAAATCAGAAAATCTTCAGGAGCAGCTTTAATTTCCTCTTTCCACAATCCCTTTTCCCCCTGTTCATTCATAGATATTTTAGTTCTTTTCATAAGCATAGAGGTCATTGTTCAACAAAATCACAAAAACAACCAGGGCACAATCCTTTGCCAGATTTTAAGTTTGTTAGATTTCTAAGGAATATATGAGACATTGTTGGATAGAAGATAAATTGTTAGTTTAGCAATGATTGCTTATCACAGAGAGGGAGACAAAATTCTGGCCAAACCCTGCACACTTTTTGTAAATGAAATATTCAGTGGAGTAAAAAGGGTATTTGGATGGATGAAGAATAAAGAATAAGTCCTTTCTTTTGAATATCTAGTGATCCATACAGCCTATTGTTTCTGGCCTTTCAAATCTGCTCTACAACTAAATATTTTTCACTTACAGCACAGACAGTTTTTTAAAAGCCAAGGGGTATTAAATGGCCAACATCGTGTATTTCAATAGTCAAAAGCATAACAACTGTCTAAATTAAACTTGGTATACTTCAAATATTAAAGTACCCAATTTGAATGGTATCTTGAAAATTACTAAGAATGGAAAAATCTGAAGTTTAGTGTGGAGAAAGTTGACAACAATTCTCTCTATGCAGGATACTAGTTTTTCAGCATAAAGGAAGGCAAAAACATTAGGTATAATAAAATCTTTCTTAATGAAAAAAGACAGAAATTTGTCATTTTCTTTTGTGATTTTCTCTTTTAATAATGAACAATGCATTTGACAGAAAAAAAGAGAACATCTCAGGGGAGAAACACTATGCAAGTAAATTTTTACAATTACGTAGGTCGTCAGATAACATTGTAATAGCTTGGTTATTCTTAGAGTATAAAAGAAGAAAATCAAGATCAATTCTGCCTTTGAGCTACTGGGATCCTTCACATGCATGAAATGCTAAATGTGCTCATTATACATCATTATTTCATTACTATCTAAATCATCTGTGTATTAGCTCAGATAACTGTGCACCCGAGGGAGTGCTGTAGCTTTTGGGGACTTGTGACATTTCATAGCGGAAATAAAAAAGTGAAGAAAAGCAACAGACTTGTACTCACATATCTGCAAAGAGAACAAGAAAATAGTGCATGCAAAAGTGTTGTCTTTAGTCTGAAAATGCAAATAAACCAATTCCCTTGTTTGTGAAGCAAGATGGAGATGGAGATTAATTTTCAGCTCCAAACTTCAAGTGACTTTGGCACATCTAAAATTAAGGATGATTCAGAATCTCTGTACAATGAAGCACAAATAAAATTAGCCACGAAATCCCAACTATTGGAAGAGTGTGTGTAAAATCCTACAGCAAAGGAAAACAAAAGCACAATATTCAGTATCTTCATGAAACTAGATAGCATGTTGAGGAAGCTTGTGCAATCCAAAAGAAAAATAAACACTTTAAAAAAATTGTGTGCAACCTTATCCAAGGCAATTTAACACATCTCCTTTACAGCATTTAGAAAGTGAAATTCAAAGGTGCCTGGACATAACCTCAGAAGAGAATGGGTCTGAAAGGCATCCTTCCTGTGGAATCCTGCAGGGGCCCAAGACAGTTTAGGGAGGTTTAATTTAAACCTCTGTGCATCAGCATTAGTTAATCTGGCCATTAAATTTTAGAGTTATCCACTTCTGAACAGCTCTGCTCTTTAGGTGACGAAATAAATCAAACCATGCCACGCTAATGGAAAGCTAATGATAGCAGGTTAACCTGTTTTTTCCACCTGGATTTCCCTGCTGCTTGTGCCCAACCACTCTGTCGGCACTTCCATTACCCAGGAGATGAACCCAGTCCATCCCTGGTCTCAGCATTCGATTGGTTTTCAGTACCTTCTATGGAGCTTCCCAATTTCATCACCATTAGAATATACTGAAATCCATCCCTCAATTTAGCCAGGGGTAGTATCAGAGCAACTAATCTTGGGTGTCTGGCAAACAACTGGTAATGTTCAGCCTAGCTGATAATTTCTCAAAATTCTTAGGCTAAATTTAAGTGTTTCAAACAGAAATAGTCAACAGTTTCTATGCACAGGATAGTACAGGCAGAGAAAATTTTTAACATATGTGTTTCCCTAACTCTCCTAACTGTTTTGTTTCCCAAGGAAAAACTTTGGCTCAAAGTTTCTGAGCAGCAAATTTAGTGAGCAAGACACTGGATGGATGTTCCATTGCTACAATGGGCCATCCCACCACAGGGTTACAGAAAACTGTCCTCACCTTTCTCACTTCCTTTTCCTCTTATCCAGTAGACACTATTGTCTGACACATTTGTGCTGCATTTTGAACTGAACCAACAAGCACGATAAGAAAATCGATTTTCTAAACAGTGTTTTAGACAGTCACCTTTAATCCACCCAAAACATCTAAATTGCAATAATTGATGAGTTAACCAATCACTGCTTAAGAAACTATTGACATGGGTAATCCAGTCACATATTTTCCTCCTGGTTAGAGGGAGAACTTCAAGTATTTTGAGTCTTTAACTGTCAGGTTCCAAAAGACTCAAGTATTTTGAGTCTTTAACTGTCAGCTTCCAAACTGATATCCTCCTGAAAGTGACAGGCACACTTTAAACCTCATTCCTCACTATTCTCAGCCGGTAGGATTCATCTCAATTTCATCTCCTTCTGATGAGGTTCAACAGTAGGATATATGGCTGGATACAGACTGGTTCTGATTGCTCTGCATAACATACATTTGCTTATTCCATTACATAGATTCAGGAAAAGCATGACAATTTTAACCAGAAGCCTTCTAAAAGGAGAAGAATTCTATGAAATTCTTTTTGCAACCCACCCTCCAAAAAAAAAAGTTTGGATTTATTTTTCCTGGATAATGATGATTTCATAAATTTATGTAATTTACACAAATATATGCCATAAAAATGTATATGAAGAAAAAAGGGACACTCTTTCTCACCCTGCATAGCCACAATTTCCCTGTGTAGAGGCCACTAGAATCCAGGGAACAAGACTGACTGAAGGAGAGCTACTCTTTGAGAATTCGTTACCTCTTCCCTCACTGAGAGGCAGCAAGAGCTAAAGCACATTCAGTCTAAGACTGCAAAACAACTTGGCTCCAGACAGCAATAACAGTATGAAAATGTTGTTTGGTTTTTTTTTTCTTTCATTGCAAAGGAAATATTTTGGAGCAGATTATGGTGGGTGTATGGTAATACATTCATCTACTGCAAGAACACAGCAGCAGGAGAGCTTAATGCCTTCACTCCTGTAAGCTTTCCCAAAATGCACTGTGCACAGCAAAAACCAATTCCATGCTGGATGATGGAAGAGGAAGCCCCCTGAGAGCTTGGAGTGTCACACAGCCAACAACTGCACAGGCCTGAGGTGCACAAAGAATGGTGTGGGAGGGGAAAAACCTGACAACATTTCCCTGTACAGATGGCTCTAAAAAACACTCACATGGATTGAAAAAGCTCAGCCAACACAGCATGGGCAGCATGACCTCTCTGTGGATGGTGTTAAATCTCTCTTTGTTTCCTTGGTTTCCTTTGCTCTAAGATGGTCTGATGTCAGCAGAGAGCAGTCCTTACCACTGCCCCTGGTTTGAGCTCTGGATAGCAGAGGGGACATGATGCAGGGAAGAAAACTCAAGAGTCTATTGTCTCACTCTTCTTTTTATTACTTTAGATTTCCTTGAACCACTCTCTCAAAAAGTGTAGCTCTAGCCTTTATTTGGAGCAGGCAGAACCACAGTGAGAGGGAAATCTGCCTCCTGAATATTTCCTCACCAGGTGAGAGGAAGTGTTAAGAGGTAAAGCTGACTCAAGCCCCCACACAGCTGCAACAAACACACCAGAAATAATTCCAGTCCTGTGCACGCTCCATGAGCTGGGGAACAGCTGGATGTTATCAGTGTCCTGGCAACAACATCTGTCACACATAAATACATAACAGCACCTACATTCATAATCATAAAAGTGAAAACTGGCATGCTTTTAATTGCCTTGTTTTCAGTTGTTTATATTTCCTAACTGGAGCTGTTTGCAATAACATTCATTTACAGGAGTTTGTCCCTCAGGGAATTTATCAGAAAAACTACCATCCTTAGCAGGATTTTCAGACACTCACACTGGAATATGGAAAAATAAAGGACTGAAGGGAACAAATATAAATCAAATGTGGACCTCTAATGGTTGGCTTTGGAAAGTGGGAAGAACAAGGATGCAAGAAAGTGGTGGAGAGCTATTAGGATGAGATGTGGAACTGAGCAGAAATTGAAGGTTTTAAGCCAAATGTCAGAATCAAGGAAACAATGTGCAAGGGAAGAAGATTGAGGAGATATAAACTGATAGATGAAATCAGCTTTGGTAAAAGGAGGTAGAAGGAAGAATATCAGAGAGATCTTGAGGACCAGAGTAGAAAGCAAAAGTCCTGGCAAAAGATCTGTCCCTCACCTGTTAGAAGCTACCTGTGAAACCCACTGCTGTAATTTCTCAGTATTTTCTTCAAAAGATGACAAAATTTGGCTTTTTCTGCAGATGCATAGCTGCACATTATAATCATCAAATTTTTCTTGCCTTATTGAATGCACAGGCCAAACCTGCTTTCAGTTTCTTTTAGGAGATTGTTAGAAAATAAGAACAGATTTATTAGGTCAGAAAAGTGAAAAATGTAATCTGGTATCCTGTCTCAGCAAGGAAAACATTTTATAAGCATGGGAAAAGCATAAAACAAGCCAATACAGATAATACTTCTGCAAGTATAATGCCCCCACTTCCTGAGATGGAGTTTGCATCTGCATCATAGTGTTTAATAGCTCTTGATGAGTCCATTATTTTCTCTAATTGCTAAATGCTCTTTTTATACTTTTGATATATATAAAATCCTGAGTTACACACTAGAATTATGCATGACATGTAAAACACATCATTTTGGTTCAAATTTTTTTTTAAGAATTACAGTGGCTGCCCATTGGCTCTTCTGTTACAAGGGATGATGAATAATCAGTTCTTATTTGGATTCATTTAGAGACCTTTAATGTGTGCTTGGTTCAGTTGTTTCTTTTCCAAGTACTAGTCCATTTAACTTTTCCACACAGGGAATTCATTCCAATCTTCCTGTCTTCTCATTATTCTTTTCCATCTCTTTTCCAGGTCTGAAATATCCTTGCCAAATTAAAGTGGGGGAGAACCTTCTAAAAAGGTGTCTTCCCTTTCCAGTCATTTTTGGAATTAGGTGAGCACCCTTTGCAGAATAATCCATAACTGCCCAATATCTCAGAATAATGTAGTGAAAACTACAGCATTTCTGAAGTTACATACAGGTGACATCAGTTCAGAATTAGCAACACTGAAATTACTCTTCCACTTTTTGCACAGCAACTCATGGCAGCAAGGTCTAGTTTCACTGTTACTGAGTGTTATTTTATATTTTCTGAACTTATCACCTTGCTATTTGTTCCCTGAAAATGTAGAACAAAGATGCCTTTAAGGATTTTTACAAGACATCACCTGAAATCTACCTCAAGTGTCCACAGCCTTTCCTTTGGTTTTAATCAGACATTACTCTGTAGGAGCAATGACTCTCTTGACATTACAGTTTGATTTAAAGCACATGCTGAAAAAATGTAGCATAAGCTTTGAAAAAATCTGCATATGGTACACCAGCCAAGTCATTCCTTAGCACATGTATTTTGGCTGCTTTGAAAATTCCTAATACATTTATAATCATGTATTTTTATGATTTCCTCCCACAAACTTATGTGAATTTCTTTCCAATACTACTATTTTTTCCCTCATTTCAGCTTTGTTAGTACATAAGATGTACTTAAAGATTACATACATGGCCCTTTTAAAATTTTATTTTTAGAAGCTGGAGAGTGTAGAATAAAAAAGATGGAGATTTCAGAGAAAAGATGAGTACTGCTCTGAGGAGTAGTATTTTACCTTTTCTGTGTATTTTACCTTTTCTTTCAGTTTGTCCACAACGTAGGTAGAAATTATTTCTTCCATTTGTTCAAACAGTTCAGAGACTGCACAATTCACCTGAAGACTTTCTGCCCTCATGGAAATCAATACTCAAATTTTGTGCACATTTGCTGGTACTCACAGGCACATCAAATGGGATGGGAGATGTCTCCATTTCACATCTCAGATGAGAGACTAATTCGAAGCATACAAATTGCTATGTAAAGCTAAATATTTTGGGCAGACAGAAGAAAGGTGATAAATGTTTAAAACAGAACACCCATGGTGACTTCTGATGTTAATCTCTCCATACTTTCATTCCCAACTCAAAAGACAGATAATGTTAATACCCTTCATCTCAAAGCTGTTTTATGGAAGCTTTTAAAGCACTTACATACCCTAGTGATAAACAGGATAAACACCATCTAAAAGCCCATGAGAAAATTAGCAACTCTGACTTGGGAGGTGGGGTTGAACAGCAGGCAATAAATATAATATGAGACAGGAAGTGAACTTCAAGGACAAAAAAATATAGAGCTTCCTCTTCTGTTTTGCTCACTAAATGAAATGAGTCTGTAAAAGAAGTAACAGAATACCACAGGATTTAGAAGTTCCAAATAAAAGACATACAACTCTAGCTCAGACACTCAGGAATTTTTGAAGGCTGGACTAAAAGACTGAAGTGATGTCCCCAGAACATAATTTTGTATAAACATAAAGCACAAAGTGCACACTCCTCCTTCTAATTGCACTGTTTAGTTTACAAATGCAGATAGATGAACGTAGTCTCATACTAATTATTTCAGGACAAATACTGGAGCCTGACTCATTAATCAGATAAAACTTTCACTAGATCTAAGTTGGCTCTTTGCTTCCACAGCCTGCAGTATGCAGCCTATCCTGTGTTAGTTTCCTTTGTCTCAGACTTTCCAAGGACACGGAAATACAGTTTATACAGTAGATAATTAGACATAATTTTTATCAATTCAAGCTTTTTGAATACATAATTCTTTGTTCTGCTCCCTAGGCATTATTCAACTTTTAATTGGTATATTTGCAACTCTTTCAGCTGGACACATTCACCTTTGGCTTAACTGCTCCATAACAAATAAAGCAGACTGACTGCCCACCTGATTTTTGCCTCCTGTGCTAAGTCAAGGGCTGTTTTGTGCTTCTTAGGAAGCTTTTCACAGAGGGCAGGAAGCACTGCACACATCTGCCCATACTCAATGCCTCTGATCCTGTTGTCTTTCAGCAGGTGCCTCATATATTTCCTTTCATACCTGACTAGATTTGCTGGCTGGTGAGCACATAGAATCAGGGCTATGTCTTTAACCTATCATTTTTGTGAAGCCCTGTGGCTGTTGTAATAAAAGAAAAAATATGTGTTGAACAGAAGTATCCAACCAAGCAGAAGGAAACAGGTGGTTTCAAGCACTTGCAAGAAAAACAGGGAGGATAAAATTTATTAAAAAATACCCCAAAACCTTAAAAAGAGATGACACAATCATCTCCCTGTCATTCCACAGCTCAGCGGAGACCTGTATTTTATTTTTAGCTCTACAAGAGCAGTTTGAACCTGTAAGCAAGACAGCATCCGCTCAGCAGTTTCAAACTTGCCTGTCAAGAGAATTTCACTTTGCCATGCCTTTTCATAATATGCAGGAACATAAATGAATCTTCCCATTTCTGACTGTAGAACTCCAGCTACACGCGCAGATATCCAGAAAGAAAATAAAAATAATAATTACTTAGACAATTGCTACAAGAAGGTAGCACCTCCAATATATGGAACTGAGAAGACTTCCAGACCAGTGCCAAGAGCTCTCCTTTGCCAACAGGACCTGAACACAATGTGGTGTTGTGTACTTTATCAGGCTCCCAACAATATCATCAGTCACCCAACAATGAACCTTCAAAGAGCAGCTCTCACCTCAACATGATAGAGAATAATTGAATAAGCTCCTTCTAAATTAAAGCTGAGCATTGCATCACCCAACCAGTAACTTAGTGAGAAATTCAAAACCTGCCAGGAGAATTTCCAGACAAAGTACTGATCCCACAGGTAACTTACAAACCACTCTGAAATGCACTCTTGGAATATCAAAGAGACAAATTTCAGGGTCTTTGCTCACCACCAATGGTGCCTTGTCACCTCAAAAATTCCCTCTGGTGTGTTTAGTAATGTAATACATCAAGTGCAATACAGATACTGAACACTGGAGTCCCAGTGGAAGACTGATCTCCATTGTCTGACCCACCAAAAGGACAGAAATAAGATGTACTAATGTTATTTCATAGCTGTGGGCAGAACCCCTGACTGCAAATATTGCTACATATTTCATCCACACACCAAATTTTCATTTCTTTTTTAAAAAAAGAAAGAAGTAAATTTTCTTTAATGCAGTCACCTAAACTTAGGAACACAGATGCTTAAAACAGAAATCAGCAGACACTGTCTGTAGCTTAAATTGTCTCCTGAACACTTTATGGAGGTCAAATAAATCCTCATTGCCCCAACACACTCACTGTTGTTCAACCTGTTATTCCAAACCTTCTCATGGCTGCAGGTAAGTGCTGCCAGTACAGGGATAATCAGAGAATCTCAAGAGTGAAGCATCTGTTCATGAAGGCTCCACAGAGGAGCTTTTCCTAAAATTCTCTTTAAAGCAGTCCTGCTCTCATTACTCAAACATGGCCATTCCCAGTCAGCTGCAGATTAAACCAGGCTGCACCAGATAGAAACAAATGGACAAATGGAATATGATCCGTACCACCACAGGAACATAACAGAGAGGGCAAAAAGCACAACACAAATATTTCAGTGCTGTGTTTGAGTTGCAACCATTTCCTTCAACTCACCACGAGAGATTATACACACACATGCAGAAAAAGAGGGAACAAATTTAATTTAGCAGATGCTGTACACATTCTCAGATTACAACATATTTTTTCATCTAAGGCTTTAAAAAAAAAACAAACAACACAACCCTTCAGTAGGTCAATCAAGAACTCTTTGCATTCTGCTCACTGTCATTGTTTTCAACTGTTTAAAAGGAAAATATTCAATGCTAGTCAATCTAATTTTCTGCTCAAACTGAATGGTAGCATTGAGCATCACTGCTATTCCTGTCAATCACATTTTCTAACCTGAAGAAAAGCAAAAGTTACTGACTGACACCAAGGAAAAATTCTTACATTCTATCCTCACAATCCAAAGGGCTTTGGGAGTTTAAAGCATCAAATTTGTGTCAATTTGAGGTATTTCTATGAAGTAGGCAAAGGGAAAAGAAAGCAACCAACCCAAATACTCAAGATTACCTGCCTTCATTTTAGATATGGCCCACAGCAAATTTCTAATCATAGGTACTGCCTGACAGCTCCAAGGACACATTATGCCCAAGCCCATACCCTTTTTTAATTATATGAGTGAATAATCTTACCCCACTTGAACTTGAAAACACAGGGATTTAAATATCGAACAAAAAAAACCCCAGTTTTAACTTCATATATTCTGAAATAAATATTTCTTTTCTGACAAAGGAAGATGAGTTGAGAGTTCCTGAGCCATTTTGTGTTTCCTCCATGGACACCTACCTACCTATCATTCACCTTTTCAGTAATTCAGGTTGTGAATCTTCAGGGAAAGTGATGAACCAATTCTTCTAAGTTTAACAAAATAAATGTAGCCAATAAAGGACAAAGAAGATCTCTGTTATTTTATACATAAATGTGCTATATATAAAGCCATAAACTCTAAAATTGAGAAAACTATACAATCCAGTACCCCTGAAATAACATGTGCCACATATATTCTGCCCTTTTTTGCAAATTTACTATTTATTATTTTGAAGTGCTCTGCCTCAGTGCTTTGAACGCCTGGGCTCTGCTGCAGAGCTGATGTGGGCACAGCCACTTAGCACGGGACTGCACTGCTTCTCGCAGAAATTCTCTAGCATCTACTGAGCCTCTTCTGGTGCACAAGATTTCTCTAAAAAAGAATGATTTTCATTCTGTCCAAAGAGACAAAAATGTGCATCGCAGATACTCCATTAAATGGATGTTTCTATTCAAATAACTTAGCTCCATATTTCATGTCTTTCACCTGACCTTTGCTCCCCAAGGCCTGCAGGATGGAAGGGCATCTTTAGCCCACAACTGTCCCCACAGTATCTACTCAGTTCAGCCATAGGGCTGAAAATTCACATTTGTTCCTCCGGATGAAATATATCCCAAGCAGAGAATGAAGTCAGTGGTATTGTCTGGTTTTTATTGCCTCATATGCTTTACTCTTAACATTATTTCTTGGTGCCCATTTCAGTGATTAATTCAATTAGGAGTGTGTGCTGTGGAGCACTATTTCTGATGGGCATATTCCTGTATGAGCTGAGGAACACCTACCAAGAAACTGCCTCTGTGAGAAGAAACAGAAAACCAACGAACACACACACACACACACAAAGCCAGGAATTTTAAAGGTTATTGAATCAGTTATGCTACCTTGAAATACATATTCATGAAAACATCTGCAGGTGCTGTCAAAGTCTCATGGAAATTTAGAATATTTCTTGACTGATTATAAGGCATATAGATTTGAAAGCGTTGAGAAATGTAAGAAGATAAATACAGTGAAATGAAAAGAAAATGGCAAAGCTCCTTCTGGGTCAGAGTGAGTGAGGCTGCTGAATTCCACTGCATCTTTCAGAACCCTTTTCCTGATCCTTGCACAAAGGACACACCTTTGGAATAGCCACCAAATTGTCTACCAGGACACGCTGGGGCTTTTGTTAAATGGCTACTTGTACAGGCAATACACCAGCCCTGCATTACCTGCTCTAACTAGTCTAAAACAACTTAAATGAAGCATTTCTTTTAGGAAGAGCAATTAAATATAATTTTTCCATGCTCTTAAAAATATGGAAAATTCTCAAAAGTAAAGACTAAAGCAAAGGTGCTCACTTCCCCCCCTCCCCTTTGAAAGCTGTCAGACAGCATAATATTCCCTTCTGCAGTCTGAAGATCCACCTACAGGGGACTTTCTTCACAGCGTCATAAATTACATTTATCAGTATGATTCTTGACCTGCAAGGCAGATAAAAATTAAATGCTTCCAAAGCTCACATTAATTAGGACTGGAGATACCTCCATAGGTTGTGATTTAGCAAATATTCTGCACCTGCAAACAAGGTATGTGTATGGGGAATATTATGTTTATGCAAGATATTTTAGCTGTCTGACAATACAGGTTGATCTGTATTAACTGCTGTCTTCTCAGAAATTGGGTGAAAGTCCTGTCCTGATGTTCTGCCTGGGAAACAAAGAAAGAGCCTGCTGCTTTTCCAAAACAGGGCTGGGCTCAAGAAGACTGCTCATGGCTATGAGCAAGTGTGGGCAGCAAAAAAATATGGACTTATTTAGGGAGCCTTTACACCCCTGGAATTTTTTAGGACAACTCTTGCACATGTTATGCAATGATTATGCCCTGGCAAGGAGGGTATGAGGCCCAATTCTCAGGCAGAGGCAGCTGTAACAAAATGCTATGAGCAAGCTGTGCAGGTAAGGTGACAAAGATTTGTTATGGCAAACTGAAATAAGCACCATTAGAAGAAAGGTCCTGTGCCAGTTGAAAATTACTGCAGTAGAGAAAAACAAAGAGGACGGGTGCACCAACAGCTCACATTTCACTTTATTCCCTGCCCTGAGCACTATGACAAGCAAAAGTCCTGGGCACTCCTTGACCATATCACTCACCGAAAGCATTTCGTAATACCTGGTGTTTCATTTGCTAATGGTGTTCAATGCAGGGGCAGCTGACATTGCTTTATATCTTATAAACTCTTCTCTGGAAGACAAGGTGCAGGATGGAGGAGCCTCACCTATGATCTCCTTCAGTGCTGCTGGCCTTGCAGGGATGTGAGCAGAGGATCCCTGGAGATCAGGGCACCGCAGAACCAGGGGAGAGCCATAGAGGCAAACCGGAGTCAGCAATTCAGGCTCCTGAAATATGAATGCTTTTTCCCCCTAAGTCTAATTACCTCAGTTCAGTGGCTGAAATGAAGTGATCCAATAGGTTCAGACCTGTTTTCTAGACACCAACCTTCCAGTGAAAATCTTTAATTTCCTTTATAGTGCAGTTTGTTTTCCATCTCCCTGCAAGGCTTGTAGTTTACAGAATCAATATCTCCATTAGGCTCCCACCACAGGACAGGGTAGGACAGCAAGGCAGGCAGAAATTTAGGCTGACCTGGATCGTAGTGTTGATGAACCCAGACTCAGGATATCAGAGAGGCATTTGAGCTTACAACTAAAATATAAGCAATGATTTAAACTTTTTTTTTCCATACAGGTTACAACAATATATGATACATTAGTGAAATAATGTTACATTTGTAATATAAATTAGGGGGGGAAAGGATGCTGAAAATTAGGGCTGATTCTAATATTTGAATGTCCTTAGGCTGAACAGACAAGGAACATGAAAATTTAAATCATTAAATTCACTTCCGTTGATTTTGCAGTATGCTTCTCTCAACTCAATGTGTCTCCTATCTATATTCTAGGAAGAAAAATAATTACTAGTTGCCCTTATTACTTTCTGAGCTTTTCTACCTTTCAGTCTTGCACTGAGACTGTATTGCTTAGGTAATTCTTGCTCAGAACAAACTCTTGGCAATAGAACATCTGCCCTATCTTCATCTATACACACAAGTATTTACCAGGTAGAAAAGAGCCAGGTGAGTAAAGAACTATATTCTACATGTGGAATATAGTTCTTTATTTAACAGGAACAGCTTTCTTTTGTTAGCAGAAATTACATCTTTTGAATGGATATTACATAAAATGTGAAATAACATAAAATAATAAATATCATTTTCTTTATTATACTCAGTGTGTTCACTACATGACTGACAGGTTGGCTGCATCCACATGAATTTGTTTATGAGAGATTACAGGTATTTATGGCTGTGGACCATCCAAGATGAAATCAATTGAACCTTAACAGTAATCCTTCACCTCCCCCTGGCAGTTTTTAATTAAAACACTGGATGTTTTGGAGCAGGTACTTTGTTACATTATAAAATCTGAAGCCTAAGGTCTTGTAACAAACTAAGTGAGAAAAAATTAATTCCTTTTCCTAAAATGTAGGGAATTGATGTTTCAATACAAAAAAACCCCATGATAATGGCAAAATAATTAATGAAAATAATGCTGAAGGAAAAGAGTAGAAAATCATAAGCATGACATAGAAAACCTTAGATGCATGGACTTAATAGAAATTTACTCTTCTAGCAAAGGACAGAAACTCCAAACAAAAAATAGAGAGAAACACTGTTTATTTGTAGATTTTTGTTGCAGATAAAGTCAGCTGATTGATGCTGCATTGACTTGCATCTCTCCCAAGCTCACAGCCAGAATGGATCCAGCATTTGATTATAACATTAACAGGCACTGAGCTCATGAGCTGCTTCCCCTCCTCCTTGCACTAACTTTACACTGACAGAATTCCAGCAGATTCACTGTAGTTATTCTTGGTTTATTGGAGAATGGGTATGAGCAAGAGGGATTTTTATTGTTTTTTCCATATGCTGTGTATGCTATAACAGGGACTTATTTATTCCATCAAAACACTTTGCAGATTTTGGATGATGGCTTGCAGGAGTCTGAAATCTAGCAGTGTGTGACTCAACAAAAAAAAGTCTCTGCCCTCTCACCTCCATGTGGAAGAGACTGAAAAAAACAGTTATGAAATATAAAATGCTGAGCTAGGTGTGTGGCCAGGACTGGAATCCAGCCTTGTGCATAGCAAAGGAAATCATTAGATGATTTTGAAAGCAACTAAATAGTGAATTTCTTGCATTTAAAAAAAAAAAAATTAAACCAGCAAATATCAAAATGCATCAAACTAATCTGATTCAAGTCCATTAAAACACAGGACTTGTGGATCCATGCCTTTTCTGAAGCTGAAGTTTTCTGCTAAATATTTATTTTATTTTTCTCAACCCTTCGCCTCATGATCAGAAATCACTTCTCTGTGAAGACTTTAGGGAATAAGGAAGTCAGTTCACAAGGCCAGTGTCTCATGTGTAAAATTGATCTACATCCTCCTCTTTGCATGTTGGCTCCATTAATTGATACAGTACTGGATAATAAGAATCCACTAATAGCTCCGACTGTGGTTTTAATGGAAATGGAAATGTGGAAAGCATTACACTAATAAAAAGCAAGGGAACAAGATTTATGCAGTAACAATACATATTAAAAGGTAAGCAGAATTGAACACCCTGTTATGATTCTGACTATTCAATACCAATCTCTTCATTTTTTTAATGAGGTCAGTTTTAACATGCCATTGAGATACATACACATTCCTGGGGAATGCCCATAGAGAGCTTGCAGCTGGAAATGGATTAACCAAATCCACACAAAACACATCTTCTCCACATTTTTTTTCCTGTTACTAGAGTCAATTCTGACTGTAAAGTTCTACGATACCTGGGATTTTTAATTTTGTTTTGGTGAGGTTTTTTTAACTTATTTCATTTGAACATGATTAGAATAATCATCAACCCTTTAACCTGTTTTTAAGAAACTAATGGCAGCATTTCTTCATGCTTCTCTGTCAGGAGACTAAGCATTTAAAAAATTAATTAGTCTGTATTGTACATTCAGCTGCCTACAAAGTATGGAAGGCTATTCTAACCAGCTACAGAACAGCAGAGAGTGGGCATAAACTCATTTTCTTGGTGAGACACACTCATCCAACTTTATCAAGTGCACTGAGAAGAGAAATCAAATGTTTCAAACCATATATTTGATTTCAGATAGAGATGCTTTGGTTTTTTTCAATACAAATTGAGGGAAACTCACAAATGTCTAAAAAGGCAGTTGGAGATTTGTTCTAGAGAAATTTAGATTAGAACTATTAGAATACAGTAACAGGTGCCCAGGACCTAGGGTTACCGTACCAACTTTACTTTGGGCAATATCTTGTTTCCTCACAAGTCTGTTTAAATCACGGGGACTACCATGTAAGTAAAGCTCTGCCCACTTGATCCTATCTCCATTACAAAACCACTTCATATTCACTTCACTAAATTGTTTTAGATGTTATGTTTTTCTTCATTTCTTCACTGCATTTAGCTCTTTAAAATATTTAATCCTGTAAGGATAAGAAATGAAGATAACAGCTTGGCTCTAGAGATATCTTTCTGATGCCTGCATGTCATTTTCTACCTAGAGCCTTTGAGTTAGTTTATGTGGGCTAAATAAATTAAGCTTCAGATCATGCAAGTACTAATAACTGCTTCTTATTCCTTTCTTTCCTCCAGATTCTGCTGAAGCACCTCAACCATTCTGTTCTTTACACATAAACACATCAAAAAAGCAACATTCTGGAATAAACTAATGGAGAAATTAGGCAGAAGTGCTGTGATAAAGATTATGAAACAAATCACTGGGAAATGAGAAAAACAAGTCACATTTGGAGATCTAGTTTTTTCAGCTGGCATGTAAAAGCAGAGGTCTAAAGAAGTGCAACCCCAGCTGAGATGTTACCTGCTGTAGTGTGCTTATAAGATTTTTTGCATATTGATGCTGTTCTAGAGACTTCTCCCTAGCAGAAACCTGTACCATCCCATGCTGCAATCTTATTGGTTTACACCTTTCCCCTCCCTGGCTCCTCCCCTCTGGCTTCCCCTAGTTGGTTCTTCTGAGTAACCACGCCTCTGTTCCCTCTCCTGATAACCCCCTGCGAAAGCTAGAGTCGGGGTTCACCATCTTGGTTTTCCAGCACTCCGCATCCTCCCCTGCCTCTCCGGCACTCTCCACGTTCCTCTGACCCTCGACTGTGGACCTTAATAAATCCCTGAAAACCTCAGATGGTGATCCTGCATTTCTTCCATCACCATGCCTCCACAGAGACTCCCATCCCCCGCAGCTCCACTGCCTGCTACAGCCACATGTCTGCCTGGCGTGTTCTGGCCACGGGCGGCACCCTCCACATAGCAGCGTGGGGTGGCTGCTCGCAAATCATGATACCACACTGCCGCAGTTACCTCCCCTGAAATAACAATTGAACCCTACTCTCCACTGAATAATTGTGTAAGACATGTAAATGAATTTTGTGTCATGCTATCAAGTATTATACCATCTAGCAGGCATAATTTGAAGTGTCTTGATTTTTAACATACTGCAGTCTTCTATCAGTACTGAAGATGTGAAAAATGAGCCACTGGAGAAAAGGGATTAATATTGTCATAAGGAAACATGAATTAACCTAAAGGCCAACACAGAGTCAGAGCCTAATTTGAAAATTACTGCACTAGTCATTCTAAGAAAAAATACTGTACTTCAAGTAACTATTTATACATTGGAACACTGGTACAGTCACTGGGTAGAATCTAAACAATGATCTAGGCAGTCCTGGATTTTGTCTCTCATTTTAATATTTAGAGTGAAGAGCTAAGACAATACTTAGATTGCATTACAGAAAGATCTAAGAACACTGGGAATTTCAATGTAATTATTACTTTCAGTAATTGGTAAGCTTTAATCTAACAGATGTAACTGTAAAATGCTATGTCACATCTATCCTTTCCCAAATATTACATACTTTAATGACACATTGTGTCAAAGAAGTCCATAAATTAATTCTAAATGCAACAGTTTGACAAAAAAAGCATGAAGTCAAAATTAACCTCAGTGCAGCAATTGCAAGCATCACTGTAAAGATGTGAGCTACCTCCTAAATGCAAATCAAATTCAGAATATTGTTTTAGTTCAAAAAAAAATCAATGCCTGAAATATAGTGTGGATGGGCTGAACTTGACACTGTTAGTCTAAGCAGAATACAGAGTTTGCAGATCTACTGAGATATTGAATAAATTGTAAGATTTTTCCAATATGTTATTGCAGAAAGGGTAATTCAAGTACACTATTTACAGGGAAATCAATAAAAACCCATTCATTTGAGAAAAATGTTTTCCATCAAAATGAGAAATGTATGACTTGAAATAAATTTAAGAAGTTTCTTATTTCTCTCATTATTCTCCTGCTCTATTTTTCAGTCTGAGGAAGGCCAATTCTAGATGACAGACAATGAAATTTCTGTATTGATAAGGAGGAAAAAACCCTGCTATCCTTCACTGTATTTGCGTAATTGCATTGTATTTTTCCCAGAAAGTCAGTATATTGCCCAAATATAATTGCTTGTGTGTTTGTATGCTTGTTTTATATTCATTAGAATCTATGACAAAAACCATTAGGTGAAGTAATATAGTACAAAAAAAAAAAGAAAAAAGCAGCTCCAAAACCATGATCTTCTTGAATAATGAACTTGAGACAGTTGAAGGAAGTGCCTGTTCCCCTCTCCTGAGCACTCAGAAGGACACACTGAGAGAACTCTGTCTCCTTTTTGGGTTCCCCAGACCCAGCTGAGAAACTGAGCTCCAGAAGAGGAGAAATAAGATGCTTTTGTGAGGGAGCCACGTTCATTTAGCTCACAGAAAAAAAGCACTTGCAGGTGCACAGCTCAAGTTGAAAAGAGGAAGGAAAATTCCAACTGAATATTAGGGGGGAAAAAAAGCTTAATGAGGATTGCTAAGCACTTGGAGAGATAGTCCAGACCCTGAAGAATATGAGCCACCTGAAAGGGCAGTCCACACTTAAAAAGGTTACCAAGGTAAAGAAATAGGAAAGCAGGATGTCAAGTTAATGAAAGAGAAACCTTCCATGGGGAAAAAAAAACCCAACAAATGACCACTGCCAGACTATGGAAATAAGTTCCCAAAACCTGCTTCAAACTGTGCATGGAGCCCTTTTTTCCAAACAGCATCTGCAGATCACAACACTCTACACTGATCTGCATGTAAGGACCATCCCACTAACACTAAAGAGCAAAACCATTTCTAATATTTGTTAAGTGTACTTGGTTGATTCTGGTTATTTGGCCCCAAGGAGCGGCTGTAAAAACTGGATGAAACAGGCTGCACAATACCTTGGTGAGCTAAATATGTAATACTGTCCAAAATTAGCAGATGGTCAAACTAAAGAATAGAGATTAAATACTGTTTTGCTGATCATAATACGAAGTAGAGTTGGGCAAGATATTTTACCAGAAGAGATGTAAACACAGATTGCAAATTTTTTAAAAGAAATTTATGTTTGGACACATCAAGTTAGGTAGCAGAACTCACTTTCAAATAAAAAAAATACTAAAAAGGAACCAGATAAACTTCAATCTGACATGATATCTGCCTTAATAGTGTATCTTGTTTTTGAGGAAAACAAAAAAAGTATAACATTCAGGGCTAAGGAAAAAAATAATTCTGGGTAAGAAAGCAGGGAGTAAAATTCTTGATAAGGAAGAATCTTTTGGGGTCTAAACTTTAGCCTAATTTGGCAACAAAATAGCTCTGACCAAAAAGTTTTATTTATTCTCAGAATTCTACTATGAAGACAGTAAGGACCATCTCTTGGTACATTAAGATAAAATTTAAAATACTGGAGCTTACCTAAAGAAAATCCTACAGATCTGAAAAGGTATATAGTGAAGATGGAATGAACCACAAGTTGAACAAAAAAATCAAGACAATCTTTTCTGATTCAGAGACAGATCACAGAGAACTTTTCACCAATAAAGGACATGAGTACAGATTCTAAATTTAAAAAAATTAAGATGCAACCGAAGTGGTCCTTATGTTTTGAAGCAAAGAGATCACAGTCTTCCCAGTCTGCTTCTCTGGCCTTTGGATCTTCAAACACCCCTGGGTTTGTGCAATTTGGTCAATAGTTTACATGTAGATGCTTTATCCTCTTGCCTTTACCTAAATACTTATGATTCCTCCTGACTGAACCTGAGCTCAAGATTTATTCACTTCAAACCACATCCTGATGAGCACATCAGCTTCTGCATTGGCAACACCTCATCCTCCAGTTCCATTCCACCCATGCTGGTTTAGCCCTGAAGGAACCAAGAATTTGTTATTGTCTTTCAGCTGCTCCGTCACTACAGTTAGAGCAGCCATTCTCTAAAAAAATAACAGACTTGGGGATAAAAAACATGTCTAGGCAGGTTACAAAAAAATGAAACACTGAACTACTGCCTATTTTATGTAACTGTATGAAAATTAGAGGTAATAAAATTTATATGGCTTGCTCATAAGAAGTTTCTTGCATCAGTGAAAAGGAAGCATTTCCTTGCTTATGTATTTTTTTTAAGTATTTAATTACCAATATTCTGTTTATTTGATGCAGGTGACCCTCCCTTGAAAGAAATTCTGTAACTTCACCTGTAAAACCTGAATTTCAAGATACATCTGCAATCAATTCTGATTATGCAGGACATAAACAAGATAAAATGTCACTGGATGGAATTATAACACCATCTCAAGAGATTACATTATGTTAGGGTTGGAATTAAATATGCATTTTAATTCAGATCGATGCATGCAGAAATCCATTGACTTCTGTATTCCTTGCTTTGGTCTGACTGTTTGCTTCATGCTTCACTCAAGAAATAGAGGTTCCCATGGGAGCAGAACAGGATTTCATGGCTACTCTGGTTCAAACCATTACAGATATTGCAATCACCTTGCTGATTCTTGTAGGCATTTGATCATCTTCTGCCTTTTGTAATACTGCAATCAACATGCAATATCCTAATGGACTAATTAAGCAATGACAACTCAGGCAGGAAGCTTCCTGGGTATTAATGACCTCTTGGGAAGAGCTGATGTCCCAACATATAACCCAGCATCATTAACTTCATTTGTTTATTAATCTTTAGGAAATGCTTCATGATGAGATTGCAACCTCTACTACAAGATGGAAGAATTAAATTTACTGGATATTTCAGGTTTCTGATATTTCAGCTAGATATGTCAGACATATCTAGAGGATTTAACGATCCATACAATTATTTAAATTATGCTTCATGATTGTGTTATTCATATTTAGGATTTTAAAAGAGGAAGTTTAAAAACCTCTCATTATTGAAACTTCAAGATGAGAAAAATGAAAATATTCTGAATGAAGATGTTGTGGTTGAGCACTACAGAACCACAGAAGCATTCCAGAGGTGTATTTGGGCAGAGAGGATTACTGACAGAGATACAACTTGCTTCTTCTACTGCACAAAGAGTACAAAACCGGATAAGGAGACTTGAAGGAGTCTTTTCGTGACCCTCAAAGCTCACTTTCCCGTATCAGGGCTAAGCAGGCCTAATTTCTTGTTTATAACAATCCCATGAGTGTCACCTTGATCACTGAGTTAATTAATTTACATTGAATTTCGAGTTCCAGTCTGATTTGAAAGTTATGAATGTTTACAGAATTCATCTCCTGGCTGGGGTGAAGCTACTGAGAAAATGGAGTGTTTTTAACCCCATGAGAACTTGGGGCTTTATCACCCTGGTTTGCAAAATAAGTGGTTCTTTCAACTTTTCAAAATACCAGAATTCCTACTCAAAAGAAAGTTGTAAATTCCAAAACACTTTCACTAATTGGACGTGAAGCATCAAATGTCCAATCCTGCTGAAGAGAAATTCCGAAGTGTAATCTTAGAAAACTCAGATGATGTTCCATTTAAACTTTATTTTAAATGACACAGATAAGTCTTGCAATTTAGAAAGCGAAGTCTTAGATCAGAGTTCTTAGCCACCCAATTCTGAGTTACAAAGCCTAATTTCTCACCCTAAACCCAAGACAACAATTATCAAATCTTGATATGAAGACTAAAATCCTGGAACTGGAAATTACTGACACTGGTGGGATGGAGGGGTTTGGGGATTCTGGAATGTAAATAGGTTTTCATTATGAAGTTCAGGGAGGAAGAAGAGTCGGTTGAATCTTCTATGCAAGTAGATTTACTGCTAGAGAAACATTTCTTCATAGCATGTTTATTTTACCAATATTAGAACGGAAAGATTTTGAGCATCATAATCATCAGTCCTTTGTATAAAAAGCCTGTTTTGACAGTTAAGTAAACAAACATCAGTGATGTGAAGGTATTCTCCCTGGAACCTACGCTTTCATCTGAAAAATAAAGACTTCATCCAAAGCCACTGAAATCAAATAGATTATTTCTCTGAAAGTGGTTTTTTTATTATTATTATGGTACTAAATGAACATAACATTGAACAAGTACCTGCTTTACCTCAGAGCACTAAATTATTACAGCTAAAAAGAGGAAATTTTTGTATATTGAGTTTCCAATATATAACTGCTAAACTGCTTTTGCTCAACCCATAGAAAAAGGAATAGCATTACTTTAGACAGGAGAGAATATAAAGGGAAGATAAGCTCCATGTAATCAATATGGTCACAACACTCCTGGCAGTTTCTTTTCTTTCTATTGTTCTTGTGTCAGACACCTTCTGACATGATAACAATGGTTCTTGGTTACAATGTGGGGGGAAAATCCCTTATTCAGAGCTGCATATATTACTGTGTAATGAAGTATCTTGGTAGAAGAGGAGAAATTAAGACTAGAATTTTCACTGAAGATTTAGGTAGCTTGCTGACAAAATTCCATGAAGCAAAGGCAAGGGGTTATTCCTTTACATATGTGTGCACATGGCACCCACACAGCCTCTCACTGATGTCCTATATACATTTATTTGCCTGCCTGCATCAAGTGTGTGCTCCTGGTTTTTAGCTGTGGCACTGAAATTGGAGTGATAAGCAGAGTCTTCTAAAGGTAGTTTAGTGCCAGCCCTGGACTACAAAACAAACTGTTCTATGAGGCTCAAAAGGGTCCCAACTATTATGGGTTGTGTTGTTTGCTGCAAATCTGGAAATACTCCAGTTTTTCCAGCACAGCAGTTGACTTTTTCAAAGATGTCTGGCTGCTTACTTGAATTAAAGTGAACTTTACAGAATATCACTGAGAGCACCATAAAGCAGCAGGTTTATTTGGATCTAAGCCTACTGAATGCTAGCTGATCTCTCTAAATCTCAGCACTTTTACTGTTGCCTAATAGCATAGCATAGGCATAGCACTAACAAAGAAGATTGTACACTTGAACTATTCTATTTAACTAATAAAACAAAGGAAATTAGCAAAGCATAATTAGCTCCAATCTTACTGGAGGTAAGAGAAGGCAATGAGAAGCTATTGTTTCAAATGTGGAGTATTGAATGGATGGTTTTACAACACATCAGATGACATCATTACTCTCTCCAGATAAGAGTCTAAGTATTTGCTACATTAATGAGGCACAGGATGAAGATGCTTCTCTGAGCTCTATGGAAAGATCAATATAGAGAAGAGATGCTATGGGGGCTCTTGGGTTCATTTGTGGAGAACAAGTCAATCGACTTGAGAATGAGAGTCAAACTTTGACAAAGGAGCCTCATCCAGGCTTCAGAACCATCATAAACACTGCCTGATAGATGTGCAATGCTTGCAAACTATTCTGGATATGTAATGTCAGAAATTATGAAAAGAGAGACAACTGCTTACAAATCTTTCTTTTTAAGTTGTGTCTCCTGTAACAATCTAATGTGAAGACGTCACTGCTAAAAAATTGCCGTGTGCACTTTAGTGATGAAAGTGAGTATATTAATGCTTCAGAGCTGTTAGAGAGTCTCCTAGCATTTCACAATTATAGTGGTAAAGTCTTGGGAAGAAATGGGCTAGAGAAATTACTAGGAATGTAGTTTTTGCTGTTGCAAGGGCTCTTCTAAGTACTTTTGATATTTTATCCTCACTCTCCTCATTCAACCACGTGTGCATCTTAAGTTAGTGTTTATTTCTAGTGGTAAAGAAAGCTGGGATTCTGCCCCAATACATGACACAACAGATGTAAGGAGAAAACAAATAAATGCCACAACAGCCAACTCTGTTGACCTGAAGTGGATACAGGACCGGTGACAGTAAGAGATGAGGGACTGTACTGGCAAGGACTGGCCTTACTCAATCATATTCTGTAGCCACCCAACAGTTGTAGAACACTCAAATAAAGCTAGGATGCACTGCCTGCTTGTTCTTATCATCAGCAATGGGCAACGGGTGAAAATACACTATTTTCTTGCTTTTGACACCTTTCAAAATCAGAAAAACAGGCATTAAAAAAACGCAGAAAACAAACCTCAGAAGGGATTACTGTAGGTTCTGTACTCATAGTTCCTCAATAATCCCTGTCCTGAAATGATTAAAATATACACACAGCAAATCAACACTCAACAAAATCAATGAGGTTGTTCAGGCAGCTCGCCCTCCCCCAAATCCAACAGTTCCAGTTTACAGCCACGAAGAAACTGCCCCAGGTGAGTCTGACAAAATGAGTGTGGAGCCACTGCCTCCCTTCAGTGTCCATTCACAAACACCTCCCTCTTCCTTGCCAAATCTGCTGCTCACCTATTTAGTGTGCTCAAAAGAGAGCTGTGTTTGCTGTCACACACAGGCTCAGCATCAGCAGTAACATCATTCAGATGCATCATTTTCTCAACTCTCTGATAATAAAAAATAATCTGAAACTAAAGAGCAGTTTAAAACCAGACTGAAACCAAGCCAGCTTAATCAACTGTAGCACATTGAGAAAATATGAGGATATTTCACTGGAATTGTTATTTTTTGAGTTGAAGTAGACACAGTTGATTCCAATTATCACAGATTTTCTTTTGTATAATTTCTGAGGCTATAGAAAAGGTTTATTGTTAAACTGTTATGGTTTTTATTCTCATTAATCTACCCTCATTTGCTTTTTCCAAGTGCAATAATGCTTTTGATTTGAAGGGTCACATTCAAATGCCACTATTCCAAGAACTAAATGGAGAAAATTTAAGCACAGGCCAATGTCTCGCTGGGATTTGCAGAACCTTCTGTAAAGTAAATAAGGCCCTTGTGGTTTATCAGTCATTGGTGTGTTCAGCTCCCTAAACTAAGAGAATTGAGGGGATTAGTTAGAGGAGAAATGAAATGTACCTAATTAATTCCCCAGATCCCTGTAGATTATATGGCATGTTTGGAACAGCAGGAAATTGTGACTGAAATTAAAAATACATACCTACAGCAGCAATGTTGAAAAATGCAGTATTTCCTATTGCAGTATCAGTGATACATTAACAAGGACTATTACATTTCACACTATTTTATAATTTTATAACAAATTTTCCTGTGTTGAGCTTTCTTTAAAAAAGTACAAAAAAGAAAAATTAAGGCAGCTTCAATTAGTCAAAGCCTGAAAAGAATTTTATATTAGTTTCTCATTCTAACCCATTTTGGAAGAAGTGCCTTAGTTGCACTAATATCTATATATTATATATATATATATAATAAGGGGAAGAAAATAAGTGCTGTTTATAGAGCAGAACCTTTCAAAAATGATCTTCAGGCGAAGATGACAGAAACATTTCTCTGAATTCATGCCAATCTCTTCAGAGTTCTGCTATTATTTATCTATTCAAACCACACAAATAAAAAGCAATATAAATGTTTCCGCAGGTTCAACCACTTTTATAGAAACATTTGCCAGGTGTTTCTGCCTGTGTTCCAATTAGAGATTCCCCGTGTTTTCCTAACATGGAGTATAAATAAATAACTTTTCCTGTTTGTCCATTCTTGTCTGTGTCCTCTCACATGCTCTCATCCATGGAACTGAATATCCACTGGGGATGAAGTTTATTTTTCTGTGGGAGCCCTGTACAATACCACTGCCAGTAGGTAGAAAGATTTAAAAGTAGATTTTCAGAGAAAGGGGTCTTAAGTAAAGAGGAACTGAAGAGGAACCTTTGCACTCCCCTTGCTGCCAAACCACAGGACAGCACATAGAAGGGATGGAGAATGTAAAAACAGCTCTGGGAAACATTCAGAGAAATAGTCACAGACAAACAGGAAACCAAGTACGTTTTCCTACATTCTGTAAACAAGAAAGGTAATCTGAACTGACCACAGAGAAGGACAGACAGGAATTCAACAAAACCACTACTGTGTGGAAATCACTCAACTATATCAGTTCCCACAAGACAAAATGATTCAATTTGCAATCCATCAATCATTTGCCATAGTAATGGAAGCAAATACATCGTAATAGAGGGCTGTCACAGGATCAATGTCTTCTACTTTCAAAATAAACATTTTGGGATTCCTCCAGTATTTATTTTCCATAAAACAGATAATTGTAAAATATATAATTGGTTTTACTACAGGATTTCAGTGTCATCAGGAAACCATTGCTTTTTATTTCAACAGCATTATGGCTAAAAAATTTTAAAAATTGAGTAGTTGTGGATGTGTCTGTCACATTGCATTTACCTAACCTTACCTACTAGCATCTCCATAAGAGCCACTGACTGACAAATAATTGCACCAAAAGACAGCAAACTAACCCTATGCAATTGTCTTCACCTGCAGATTTCTGGACTTTTTATATTTTAGAATGATATCACTCATATAAGACCTACACACTTCTCAAAAATATCTAAAAATGTACAATTAATCAGCTACTTCTATAGTTCAGTAGTTTCAATCCCTTGAAGGGCATGCCCACATTGACTCCGTTTTTGAGAAATACTGAATTACTCAATATTTTTCCCAGTTTGATTTTTGAATTAACTGAAAAAAATCTGTGTTAAATTAATTTGTAACTGCCACATGCTATCAGATTTCACATGTTACTCAGAATTTTTATCTCCTGGAACAGCTAAGATTAATTTGTAACCCAGACTGAAGTTCAATGAACCTCAAAATGCTCAAGAAATTTAGGTATCACACCTAGGCATATAGACCAGAAAGGAAAAGGATGTGTGATCCTGCCTATAATCACCTCTTAACAGAGGCAGACAGAAATCTTAAAAGATTTATCCACTGTGAGAGATAGAGTTACCAGCTGAGTTCCTCAGAAATGGAATTCTCAGCTTTAGCTGGTTCACATTCAAGGCAGAAAGCTGAATTCTATGCTGTAATTCAGGCCTTGGCAGGAAATGCCAAGTTCAGTTCACCTTTAGTTCAGTCTCTTGAAGTCAGAGCTGTTCACACAACAACACAGAACCACAACTTCATGCACCTCTAGATCCTTCAATGAACTGCTTGCAGAAACTTGCTTAAGCATCTGCTTAGCTCTCATACAGCACCTAAAGACATCCCAGGCTGAGCCAACCATCTCCCAGAAAGCTGCATAATAATTTAACAGAGAAAATGTTTCCAAAGGGAAATATAAGTAGTATGACCAAAGTATTATGCAAATATTGTTTTTACAGTGATTTAGTCCTGCCATAATATCTTCTGCTATTATACAAGCAGTGCGTTAAGCCATGTCATTGCTGACAAAGGCAGGCAGGAACTGGACCAGATATCCTGCAGCCTCAGCCTGAATGCATGGATGCCTTGGGGGCACACTACCTATTAATTTAAAATTCTGAAACTAATTATTTATGTCAGGGTGACCTCTTACTAATCTACATTTATCACAGAACACAAGCCTTCTGTCTCTGTTGTTCCCATAATAAAATAGCTGCTGATAGACTTATATAATTGACTGTATCTGAAGTGGACTCCTACCATGATGCTACATTCAAATTGTGTGTAATCCCAGGTGAATAAAGATAAACAAAAATAATCCAGCTATCTCAAGTAATTAACTTCTAAGGTTACATAGTACCATTGGAAAAAATTATTACCCATGATCTTAAAAACAATGTAACAGAGTACATAGAAGTCAAATTCATTGCTGAGCTACCAAGAAATCATTTAAATATGCATTTTAAATATTTAAAAATGCATGTGGCATCATACGCAGTCATTTCTAATTATTTATCCCATAAATAGTTTGACATGCTCAAGACACATTGATGAAATATGCACCTATACCTACAAAGGCCCCTCAAGCTGACGATGGGATTTTTAGAGATGCCTAAAAGAATTAAGTACCCAGTTCTCACTGAATTCCAAAGGAAATAATACCTAAATCTCATTGAATTCTAAGGGAAACAAAGGAGGAAGCATGGTACAGCTTGAATCTTCTGCTGGACATCTACCCCCACAACACCAAAACACACAGGAAAAAAGAGGCACTGTTGCTTTCTTCTCCAGCCTACCTTGGAGAACTCCTTAGCCACATTGCTTTAAGAGAAATCAGACCCACAGTCCATGTCCAGCTTAGAATACCAGCGAGACCAAACCCCAACAACCTTAAGTCCCCTTTTCTTTGGCACTGTGATTTTCAGTGAGGCTGGTGACTGGGGAAATCCCAAATGACTTGGAAACAATTTCGGCAGTGGTTCTGAGAGCATGGAGCTCTGCAGACCTACTCACCTTGGGAGCACTCCCACAATCTCAAGCCAAGTGGCTCAGACACAGAAAGGTCCTTATAGGATCATGTTTCTTCTGAAAATCTTTAAAGCCCCAAATAACTTCACTGTATTGCATGTGTGAACAGCGAAATGAAATCGAAAGATCACCATTAAAGGGAGACTGATCTCTGAAATATCCGGGCCCAACAAGGACATGCACTCCAAGGAGACCTCTAAGCTGCATTGCAGGCAGAGTGACACAATGCAATAAGCAATCAAAAAAGCAAACTTCATAATAATAATGTGAGGAGACATAACAGATACATCTTTTTTGAAGCATGTTCAATTTCTAGTGTTCAGGAACAGAGAGCTTAGTGAGGCAAGAATTCATCTGGTTTTTCCTCTTAGAAAGCAATTATGAGTACAGCTACACTACAGAAAACTGGAATAACACACTCAAAGATGCAAACAAGACCCAGCTAAAAAGTCATACTTAGAAATTAATATTAACTTCTATTACCAGGAGTGATCCAGATGTGCTAAAAATCACAAAAGCAGAAGTCTGTTCTGTATAAAGGAGATGGTGAATGCATTAACTGATCTGTGTGATATTGTACCATAAATACTTGATTTAACCAGTAACAAATATTAATTTAACATTTAATCATTAGTTTAAAACATTAGCATTTTTAATAAGTAGTTCAGTGGGAGCTCCTATGATACATATCTGAGTTGTAAGTGTAAAACAGCAATACACTTGAACCAAACCAAAGCTTTCACACTTCTATGTATATCTATTAACCAAATCAATCCTTCTCCGCAGTAACATTACTCAGTTTGTCTCTTATTTGCAGCCTGATTTTCCCCAATACTTACTCATGCTAATAATGAAACATTAAGACTTCTTTTTTCACTGGAATGCATTCATTTGCACTGTGGAGTGCTCTGTTAGAATCTATCTGCCCTGGAATTGACGCACACTCTACTTTTTAAATGCTTCACGCTTTTCTAGAAGAGGCACCTCAGACTAATACATTATTTGGCTCAAGTAAAATGTAGCTGGATGGAGTTTATAGATCTTGCATAGAGCACATAACACCAGGTACCAGCAACCCCACCACGTGGGGAATGAACTCACAGCTGGGAAATAACTCTCGAGGTCTGAGGACCTATGGACACCACTTCAGGTAAAGAGAAGGTTTTGACCTCATCTTCTCCAATAGATGCACCCACATCCTTTCCAAAGAAAGGATACATTATTTGGATATATTTTCTGCATGGGGGAACAAGCACATGGCACCTTCTGCACTGCTGGTGGGATCCAAACACTGCAGTAACAGAGGCAGTGTGAGGACTAGGACACAATACAATCCAGAGCACAGAATGTCTTCCTATAGTCCTTAAAACCCAACAAAACACTACTTTACAACTGGAGTTCCTTTTCATGCAGTTTAGCTGCCTATTCTGCCCATTTGAAATGTCACTCACTGGCATTCTAAGAAAACATGAACCCATTATGTTTACTGAAAAATGCATGTGAACTTTGCTGAATGCAAAGCTGAGCTCCTGTAATACTACTACAGGAGTCCTACTACATGGGACTACTGAATATGGGTTTACAAAATTCCCCACTGAGCTTCAGAAGAAAACATTAAAAGTAACTTACTTTGCAAATACTTGTATTACGCCCTCCCTGAAAGGAGGTTCTCTGTAGAAGTCACTTTTGATATTTCATATTTAGTGGTCTCTCCAAAATAAAAAAAAAACCATAAAATTTCAGGAAATATTCACAAAATATCAAGTACTATAATAATTGAGAAAGTATTTCTTCAAAAGCCCAGTCAGCTTATCTAATGCTTACTGTTTACATTCTTTGTGTTCTTACAAAAGATGACATTTCTTTGTGAGATTGCAGCACTTTATTTCTTAGACTTCCTATGTGCGGCCTAACCGTTTTCTCAAGGAACAGTTTTACTTTCTTTGTCTTTTTGCTTGCAGTAGAGCGTATGTATATATGTGCAAATTACATAAAAATTTCCAATTAGAACATCACGTTTTCATTTCTTTCATTATTGACAAAAAACATTTCTAAGAAAAGATGCAAGCAAATGGTACATTTGCCTGTGAGGGATTTTTGAAGTAATGGCTAAAGAACAGAAACATTCCAATCTTACAGACCTTGAAGATGTGCGGCTCCAGAACTGAAGTTTTGTTCTCATATTATGGAGCTTAGCTAGGAATAAAGAAGCTGAATTTTCAGACTGAAAGATATTCAGCAGTCTCAACAGACCTCTCAGTCTTCTGTCTGTCATTTGGACATCACTGTCCCTACTGAAGCTCTCAGGCATTTTCTAATATACCAGACAGGTTCTAGTATATAAATAACCTTATAACAACATTAATAGGTTGGTTCCCTTCTTGCAAACAACAGTTTTAAATATAAAATTCATTATTTACACAACAGGAATGTCGTTAGCACACAATAGTTTTACTTTATGAACAACCTGTTTCCACGTTACCAATTCTGGTGTAATTTAAGTGATGTCCCCATTAGAATGGAGACTCATCTTTTCAAAAATACAGTAAGAAAATCATCAATATGAAAATTGATTATTCTGAATCACATTAGGTAATGCACTTAGTATGCTGTCTAGGGGTTAACTGTAACTTGTGTATTGAGCAACCTGCTAAGCAGCAGCTTCCAGAGGTATCACCATCCCAGTATTCCCTCAGTGGCTTTTATTATCCTTTTTTCAAGAGTTTTGCATCCTTTTTTAGCACTGCACAAAACCCACTGTTTTGCCAGGTAATCTCTCTATTTTACATGCACAATGTGGCATTTAGGAAACCCCAAAGTGCACCTATCTCTCATCACAGGTAAGAGATTTAGGTATCAAAGTCACCTTGAAACTTGCTAGAATTTGAGCTCCCAAGTAATTTGAATTATTTTTATATCCTTTTTTTTTTAACTAAACATATTTAGCATCTGTGCTCAGCACAGCATTCAATGAAGGGCACCTGTGGGCAACCCCAAAGTCTCTCTTAACAGTAATTAACTTCCAATTCTCAACTTTAAATTACAGCAATGTTCTCTCTAGATGTACCATGCCATGCGATAGCTCTGTAATTCCCTTCCAAAACCAATCCCTCATTCCTTGCACAGAAACAGTCTTATCATTTTGAGGCTGTGTAATGAGAATACATGGAAATTACAGAATGAACACTTCACTGAATGTCTCTTCATCTCAGAATACTTACATATCTTTTCAGCACCTACTAGTACATGCCAGGCTAGGCAATGGGTCTGAATTAACAACCCTTTTTAATTATAAAGAACAGGATCCTTTTGTTGACCTACTTCAAAACATGAGATCACATCTACCCTGATTAGGTTAGCACCTAACCTTTCAGAAGCTTTCTCTGGTTCAGGAGGCAGGTTTTTTATGTGGTCTATGGCAATGACAACACCTATGCACTGCAGACAGTACTCATCTGGACATTACTGTATGCCCACCAGGCTATCCAGGGCTTCTTTGTCCTCCAAGTTTTCAGTTTTCTCATTATTATTCCCCTGTTCTCACTAATATAATGCCCAATAACATCTTAAATGAGATCTGCATTGGCTTCCAAAGCAGTGAGAAGTGAAAAATAAACACACTGAAATAAAGTGCTAAGCACCATGACCATCAGGCATTTGCATTCTACAGCACTTTTGAGAGAAGAGAGTCATCATCAGGAAATGCAACTTATGAACAACCCTCTGCATACATCTGTTGTGATTACAATTCACTCCTGAGTCTAAACACTTATTTCTTAGAACTTAGTCCAGAAGTTTAAAGTTACATTTCTTGACACAAACCTTAAGAGCATTCAGAAGTGGTTACAAAGCTGTGTCGGTGCCTTTAACCATCCCACTGATGATAAATCAACAAGCTGCAACTCACTTTCAAACTGTCACAAGAAGTTCAGCAGCTGTTAAAGAATTTCTATAGCACCTCTCTATAGCATTGGCACTTCTTTTGTGCAAACGTCTTAACTAATTGAAGCTAGGAACTACAGAACTACCTTTTTCTCCATTAGGAAGTGACTGATGATTCCTGAAGAAGTTACTGTTATGGCCCTTGACAAAAAATAACAAAATGGGGATTTTGTCTATTTCTTAGAATGGATAGCTCTTTCCAAGTTTTCATGTAACTTTATTTAAATCCTTTTGAGTGGGCATCTTTTCTTATCCTACAGAGAAAGACTGTTCCTTTTCCTTTCAGTGTCAGGGGAAGGGCTTTCCCACGAGCCCACTTGCTGCAGTCAGGGATGACTCTGGGTTTGCCAGTGAAGAGTGCACAGCCCTGCAGAACAGCACAGCCATTCCTGGTTGTGACTGATCCAGCTCCATCCATAACTTATATCTCCTCCTGTACATACAGAGCCAATGCCCTGCTCGATGGATGCTCATGGTTGTCTCACTGAAACTATGAACTGACACCTAAAATTGTGCTAAGTTTGAACTGTTTGGCAGAAACCAGTCTCACCAAATGTCTGTCCTCACTTCCTTCTGCTTAGTCATTAACTTATTTAGCATCAAAATAGCATGGCATGGAGATCCCACTTTTCCAGGAACCAAGGGGTGAGAAAAGACACATGCCACCATTGATGCTGGAATTAATCTGCTGGTTTTACGCCAAGAAGCTTCAGAAAAACCTTTGTGTTTCGTGATGATTAACTCTCCATGGATGCACAGAGGGAGCTGCTATACTACTGGGACTCCATCATTTCAGCTTGACTTTGCACTCCAACATCACAGTGTATTTGCACCTTCACACTCCAGGAGATGACACCAATAACATCTGCTTTCACACCTCACATTGGAACAAACCAAAAGAAATGCTGGTACTTGGAAAAAATTCAAAATCTTCGTATCACTAATCAGTTATGCAGAGGATTTACCATGTATTGTAGGAAACCTGTACACTAATAAATTATACCACATACTATACTTTCTCAAGTTGCATTTTCTACTGTAGAGGCTTGGTGTGAGAGGTACCAATTTTTCCCTTCTTACAAGACAGAGGGAGCCATTAAAAATACAATTTCTTGAGCTAATTTCAAATGCTCTATTATCCTTTTGTATCAATACAAGTTGACTGACAGTCATTTTTTTTTTTTTTATAATTTCAAGATCACCCCAGACAATATATTTTTTCTTGTAAGCCACTATTTGGGATTCTGGGTGGACCACATTATAAATGTAGCAATAATTGTACATTTGGTATAGCCTGCTCACACGATATAATGCAGGTAGGAGCACAGGAAAATAGGTCACTAGAGCTTATCGATGTGCAGCTGTCAAACGTTTTATTCATCTCAAGGTTTGGTGGTTTCTGGACAAATGCACTATGACTGAAATCCCATTGCAGAAGTAAAGCTTTCAAAGTGAAATAGTATTTCATTTTCATTAGCATGAAAGAGAAGAAATGTCTGCAGGTGCAGAATACCACAGCAATATGTTAAGACTGGCAATTCTGCAACATTGTTAAAGTGTAAATAGAATGGTGTTCATGGCTGTCTTTGCCTTTCCCCCTGATCCCCATTTCTTTCCTTTTCTTCCTCTGAACTTTTCCAGCAAACAGAAGTTATAAACAAGAAATGCTGTACCAAAAAGATGTGCTTTTGAGACATTATTCACAATATCACTGCCTTTTCTGGAAAAAAAAAAAAAAGCCACTGCTTTGTCTCAGGCACTTTACAAAGAAAGGCAGAAAATGGCAAAATAACCTTACTGTTACATATTAAACACAACAATATTTTTACATATTAAAGAACAAAATTGCAACATTTTGTCTGGCAGTATAAATCAACTCTCTCCTGGAAAAAGGCTGCCCTCTGTCCTTAATACTGTGAATTTCTCACACCACCATTCCCAGTACTGTTTTACCAAAAACCAAAAAGAAACAGCTGAGTCTTCAGTGCAGCAGGACTCCCACTGAGTGTGGGGCAAAAATCACCATCCAGTCCCAGCACTGCCCAGGACAAAGTGGGATGACCATGGATTGAACTATGCAAATGATGTAGGCACTGAATAAAGGATTTTAATTACTTGAAAAGAAGATGGTAAGACATGGCCATGTGGGAGGGAAAAGCAATCATTATCATCCAGATTTTGGAAGCATAACCATTAGGAACAATAAAGGAGTCAATGCAAAGGGCAGCAGGTTTAGATGAAAATCCCTCCCAGGGATGATGGCTTCACCCAGAGCTAACGGGAGCAGGTCAAGCACTACACAGGGCAGGCACAGCAAACCTGTGCCAGCTGATGTCAGGATCACACAAAGGTCCCCATTTCATTAAGCTGAAAAGAGTTTATTTAGTACTAGAGAGTGTGGCCTTGACGATCTCTGACCAGAAGCCACCCTGGCCATCTGCAGCCAGACAAAAGTGCCTTTCTGGCATGGACTTTCCTGCTGTCCCTGTTCAGCAGCAAAAACAGGACTGTTGGCACTGCCAAAACAGCTCGAAAGAGGCCTGTAACCGAAGGGGGGGGCCTGGGTCTTGCTCAGAGCCTGATGGAACAAAGACCTGATTGCAGCCTGCTTACTTAGGGCTTTTTTATTCACATATACTCAGCAGTATAATTTTTTCCCTCTGTCCTTATCGTGTCCCAATTTATTTTTGCACATTCTACTCATTGGGTGAGTTTGGTATCTCACTAGAGAGAGGAAGAGAACAGCAGTAAGGGCAGCACTGCACCAACCTCAATGCAGGGCTCTGGCACAAGGAAAATGTTCAAAATAGTGTGCAAAAGCCTGGGAGCATATGAGCTTGAAATATATACTTAGGCAGCAGTGAATGCCCTAGACATTGCATTTCTTGGCTGTAATCAACACTTTATGGCACCCAGATGTTTATTGCTATACAGGAAAAAGGAAAACAAAAACCCTAATTTTTATCCTTTCCATCAAGCAGTGAGAGCTCTACAATATCCCTGCACCATATTGTCAATGGATGGAGATTAATTTCTTGATGTTGCAACTAAACATCAGTTTTTCATTGATCTTTGAAAAATAAAATGCTTAACCGACAAACTGCACCTCCATGATACAACAAACAACCCTCTTCCTAGGAAAATTTGTGTCGACCTCTTAGATGCACAGTAAAGGGTCAGCCTAAAACATCTGCTGCAAGACAAGTTTCAGAGAAATCTAATTAACACCATGTGCGGGAATGATGAGAGCAAATGTATCCTGGATGAAGTCACTGACAGGAGATCATTTGGTTATGCCAACACAATTTTAGCTTGGAAAGAAAAAGGTTTGGAAAAGTCTTCATTAAAAAAAACCAAAAACATAGGAGGTGAAAATGACAAATTATGGCAAAGGAAGGAGAGAAAAACCAAAGCTGCACAAGAGAAAAGGAAGCTGAGAGGAAGGATCCCATCCTTACTTGCACTGAACCTTGCAGCCGTGAAGGTCAATGTATTAAAAACTGGCTGCATGCATTGCAGTGAACAGAGCAGTGCCCTAAGCTCTTACGAATGTTTTAGAGCCTGTTGAAGGTGTTGACTGTAATTAAAGCCCAAATAATGGCCTCCAAATACTGAGAGCTGATGTCACTGTCTTCTCTGTTCGCATTCAGCAGCAAACCAGAGCTTGGAATCTGCGTGACTTCATTGCTAACATGGTCTAGGGTAGGATCCCCGCAATCTACGATCAATTCCTCTGTCACCTAAACAAGAAGGAATGCAGCACTTTTCTTTCTAAATACTGCCATCTTACAGCTTTGCAGCTCCCTTAAATAAAAACAAACTCAGACCTGGTTTTGAGCACAAGTGAGTAACTCTCATTATTGTATATATGACCTACTCTTTACAGTGATTTTCACTTTATTGATTGGCATTGCCAAAATCTATTTCATTGCCTACCGAAAGGACTGAACTCATAGAGGGAGATGAACCAAAAATATCAAGTTCATCATGTTTGAAACTGTTTCTCAGCATCTGTGCTGCCTCTTTTTGCAATGACCTGTTGCTGATAGCTTTTCAGAATCATTTTCAGAATGAATGAAGACAAGGAATGGCAGCCTGGTTTGCTGTAAGTTTTGTGATATGTGTCTGAGAGATTAATGTTTTGATTAAAAGAATCATGGTGGAATTTTGTGATAGAAAATTGTCCAGAAGCACACATGCCCCTTATTAGGGGATCCTGGGTTGGTTTTCTTGCTCACAGTGAGACACTGTATGTAGAGGAGGGACAGAAGAGAACGGAGGCACCAAAGCCAGTAGTGCTCAGGCATGTCATGGGTAAATGGTAGGTGGCAGCACAAAACTGCCTGTCAGGCTCAGGCTCTGTGTTCATTTTAGTGCCAGTTTGGACAACAGTTTTCCTCCTTGATCAGAGTTCACAGGTTCCCATAAATAACTGGTGACTTCACTGTACTGTTCACTAAATATTTCACCTGTGACAGGTGACGTCTCAGGAATGAAAACAGATATGACACAGATCGTGAGTAACACACTCATTCATTTTAACTTAAAATTAAAAATTGTCACCCTGGTGTTATTAAATGGTTCCAAGGAGATTGATTTTTTATTTCAGTTTGGATTTTTTTTTTTAATAGAGACATGCATTAGAGCAATCTTTTGATCACATATTTATGGAGTAAGTCGTATCTAGTGGGTAGAAGGGAAGCTGAAAATGAAGCTTCCTGATTTACTTTTAAGCTAAGCCATTGATCTTTATGTTGCTTTTGGCAAGTCACTTTTTGTGTTAGGCTTGATCTAAGCATAATATACTGTAAATAATGCAGGTGTGCTGAAGTCTATTTAATCTCTGTAAATCATATTGTGGGATGTAAGCAAAGCAGATGCCCAAACACCTCTGCGATGTGAGGGATAGAAAATCCCAACTGGGATAGAAAACTCAGTACTGTCTTTATTAAGGTTTCAAGGGTCAGTCTCAAAACAAGCAAATTTCCATTATTCACATACTACATGCACCTCCTTGATTTTTTTAAATTAAAATGTTTCCTTCAGCCTCTGACAAAATGACAGATTCTGTTAAGTGCTAATGGTAAGGGCAGATAGATTTTTTTTTTTAGTTTCATGCCCAATTTTTCCATCAACTTCAATCCTGAATAGTTCCTTTATGTTATGATTTTGCATTCACTTTGAACAGAGGAAAAAAAAAGACTATGCAGTTTAAGGCAGTGAAGAAGCAAGCTTTTGATACAAAAATTTGAACAGGTCTACAACTGTTATTTAGCTTTCATTTCAGTATCCTGAGATGGGATGGAAGTAGACATGCCATCTCCAGCATTCCATAATTGCTACGAAAATGAAGGTAGAAGGTAATTTCTGTTCTGCTTATGTGTAATAGCAGTAGAAAAAGAAGAGATTAAGTTATCCATCAGCCTTAGAAGGATTCTCCATGCCCATGAGACAGTAAGAAAGAAGGCTTTGAGATGTTAAATGAAACACAGACACTGCCAAAGAGAAAGGAAGCCAAGTATCAGCGAAATACACCCAGGTAGACAAAGGAAGCAAGTATGCTGGAGAGCTCTGAAACGAGTAAAAAAGCTTGGGTTTGCTGTTGAAAGCTAAGAAGGTATTAAAGAAGGGATGCAGGGTGAAATAAAAAATGAAGAGAAAAAGGAAAACTTGGGGACAATGTGTCTGGAGTGAAGGAGGAGATGACAGGCAGCAGACAGAGTTTTAACCAAGAAGCAAATGCTGAAAAAGAGAGCAGACCAACAATATGTAAAATAAGTAATATAAGAGAGATAAAAAAGAAGAAAGAGGAGTAAAAGCAAATACACAAAGCATTGTTCTCTCTCACATTCTCTCTTTTAGTTTTATTATTCAACCTTCTGATATTTTTTCTCCCCACTTCTAATCTTGCACATCCTCACGCTTTCTACAGCATTAAGGAAGAGTCTCTCAGCATTCTGCCCTTCTCCTGTCCAACATGCTCTCCAATGTTTCCTCCATAAACAAAACCCAGGCTTTACCTATGACGTCTTGTCATTCTTCTCTATGCTCCAGATCTACCCCTACTCAAACTAAAAGAGTGAGCTGCATCTGTGACCTCTCCTGTTACCTCTGTAACTAGGAGAGGGACTTTAAACCCTCATTCCCCCCTAATATCTTCCTTTCTCTCTCCCATAAAACAAAGCATCTACAGTCTGCCCAGAATTCCTTTCCCATCCTCTTCTTAGGGCTCAGGCTGTTCTTCAGACATCCAGCCTTTCTCTAGTACCTCATAGCCAGATCACACCAAACCCTTACAGAACTCTTCTGCATGGCATGCAAAATACACATGTAATCATGCAAACTTTCACACCAGTCTCTGAAAACACACTTCTCCAAACTTAAGGGTGTGTAGAAAAAACAGTTTCTTTAGGCACTTCCTCCTATTCCTCTGTTACCTCAAACCTGAGCTGTTCACCCCCATGTTCAAAGCCCTTCTAACAATCTGCCTACCTTGCTTGACGCTTACTGGCTATCAGAAGGTCAACCCCAGCTAAGGTTAGACCATGACCCCAGCATCTTCTGTCTGCTTTTTACATTTTTAAAAAGCCCTTTCTCACCACCTGCTCTAACATTGGGAAGATATCCCACAAATATCCACAAAATTATTCCATTTTACATCTTCAAACAGCTCTTTAAACCATACTATGAGGCCGACTAAAGTTTTAACAATGCATAAGTCACTTGTTTTATAAGAACACCGCCAGCCAATACTGTTTCTTATGTGCCTGTACACCTGAATTTGTTGTATTGATGTCTTAAATTGCTAGAAAAATTTTATACGCAGACACACAGTATGTGATAGGGGTTTTACCTTGGTTTAATAGGATCCCAGATGCGCACCGACGAACAAGCAAGCCCCAAAGGCCAGCAAAAAGCTCCTGACGATATCCCCCATATACAATTTATGGACAGCCTAGATTAGAATACCTATCTAAAAGTCTCCAATAAGAAGTCTAACAAATGAAGTAATTGCCCCCTTATTAAAATTGCTCCCCCCCAAAAGATTGCTACTTAGTTTACAAAAAACATGTCTCAGTGATGGGGGCCCTGTTCAAGGTTGTGCATCATGCTTTTGAGATTGAGGGTTTGTTTCGTCTTCCCAAAGGATTCTGAGCAGGGCAAGGGGTACTAGGGTGATAGACATGTAGGATTAAGATACAGAGAGTAAAAAGTACAGGAACGGGGAAGGGTAAAAGGTTATATATAAAGGATATATATAAAGAGAGTATAAAAGTAAAATAAAAAATACAAAAACCCATCAGGCATCAGTATCCTGTCAAATACTTAAACGAGAAGTCTTTTTGATCAGCGTTCATACCATGTCTGGCATATGCCTGAATTTCTAGGTGTTAGTACACAGAGCCACAGTACCTATGTGCTGTATTGTTAAACATATAAACAGGTGCTTTAGTAAATCATGTAAGCAAATAGCCCTAGAACAGGTAGAATGAGGTCCTTGTCAATGAAGCCAAGATTTAAACCTCTGCTCCCAAAACCTGGACTTTTACAACAGCTCTGTTATTGTCATAGTGTAAGAAAAAGAAGCTATGACTGAATTGATGGGGAAGCACTAATGAATTGTAGCACAAAACACAGCAACACGAACAAAGCTTGCTGGTATTATTTGTATATAATTAAACTAACATCAATAGTTATCAGAAATCAGTATTTTCTGCCTATCACATGCTTATAATTCTCTCTCTTGCTAAAACAGGAAATGTGAAGCAACCTGAATTCTAATTGAGAGCAGAAAGTATTTTGGGGGGATATGATTTCTTTTAAAAATATCAAAGGTATGATCGATTATTTATTAAAATCAAGATTTAGTACAAATTAATGAACAAAATATTGATGATTCCAGGGCTTCAGAAGGCGTCAGCTGACCAGAGATTCACTTATTTACCACATTTTGACATACGCTTGAGTCCTCAAAGCCATATTTTAAAATAAGCAATAATTCTGAAGGACCTCAGTGTTCTAAATGAAATCATTATTCTGCAGACTGAACCTAATGCTGAGGTAATGTAGAGTCTGACCTTTCAAAATAAATCTCTTAATAAATGTTCCTTTCTACTGTCACGAACAACAGAAGTCTCTAAGGCAGCAACAAACTAGAAACAAGGGCAAGATGCAATAGTGAAGCAAGAGGCAAAGTGATTTAAAGGTGAGAGGATTTGGACATGACCCCACTGGGCAAAAACAGGCAGAGAGCCTACATTTTTCATGAGTGCCTAGGGCATCTTGTTTGCAGAGTCTGGACCTCTGGCGAACAGCTCAAACTGCAAATCCTGTCTTCTATTCTTGAATTTTATCAACTTGATTTTATGTTGAAGAGATGAGAGGTACACTGTTGCTGTACATCAATTTACAGCAGGGAATTACCACTACGTAAACCAGACATTCATAATACCACTAGAGGAGCTATTATTTTTATCAGAATCAGTAAATTTTAATTCCCAAGTATACAGAAGATTTCTTTTAAAAAGTTAGTGTAAATTTAAAATCAAATAACTCCACAGAGACCCTTCTTTTGGTAGGATGATGCTTCGTTTTTCCAGTAAACCAGGGATAAAGGATTGTGGCAGAGGTGAGACAGAAACACGGCTAATAACTTAACTGAAATGAGGATTAAACAAAGGGCACAGCAGGGGAGCCATCCAGAGCCTGCAGGGCAGCACTAAGAACGTACTTAGGACACTTTGCTGGAGTTCTTAAACAAATTGCAGCACTTACTGAGTCCAGGGAAAGTTCCTTTCATTTGTAATAGGCTGTAATGGCTCCTCCTTTGTTAGCCTGAGTATTCCAGACAAAGCGGCTCCAGTTAGACACTGGGTGTGATTGGACACCTGTAGAGGTAATAGCATTCAATGACACATTTTCTGAGTGACAGGCACAACACAAAAGGGCTTTTCAATTGCATCTGGGATGAGCTTAAGATACACACAGAGAATTACACCCAGCAGAAATACTGACAGAGAAGCTTGGCAGAAAGGCAACTTGCTTACACAATTTAAACCCCAGAACTATGCAGTTACTCTGAGATTTCCAAGTGATGCTCTCTGCTCAGTCATGCCAATTCTTCTAGCAGACACCTGCTATCCAGAGTAGCAGTTACACACCAGCGAGGCCCCATACTGGCTGCTTACTCAATCTTTACTTCAGAGTTTATTCAATGAGTTCATACTTAGAGAAAATTCCAGATGGATTTTCTTTTCCTCCTCCAAACACTGAACAGATTCTTTAACAGTTTTCATACAAGTCCACTGAAATCTCCTCTAAAAGTCCTCCTAGAGGATATATATAAATAGAATTCTTGTATGTTTGGTAACTTTGCGCCTATAGAGGACAGAGAGACCTGTGCTGAGGTAATACTCCAGTTATGCATTCTTAGGTAATGAGCTTTATCTCTCAGGATCAATTTTCCACTAATAGCACTCAGTGCTCCATCCAACTTTCAAATTAATTTGACCTGTGAACCTGGGGTATTCTGATGCTGCTTTTTAAACTACTGGAAAGTAATGTCAACACAACACAGAAAAAAATTACAGCAGCAAGACTTCAATGGCCAAACTGATGCTTACTGGAGGATTTTAAGGCAGCTTAATAGCAAGTAGGCAGCCCAAATTCAGATGACACTTCAAAAATAGTAATTAAACAAAAACAACCACAAAGGTTTCTTTTGTTTCTCCCTTAGTGGTTAAGTCAGTAAGATAAGCAATTTAAAGCTGCTTTTTTCAGGATTGTCTGAGGCAAGAAAAGAAAGAGTGCAATGCTATTGATCTGCAAGAAGATTATTTCTTCCACTCTGCAATGTTAAAGGAATCAATCTCTCAACTAAAGAAAAAATAACAGTATTGATAATGATGATGAGGGCTGAGCTTTTGTAGGACAATGAGTGTCCAGGTGTGGGTATGCCTTTGACACACTAGTTGGGAGGTTATGGGTACTGGAATCAATTCCTGACAGCCAAAGAGACATCAAAATGCTCAGTGGGACAAGCAAATTATTGGGACACAGTCTGTATTAATTTCTCAGTGTTCTGCATGGCACAGGTACATTTTATTACTCACAATCCAAAGGTCTGAGGACACATTCAAGTGAATGCAAATCAACTAACTATAGTCAGTGTCAGCTTCAAGTACATTTTTATATATATATACATATATATTTATTTGTATAAATATATATATACATATATATATATATGTGGCTGCATGAGTTTGCATTCCTACTGACTCTATTTAATTTTTTTTTTGTGGGCATTGTTCTGATTTTAAAACAAAAAAAAAAATCTGCTATACCAAAAGAATGAGTTTGTTGGAAAGGGATGCTTAAGCTTCTAGAATTATCCCTTTTGCCAGAGTCCAATACCTTGTTACAGGAAACAAAGATTAAACTGTTTACATTTATCTGGAAGTGTACAGCAAGAAGATAAGAAATGCCAATTTCTTTCTTGCATTTTTAATAAGCAAGCAAGTAACACCAAATGTCAATAAACCTTTGGCATTGAGGTTTTGGCTGTGATACACAAGTTACAACTATTTTAAGAGTCATAGTTAAAGATGTATACCAGTTAATTTAAATCTGGAAGGTACTGACAACACCTGCTGTATTCCAAGAAAAATGTTATCAAGGAAATAGATTATCCTTGAAAGGATATCAGTTTATCAGTGAAATGAGAAAGCAGAGGCACACGGAGTAAGGACTGCAGATCTCTGGCTACTGGGGCTCTGTGGAAAGGACAAAGATAGCAGAGTGACTATAAAAGAAGTACACAGACCTTCAGAGCAACAACTGAGAAAGCCTGGTGGTCTCTGCAAGTCATCAATGAGCGGAGGCACAGATAACAGCCACTGAGGCTACAGGCATCAATCAGTGTCTGTCTGAGGTTTTCTCGCTCTGGGGACGCAGGGGAACCCCAAAACCCCACAAAAGAGGTTTCTCCCGTGTGCTTACGACACTGCCGTGGGCGAGGTGGAGCCGGGACCCGCGGGACCCGAACCCGTGCTAGGGCTGGCTTGTCGAAGACAGGATAATAGGAGCCTTGGCGAGTAAAGGAAATGCAGTCTCTCAGCCTTGGGAATCCAGGGTTTATTGGTAGGGATGATGGGGAGGAAAAGGCAGATGGGACCGGGACGGAACGAGGGAGGCAGGACGAGGCGGCGGGGTTCCCAAGAGCCAAGAGCCCCGAACGGAAGCGAACATTGGGTTAAGAGGGATGGAAAGAGGGGACGGGTTTTGAGAGGATAGCCAACCGGGACGCAGGGGATACAGACTGACAAGGGCTTCAGGGAATGGGGGTACAAGGAGGGAAGATACAGAACTTTTAAAAACCAATAATAACACTGCGGGTAAAGAACTTTCTAGCTATTAACTAAATATGGGATAAGGGAAGGCAGATATGCAGTGCCAATCAGACACACTGCTACACCTGCCCTTTTCACTCCACTCTGACCCTCGGGTAGTCACCTTCCCATAGCTGTATCTGCATAAGAATTACAGTCTTTTTCAATGGGAGAATTTGGTGTCTGTGTTGGTTTTCAATTTTTTTCTTTCTCTTTTTTCTCTCTTTGGCCTCTTAGAAGATGATACAACATGGAATTTTAATTTCAGAGATGATCTGTCTTTTCGCCCACAGCAAAGGAGAAGAAACAGTAGGTTGAGCCTAACAAAACCACAGGCTATGATTTCCAGAGCTGGCAACAGCCACAAGAGCAGTGGAACCAGCTACTGGAGAATTCTGTTCACAGCTCAAGGAAAGCTCAGGAAATCCTTGCATTCTCTAAGATTTCCACAAAAATCAATGTTTAACAAAGAGACAATCAATTTAGCTGGTGACAACAAGATTCACTTTCTAAACTCTGCTCCTAAGAGTCTTTTATGTCTGTAGCATTAAAATACACCCTCACATACTTATTCAGAATTTCAGATAGTCCATTTTAATACATGTAGAACAATCAAAGAGAATAGCAGTTCTGTTTAGGAAATTAGGCTAATTATTACAGCAGAGTAGGAAAATATTTTATTTCAGATAACTTTCAATTAGTTAGGAAGAATATTAAAAATACAACAGGAAAATCTGACATAGTAAATCTTGAAATATAAAGTTCAGAAAATATTAAAAAAATGAGAGATCCATGGAAAAGTAGTGTTTTAGTGTTTCTCATTATGATAAAAGTTCCTATTAATAAATGCTGAATGCATTAAAAGCTCTACAGTAATTTAGCAGTTCTTGGTTTTATGTCTCCATGGCACAGCAGGTCTTCACTGAAATGGGACAGGATGTAGTTAAGTCACTTCTAACTTTTTCTGCATACTTAATCATAAAAAGTTTTGGGTTTAATCCATTGCAGAAAGATTCTCAGTTTGTATGAACATGTGGATATAAAGTCCTCTTTGTACCTACTGAGAGCAAGAAATGGATAGCAGTTTTTACGGTTTTTACATAAAATTTATAATAGTCACCAAGTCAAGCCCTTCAATAACAATTTTTCATAGCTGCTAATCTTAGTGGGTTTCAGTGGCTGTAAAGCAGAGGACTATAAAGGTGTTTTGCTCCAATATTCAATATAATTTTAGTCTAAATATTATATGACTTAGAATTCTTTTCAATCTAAATTTTGCCTTATAAACAGAGTCAATTGAAAGAAGCAACACAAAACTACAACCATCAGAAAATGCTTTAGTGAAACCCTGTGTTATATGGTGTGTAAGAATTGACTCCGTGGGGTTTAGTTATGGGGGTAAAAATAGGTACAAGATCTCTAAAGATGAGTTTTAGAACATGAAGGTTTATTGCGAAATAGAGTGGGGGTGAGAGGCCTGCTGAGTCGCAAGACGCGACTCCAAGCAGGCCAGCAGAGAGGGGAGAGAGAGAGAGAGAGAGAGAGAGAGAGAGAGAGAGCAGAAAGAAGAGAGCTTAAAGAGAGCGATTTGCCGTTTACAATACAATAAATTGTCTTCTCTGTTGAATATTCAACTCTTCTTTAACCAATCTAAGACAAACTACAAGTCTTACAGCATTTACATACAGCCTATAAGAATCATCCCATTACCATATGAGGTCATGTTTCTGACCCTTGGACTTGCCTGGGCAGAGGGCATTGTTCTATCAAGAGGGGGCATTACCTGCCCTGGTCATGCCATTGTTCTCTTAGTTACTCTACAACTCAAATCTTGTTTTCATTTTAATCTCGCTCATATTTCCCATATTCTCATCATCTTTTGCAAGGCTATCATATCTGTAAGGCCTTCCTATTTCATCTCCCCCAACAATGGTGTTCATTTTTTACAGTTCCTGAAGATAATCTATATTCAGGAATACTGAGCCATAGCAACTGATTCGTTTGGATCATTACTTACAAAGACCTAAAAATTCTACCACCGTAGACAAAACCTATGCATCTACTTAAATACCGTGTCTAGTACATAAAATGCTATTCCACCCACTAACTTTTTTTTTTTTTTTAATAAGCACTATGGTGATGCATTCATATTCTTCTGAGGTATCTGTTCTTGACTGAATTACATTCAGTGTGAGTAACAAAGATGGTTTATTTTGGCAATAAAACCAAGTTCAGATGTTTTAATGGGTCTTTGCCTTTCAGTGTCTCTCGCTATGACAGTGGTGGAACACTTAGAATGTTTATAAAATAATGGGCAGCATTTTTGTTACAAAAAGGGCTTAATTTCTCAAATGCACTTCAGAATTTACTAAACTGACTGATTTTGGCTACACAAAAGAAGTACAATACTCATAGATGTAAAGAAGACCAAGCTTCCAATGATACCGTGCAAATCTAAACTTATTATTAAATAAAAGCAGCTTTGCAGAGCTCATATTCACTCTTTTCTGTCCCTTCATCATGTAGTCTTGTTTCCTGAGGTTTGATTAGGTGACTTTCATGAGTATTCAATTTACTTAGTAGCCCCCTTTCCTGAGCCAAACCGCAAAATGGGATCATGAAGACAAAGTAAGCAAAGAGCCCATTAATGCTACAATTCCTAGAAAGCCAAGAATTCCTGAAATAAACACACCACATCAACAATTTATCAGCCAGTGCCTCCCCCAGAATGTTAACTGCACCAGTTAGTTAACTGAGGAGGAGGAAGGAGTCTGACACACTTCTTTCAAGTCTTACCTTGGCTTCTAATTCTCAGAAAAAGCAGCTAAAAAATACAGATACTGTCTGTGCTTTTACATTGCCTAGTGCAATGGGGCTGGGACCTCAGAGAGGCTTGCAGTGTAAAGACTGGAGAGTAAATAACAATGACACATACTTTTTAACTCCAGAAACTCACCAACCATGCTAAAACATACCTCACACTCTGCCACTGTCTCCCACTGTTCATTAAAAGAGAATGAATCCTGAGGGAGGCATCATTGAATACAGATATGTCTCCAACACACCAAATCATACTCTGAGCCTCCAGTAAAATTAATAAAACCATATTAAATACATCCCAAAAGTTCCCTTGGCTTAGTCCAAGCCACTTGGGCAATTTATAATTTAAAGGAGAATATGAGATTAGAGAGTGATGGATATAGCGTGATCTAGAATGTGAAACAACAATTTAACTGTTTTCTCATACTCAGAGGATGTACTGATTTACTGAAATTTGCTTGTTGAGAAGTTCTCTGTATTTTCACTTTCAAAAGTTGTAAGTACAGTAATGTTGGACTCCCAAATAAATGATAAAATAAACTTGTAAAATCAGTATAGCCAAACCCACTCTACTGCACCTAATTTCAGTGGAAGTTACAGATCATAAATGCCCAAGAGCAGTACGAAGAATATTCGCTGGCCTCAACTCTCCTTCTCTCTTTAATCTTGCTATTCATTTAGCTCTATTCAATATCTTAAAGAACCAAGGGATTCCTAAGAGAGAACTAAACTAAGAATGACCATAACAAATAGTTGATTAGTTTAAATGAAGTGGAGAACAATTACTGAGATAATGAAGTGATAAAGTAAAATGAGTGAAATAATGTGAAATAATGAAAACAAGCTTCTTAGCTAATTCTGTCACAGTTCTTATGAGATTCAGTTGAGTATGTAAGGCCTTCTCAAGGAGAATGGCAGTAAGCTGCAAGAGAAATTTAATATGAAATTAAGTGATGTAAGTTTATTTTCTTAGACAGCACCTATTTAGCACCTAAAATCCCTTTCCTGATATTACTGTCTCACAACACAACATTTTGCTAGTACGTCACAGCTTCCAGACTGGAGTTAGCCTAGAAGAAGTTGAAGGACTTGGCTCAGTTCAACAGCCATTGGGAGGGCAGAAATTCACCAACACCCTTTTCCAAACAAAAGATTCTCACCACTTCTGCAGTCACTGAAGGCTTCAGCCCTGCCTGCTTCGATAATATTATTGACCCAATGGAGAGACCAAAACACTCATCTGTAGCACTTTCTTAACAATAGATTTAAAGAAACACAGCTCTGTGAAGTGGTTGTTAACTTTTGCCTCATTATTGGTCTTTTGTGAGCTCTACAGAGTAACTGCCAATTTAGTTTATGTAAAATATTAATCTCCTAAAATGCAGTGACAACAACTTTTCCTTTTAACCTCACATTCAAACCTAAATCCATATTCCCACGTGAACGTGTGCTTACAGCACAGCAATGAATGCAAACCCATTCACAGCTACACTGCCTCATCTTGCAGGGTTCTTTCCCTGAAGAAATCCACCCAGAACATCATCTTAGCATGACACATGGAACTGTGTAAAAAAAATCTCCATCCATCCTCCTCCATGTCATGGAAAAGACCTCCAAGATCATCGAGTCCAACCTTTAGCCAGTCACCACTGAATGCTGAACTCAGTCCTTTCTTGAGCACCAACAGGGGTGGTGACTCCACCACCTCCCTGGGCAGCCTGTTCCAGTGACTGATCCCCCTTTCAGAAATACTTCTTGATATCCAGCCTAAACTTCTCTGTGGACTGTGTCCTCTTGTCCTGTCAGTGGCTGCCTGGCAGGAGAGGCTGAGCCCCACCTCCCTCCATCCTCCTGTCAGGGAGTTGCAGAAGCAAAAAGGTCTCCCCTGAGCCACCTTTTCCCCAGCCTGAACACCCCCAGATCCTTCAGCCACTGCTCATAGGGCTTTACCCTCTACGCCCTTCAGCTTTAATGCCCTTCTCAGTACCCCAGCACCTCCATGTCTTTCTAGAACTAAGTGGCCCGGAACTGGACAGTACTTGAGGTATGGCCTCACCAGGGCTGACTACAGACATGATGTAAGGTTTCACAGAAACCTCTGTTTTAACCTCAAAGAATCCTATTTTTGCATAGATTTGCCCATTAAAAAAATTAATAAATAAACCCACAACTATTACTGTTCTCTGCAGTTGTATGGCACCAAAAAAAGTGGAATTTAAAACAAATCTAAAGAAAGTATTCTATATCACTGTTGTGCCCAGTAAGCTTTTTCTTCGTGTATCACGGTGAACTACTTGATCCTAACAAGCCACAAAATGCCTAAAATGCTGTACAATTTTACATGGACACTGACACTGGTACATTACATTGTGTTTGTCAATGGCATTTAGAGCAGCTGGCTTTTTGAAATAAAGCATGTATTCAGTGGAGTATCATTAAGGGCAATTGAATTGCCCTTCATCTGTTTCTGGGGCTCTGAGGACTAAAAAGCAGCATCTGGAAGCTTTATGGGTATTATCTGGCTTTCTGTTTCATTCCGTTTAGGCAGACTTGTCTGTTTTTTCACACATTAGACTCAAAGACAAAAGGATTTCCAGCAATAACCTCCTTCTGATGAAACTCATCTTTATCTGCTGCTTCTTGTTTCTTAGCAAGTGATGAAAAAATCCTTTATGGGCATGAGATTACCTAAATCAATAGTGACTTGCCCACGCACAGCAGTACTCAGTTGCCTGTTCATCAAAATGTCTGTTTACAGGTTGCACTGACTGTCCCAGGGAACACTCACCTGTCCAAGCACTTAACTCAGTGCTATGGTAAACAGGGACACTAAATGTTCCAAATATTCATGTTTCCAGGTTTATTGGTATCAGGGGCAAAGTTTCTGTATTTGTGATGGCAGCAGAGCTTCACTTGAAGGCAGCTGGCAGTTCCTAATAACTGGACAGCTTGTTGTCCCTATCGCGGTAAGTGCCACCTTAGCATCCATCAAAAAAAGTGGCTGGAACTTGCTTCCCAGGAAAGTTCCCTGAGCTCACAGGCTGGGCTCAGGCCCAGGTATGTGTCTGCTCAGCTGTCACTGGCCTCCCTGTCCAGACAGCTTGCATAGTGATTTCTACATAAATACGAATTGCACACCTTGAACAGTCAGTTCTCTTTGGCAGTCCCATGATCCCTTCTCGGTGCCTGCTGGCTCCTTTGACCTCTGCTCTCTGGACACCATTTTATATCCCTTCTTATTGGCTATTTAACTTCTCATTTTCCTTGCACTCCGCTCCAGACAGCCAGTGCAGATCCTGCTGACTCCATCCCGCCAGCTAATCCCTGCTGGGCCAAGCTAAAGATAGCTGACATATGGGTAGCTGGCAAAAGAGGTACAGGCACATTTTGGTGGACATCTGGAGGGAACACCCCGAGCATAATGATTTTGGCTGGATTAAGAGAAGTGCTCATCTATTATATCTCTTGAAAGCAGCTTGTTCAACTGGGTGTTTTCAAGGCCAGCTCGGCATGCCCAGAGCACTCCAAAGAGCCCTCACTGGCAGGAAGAGACACCAGCTGAAGTTCCACCAATGCCCAGCTTTACACCCCTTCTCTAAAGGGGCAGTATCTGCCAGTTGCCAAGACATCAAAACCTTCCCTACCATAGACTTCAAGGAGAAAATGTGAGGCACATCTCCTATAGAGATACAAATCACTCTTCATGTCAACAACAAGTTCTATGGAATATCTTTGCAATATTTGCAGAGGGCATTTTCACTCTGGTGATCCCTGGAAAAAAAATGCAGATGTTGGAGGAGACAAGGAAAAGCTTCATCCCAAGAATTGCATCCTGGGACACTTTGTGCTATAAAAAAGAAGAGATATGAACTGAACTAAGAATTGCTCCTGTAAACATGTGAAGAACAAGGACACTAGCAGAAAGCATAACTTTTGGAGAAGTGTGGGAAGAAAGGAGGGGGGAAAGTGCCTAGATTCCATTTTCTATCCATGAAGGCTGAGTTTCTGTGGAAATAAAAGATGGAATTGACTGCCCTGTCCTTGTCTGGGGCCTCAGTCAGGGTGTCAGCCCGGTCTCTAGCTATTAATCAAACAAGCTTTACTTCATGAACTTCTTCACTTTCTCCTGGATCTTTTCCCACCCTAGACAGGGGATGCTGTGTCACACAGCAGGAATTTAGCTCAGGTGGGGCTTCTGATATCTGCAACTGACTGCATTCCCACTGATGCATCACAGCCTCGGCAAGCCTGGCTGTCTCCTTTTGGAGACAGAAATAAGTAGGGAGCAAATGAGAGAAGAAAAGGAGGAGAGAGGGAAGGAGACACTCCAGGGAGTACAGATTTCAGGATAAGCAATCTTAAAGAGCAGTGGCTGACTTTCCATCGGAACACAGAGTGCAGAGGGATTCTACAGAAACCAACCTGCTCATTTAGAGATCTACTCCATAAAAAAGACAATCTGGGAGGGGGAAATAAGAGGCTTAATAGTTTTCCTGGTATGGGAAAGGAGAATAAATTTTAGCCTTGCAAGTAGCATTTTTATAGCAGCACAAGTCAGTTATTTTCTTACATTATTTTCCATGGTTTAGAAAGCATTTATTAATGACTCTAAACAGTCAGCAAGTCTGAGTGCATTATTCATATTTTTTCTCTGTTTTCATAAAGTCCTGTTAATAGAACACATTCAAGAAGGCCACTATCATTACCAGAAGGTTCTGTCATAATACCAAAGAGTGCAAGCAATCTACACAAGTGAATAAAACAGCACCCTCTGTTCCCTAAATGACAAGGGAAAAGCACTATATTCTGGTTATTTTAAACCAGCCAAAAAAATCAAACCTTTTTAAACATAGTCCATAAAATTAATCAGGCAAAAACTCTTTCAATTAGGTTAGTAGTCCTGTCACCCTCAGAATTTCAAATAATAAACACAGGAATCACTTAAAAATTCCACAGTGTCAGCATAACACACCTCATATAACTCCACAATGTATGAAAAGACCCAGGTATTAGCAACTGACCATAATAAATATGGCTTTAGGTGTGACAAGGATGTGGCAGTACCTGGTATCCTGGAAAGCTATCACTAATGAGAATTGTCTCCCCAGTTCTGCAAATTTGCATTATTTTATTTATATATTATTGCAATAATATATAAACCATATATAATAAATGTACTGTGGGTCCATTCTCAGGTCTCTTTGAGAAGGACAGGGCAGGTCCCATATCAGTCAAACAGCAAGTCTACCATATCAAAGTAGTCAGGTTACACCATCAGTCTTAGGAATAAAAAAGTACATCACATGCAAATGGGAAAGAGTCAGAAAGGCCAGAACTCAGCACTGCCCCAAACTCCTGGCAGTCCTGTATCCTATGGCCACAGACTCTCATTAACAGCTGTGTCACAGGACAAAGGATTTCTGGGAATAAGGACCTTGGAGCAATCAGGATGAATGTGTTTTGCCAGCCCATCAGATGTTTGTTAATCAAATGTCTAGAAAACCTCCATTTAAGACAAGAAATCAAAATAGAAATTTTAGCAGTACAGAGGTTTTGAGACTTGAGTCAGACATACAATTTTGGAATTTCTAGAATCCCTAATACAAGAGGGGTTTTTTAATGGATATCAGAGACATAAAGGCTAGAGAAAAAGAAGGACAGAAAATGGTGATTGAAATGTAGAGGAAAAACACAAAGAGGAATTTTCAAGCTACAAAACTGCTCAAATGAGGAAGTTTTAATGGAGAAAGCCAGATATAACCACCCTGGGCTACATTACTGAGTCAATAATCTGAGCAACACAGACATGCACAAAGTAGTTCAAAGTTTCTAGGAGGAACACTGAAAACATGCGTAGAGTGACTGCACAGGCAGAACTAAAGTATTCACAAGGTACAAAGGCAAACCCTAAGCACTCTCCTATTTTTGTAAAGAATTACTAAACTTGTGTACAAAAAAATTCTGTAAAGTTGTAGACAAACCTCAACCCCAATAGAAAATAACAGGCAGAGATTTTCAATAGCCTTCAGTCTGCAGAAGCTTTACTTGCAAATACTTTCTGAAAACTTACAGAAAGTTTGCCAAGTGTTTTTCCATAGGATTTATTTTCCTTGATCTTCTTGTATAAATTTCTGTTTTTCATCCTGCAAACATCCCAGACAGTGTAGCAAGAACATTACTATTTGAAATGCTAGACTGCTTGAACATTGAATTCAAAGGGTTTTTTTCTAACTATTAACACCTGAAAGCCCTGCCAGACTTGGAGAAATGCCCTAATTCATACAAGTTCCCTGTTTGGTTAATGGAAAAATATATCCTTTTGCCCCCAATCCATTTTGGTGTGTGAAAGCACAGACATTTCATTCCAATAGAGCATCAGAGCACAACGCTAAATTTTGGACACTCTTAGCATGATTACTTTGCAATTATGGCATATGCATTATGGCAAGTCCCAAGTAAATTATTAACTCTATATTACAAAGGTACTGTGAAACACTGATTGATTTGGACAGTTTGTAGTTAATTAAGTTCATTTCCAATTCCATCTCTTCACACAATTTCAAAGCATTCTGCATTGAAAGCCCATTTTCAATTAGTAAGGAGGATGAAACAAAAAAGTATTAATTATAAAAGTGGCAATCACCATTTAAATCTTCATAGTACAGCAATTATTTATGTTAAGTGTTGAGAAATTGGAGAGTTGTACTTGTCTAGTACAATTTTTTCCTTGATATATATCTCATATATATTAAATCTGTACAAAGTCGTGGTATAGCATTTTTTAAAGTAAAGACTAAATTATTGCTCACAAACTTGTACAAAGCTCTAAAAGGTAAAAAAATGTCTGTGCTTGGCTGGAGTCAAATTAGGTGTCTTGGCTTGATTCTTCTCACTGCTACTGCACTCTTACCTTCATGTATTTCCATTAACTGGACTAAAGCAAACATCCCCATTGAAAAAGCAGAGAAAGAATACTGATACTAGCAGAACTTCATGCTGCCAAAGGAGTACTCAAAAGCAGTTATTCAGTTTTGTTCTAGTGTTTGGTGCTGTTCAAAAAGAATAGGTACAGGTACTTACCAAACTGTTTGGACCTTACCAAACCTCTTGTATGAAGAGGCACAACCTTTTGGGAATGTAACAAAAAAAATGAAAAAAAAAAAAAAAAGTAATCCCTTAAATTGCTGGTGTTATTCTTCTACAAAGCAGGTGTTGTGTAGCACATAATACCTTTTTTCATGTGAGCCAAATACTTCCAATGCCCAATAAAAAGAGAGAGAAGGAAAAGACCCAATGTTTTGTGTGGTGCCATTCAAAATGGCACATCTTAATTTCCTGATTTTGTTCTCTTCACCTCTATCAAAGGCTGCCAGGCACAAACATGACACCAAAATGAATGATATGAGACTAGCAGATGCACAGTGCTTTAAACCAACTTTTCTAACTCCATTTGCTGGATTCTGAATTGTCATCCAACAGCCAGTTAACCCTGGCATGAACCCCCTGCTCCAAAGCCAAAATCACTTCTTTAACCACTGGCCCATGTTCATGGCCTGGCTCCTGGCTCATTCCCTCTGCCCTCCTCTGGGTCAGTTTGGTAGCAGGCTTTGCAACCACACTGAAACAGGGAAGCAGGAGGAAAAGGATGGGCACTAGAAAACAGAAAATTATTCAGGGCAGGTAGGAGGACCGGCAAGAAGGAAAAATACAACCCGAAGGAGTTAAAATAGAAAGTAGGGATTAATGAAATGGGAAACTTAAGTCAATGGAAGACAAAGATTAAGTCAAACCAATGCAGACAGTCTTGCAGCTTCAAAAATGAATGCAGATTAAGAAGAAGGAGAACAGTCCAAATCTTTCATGTTTGTGAGCTGCCTGCAACATTCCGTGACTTTCTCAGCTCTCACCAAGCACTCTGAGAAGCAAGAGCCTGTTCCTCACACTACTGATGTTTTTAAGTGCTGCTTTCAACACACCAGCAGATGATTAGACCAACCTGGAGCTCTGTGCTGGGGGTTTCAGACAGGGCTGAAACAAGCTGTGCCCAATGGCACTGTGAAAAAGGACATGAGAGAGGGGTTTGTGAGACACACTGCAAGGTTTGCGGCTCTTCTGCTCATTTCCTTCATTTGAAGTTGCGTCCAGTTGAGAAAAACACTTAAGCTGGAATGAAATGAGATCCATGGAAGATGATTTCTATCAGCAGCTTATTAGAACTTATTTCAAAATCAGCACTTTACTCAAAGAGAATTACATTTATGTCATCTAGGTATAAAATATCTCATCAGTGGTGCAACATATTTTTTCTGAATCTAACTGTAAAATCAATGAAAATACATATATTATATTTGTTTGGCCTTTTATTCTAACAAAGGACAAGTTTTGAGACACATCTGTGGATTGCTTTTAAACAACTCCATTAGAGCTGCAAAATACATAAGTATCTATAATTAGGATATATACAGAGAGAAGATATTTATCCTTAAAAAAATTCAGGTGCAACTGAAACATCAATTATTTAAAGACACTGGTGAAGGAAGCCTTGGAATAAAGCTCACACTTGCCTAGTTTTGAGGAGTTTCAGTGTGTGTCTGTGTGTGTGTGCATGTGCTGCCTGCAGGGAGGGGTTCTAACTTTTTATTTTACTTTTTAATCAGATTCACATTACTGACAGTGAGGTGGCCAGTGGGCAGAGAGGGTATTTCTAGACTGGTTCTCCTTTAAGATAATTGGGAAAAAAAAAGAGCTGGCATGAAAATCTCGTAAAGGTTTCAATATTTCTGACATGGAATTACCTTCCTCAGCACTTGACATGCATTTGGAAACTGAATTCAAAACAGAATGTTGCAATAAATGTGTAAAGGAACATCCTTTGGCCATTTAATCATTGCTACAGGATATATACAGGCTTGCCTGTGCATTTCTTTGGAAAAATCAAGCATCCAGTGGGGGGAGCATTATGTTTGTTTGTTGTTTTGGGTTTTTTTCCTTTTTTTTTCTTTTCAAAATGCAGAGTCCTGGAAGGGCTGAATCTGCTCTCACAGTGTGTAATACTGCTGCAATTAGAATCACAGCCACTCGAACAATACCACCCTTGAGAGGAAAATAAGAAGCCACTAAATTTAGGGTCTCAGCCACCTCCTCCTTGATTTGAATTAGCTCAAAGCTGATGTGGAAAATAAAGAAATTTAAAAGGAAAAAGCAAATAGAATAAATGGTTTTAAGAAGAATCTTTTTATTTCATTACCAAAAATAAGGCTAAGAAAGAGCACTGAATACTGATAAACTTACCCTCAAAGGCCCAGATAGTCAGAACAGAGCAATTATCTGAAGAGTCTATCAACTGCCCATCAATTTATCATTTTGCATATTTATTATTTTCAGATAGAAGTTCACATCTTATTTCAATAGTGAAATCTCAAATGTACACCTACCAAATAACTTTGAGAAAGAAAACAAAAGGAAAACACCCCACTGACATTCGAAATGCTGCAGCTGGAGCTAAGGCCCACATTCCTGAGCTGTTGGGAGGATTTCAGATCTGCTGCCCTGCAGGGATCCTGTCGCTCTCCTGACCAAAAGTAGGAATAAGAGGTGCAGATGAACAAAGGGAATTGATCTGAAGGTCCAACAAAAATGGATTTGACCATGGATGGTCACTGGATCACTAAAATACTGACTGAGCTAAGGTAACACCTCCTGCATAGAAGTACAAAGCCCAGTATTACTCATGATACAGACTAAAATATTTTTAGCCAAGGGAATCCTGGAAGTTGGCCAGGAGAAGGAAAAACAGTCATGGTTACCAACAGCACTGATTTTCCTGATCCTTGAATAGTCAGGAGTTTTCTTCAGACTAAAATAGCTAAGAAGCTAATGATGCTAAGAAGCAAAAAATATCAACTGTCAGTGCTTTTTAACATACACATATTGAATCTTTAACCCACCAGGACAACAAACAGACCTCCAAGGATGTTAAATCCTAGTCCATTAAAATTTAAATTATTATTATTAATAAAATATGTAATTTAAATTACAAAGCTTGATATTGCCGATTAGTTAGATTAGCCACACTGAGGAAATATATCTTGGTGCAAACAGGAGCAAATTCATTAAGCTCTATATAAATGTACTGCTAATGTCAATATACTTCTTACTCACAAAGGGAAATCCCATTAAGGACACCCAAAGCTTTAAAGGGAATTGGGTCACTGTCTTTCATTAGAAGATGGTCTATGTTCTTAACAAGTATCTAAGTTCCCCTACTAAAAATGGTGTGCCAGACCTGGGCACAAACACCTTTATCAAGTGATAATAACCATGTTATCATGCTAAAGAGGTAAGGCCATTACACATCCTTCTAGGAGAGAGGTGAAAGTTTGTTTCTCTGCTTGGCATTGGGCATTAAGCTCTTCCAGCAAATTCAGCAATCTTTCTTGAATTCCTACTTTTCTTTTTCCTCTATTCCTTCTACATGAAGATTTTTCTGAATACATCTAAAGCCTTAAAGAAAAAAAATCCCACCTTGCTGAGCGCTGTAAAACTAAAGAAGCACAAAGCACCTGTGTGAGTCCAGAGGACTGGAACCATTGGTGCCACTTAAATCAACAGCTGAGTCCCCATTAATGTCACCAGAATTAAACCTAGGCCTCCTGTTTCTTGACAATCTCTTCAAAAAAACAGCAGCAACAAGCGTGGGATTGGGTTGACAATCATTTACATGCAAGTGTGACCTTTTTTACTCAGTGGTGACATTTGTATCCTATTAGCAAAATACTGTATTGTATTTAAGCAATAATTGCATTTTCTGTGGAGACAAACGACATGTAAATCAATAAATGACAAGGCTGCAGGCCAAGCACAGTATTGATTTCCAGTCATGTTCATCTCTGAGCTTAATGCTGCGAAAACACAGTATATGCTATGATTTTTTACAAGTTGCATCTTTTGGACCCGATAGTTTTCTGAGAATTAAGAAATAAGAAAGGTGTTCTCCACTTGAGAGAAAAGAGATTAAAGGAGAGTGAGAATTTAACAGCTGTAATAGAAGTTAACACAAGATCTTAAAAGCAAATGTTGAACAGATCAATACTGGTTTGTACAACATCCTTGTCATCTCCTCGGCTGCTACGGGTGATCAAATTACACATGAATATCATCTCTATTAAACCAGTGGTTAAATGTACCATCACTGAAACAAGCAGAAGGTTTACAGAAATCTCAGTGAGAACCATTTTTACTGCTTTTGCTTTCATGGAAAAACCAAATTATTCAAACCCCACCACAAGAAGAGCCTGCCAAGTGGCAGATATCGAGAAGGGTATTCTGAAACATCAATAGTGTGTTTCCAAATTTGCTCTCTTTTCCAAATGACAACAGAGGTTAGAAATTTTAATATACAACTAAGAAGACAAAGGAATAATCTCCTTGCTTTCCTCTTATAAATAGACCTAGAACTAGGCAGTCAGTTATTAAGGATACCATATTAAATAAAAAATGTGGTTTTAAACAAATTAGTTTTTTTAGAAAACAAAAACTTAAGCAGTTCCTGATTGCTCTCTTCTGGAACTGCAGAGAGAAAACAAGAAAAACCTGGAATGGATTTCCTAATGGATCAAAAAAAGTGATCACTACCTGATCTCAGTGACATGTGTAGGAGTGGTATGCATGTGAAGAAGAAAAACTTCAGCACACAGACAGCCTCAGCCATCTAGGAAGGGACAAGAAACCTTTGCTTCCAAAGGTACCAAGTCCCCAGTGTGAATGAGACAAGGTATCTGTCACAGGAAATAAGAAATTCATTACATTTTAACTGGCACATTATTGCAGTAGCAGCACCGCCTTTTCTAAATCTCTTCCTAAATCATTAGTAAGGCCGTTGACTGAAAATATTTTAGGAGATCTGGTCAGCCTGATTTGGGATATTGTTTCCCATAAACATTTCTGTGACAGCCATAAGTTAAGAACCTTGTGTTTTTTACTTCATAAACTCTTCTCACTGTAGCCTTAACACAGTGGGGTGAGGGATGAGTGAGGAATAACCCCACAATATTATTTTATGTTAACCAGACCTTTCTATACAATACAAAAGGAGCAGACACAGACGTTCACTTCCTCCACAAAGGCCAATTTTCATTCCACTAAACGTTATTTTGAATATGGATTATACCATCGAAATGCAGTTGTTCAGTATGTAAGACTCCATAATATCCTACAATCGAACCAACAGGTTAAGAAACTTTTCATCTGACTGCACTAAATTATTGATCCACTGGTCCCTTTTTCAGATTTTAAATCACCCAAACAGAAGGAAAAATAAATGCATTAAGACTTTCCAGTCTCAGTGAAAAATATATGTAAGTAGTTTGAGTCCCAACAGTAAAAATAATCACATAGTGTATCTTGCAGTAATCCATCTGATTTTGAATTAACCACTCAAAAAGCAGTTTATTTCAAAAAATATATATTCTAGTTTCCTTGAGAGTTGACTATATAAGCCCCATCTATCAATTCCTGCTGTTTGGGTATTACAGTATGAATAATATATGCCTTTGTCATGTGAATAAGATAACAGCCTTCACTCCTCAGCGCTCTACGTTTCTTGTTCCAAATGGGACATAAAATACAATTTTCTTCAAGTAGCTGAAAAGGAATTTAGAATAAATGAATTATGACTACTTGAAAAGAGATAGACACTAATTTTGTTGGGGAAAAAAATAAAGAATACGAAGCAAAATATCAATAATTATTTATTAAATTCAGTGAGACACTGAAAAGGGCCTAAAGATATAGCTGAAGAGTGATGTTTTCTCAAAAAACATGCCTGAATACTGCACATCTTTTTAAGTTACCATTTCAAAAGCTTCTCAAGCCCTTGTGAGCCTTTTTCAATAGCCAACAAGCACTGCACCCCTTGACCACCTACAGCTGTGAATTCAGATGGATTCAATTCTGGTCACTTTGTCTTATTTTCAAAATTTTTTGCTCTGTTGTATTTATCATGGAGGCTCAGGCAATCTTCTCCAAAGCTTTAGGAAACAGCATCTGTTTAGAACAGGTTCCAGGGTTGGGCAGAACAGGGATATCCCCAAAGCTCCTGAGCTCCTGCTCAGCTTAGCCTCCATTCCTGTTTCTGAAACAATTCAAACAATCCATTGAAATATCTGGTGCATTGTCCATAATGCAGCACCATGCATCTGCCTGGATGCTGACTACACTGCACAGAGCTCTGGCAGCAGAAATAACGATAGTGTTATAATAATAATAGTAATAATTATAATAGCAGAAATAATAATAATGATGATGAAAAACTATCAACTGACAAGAACCACTAATAAGGGATGATCTGGCACACGACATATGACTGAAATGATCGCTGTGTATATTTCTGGCCCGTGGCCTCCTTCACCCAATTTTCTTTATGTCTTTAAAAATATAAAACAAAGTCTTGGCTTTCCCATTTTTCACTACCCCAGACATACTACTTTCATTTCAAGCCAAAAAGGAACTGGGACTTCATTGTCGTGGAAGAGTCAGAAAGAAGCCCAGTACTCATTTGTTTTGGACCAGGAGCTGTTTATTTTTCTGACTTGTTTTTTCCAGGATTTTTAACACATGGGCACACACAGTTATTTGAACTGTCACAACTGTTTAAGACATCTCTGTGTTTGATGTATGGTGAAAGAGTCATAAAAAGAGACAGGTGTGGAAGAGCCAAACAATTACAGGCAAAATTACAAGGGGTCATGGTAGGAGAGAGAGGGAAAGAAGAAAACAAGACTCTATATAGTAACAAATCCAAGAAGCACTGAAAACCTTAGAATTGTCAAAATTTTCAAAAGAAAGCATTTGGATTTTTGTTTTGAAATGTTTATAATCTTAATTTTAAAGGCTTAAAAGAGTTTAATGAGGGTTTTCAGAGGAAAATGTATTTTCTGGTAACACAAAATGAAAATTATTTCTCTTTTCCTGTGCCTGAGAAAACACAATTCAGGATAACTCAGCAAAACTTTCCTGCTGCCTTCTCCTCTGGTAAAATCAGCAAACTAATGACATAATTTATTAACAAACATGTAATCAGGATCTATACAGACCTGACAGAGCAAAGCACTTTCCAAAAGCCTTGGGCTGGTGGTCACAATGAGAAAGCAGCCCAGCAGTTTAACAGCAATAGACTTGGGCTTTTATTCTGCTGTGGGAAACTTCCTCATGTCAGACAGAGAATTCCCTCTTCAAGCCTTGGCTCGACCTTTAAAAATCCCAAGGAACCTGAAGAAATGCCTCAGATGCAAAATGGTTAATGATGTTCACCAAAGGACAGTGACATCATCCTGGACCAAACAAAGCCATCTCCCTGCACTCTCCTGTTATCCTTGTTAGAAATGGGAAGGCACAAGCACCAAAGCAAAATGATAACATTTGTTTTAAAGGAAATGTTAATTGAAATTGGCATGCTGCTGCTCACAGCTAGGAACAGGACCCCAAGGGAGCAGCAGAAAGAAAAGGGAAAAAAAAAAAAAAAGAGGTGGGTTTTGCCAGATGAGCACTGACTCCCAGCCAGTGATGGGGAGGGCTCCATGTCTGATAATCCATTTTTAACTACAGCAAGAATAACTTTGACCCAAATAAAAAGCCATTTCTAAAGTGCAGAAAACCTATTATCTGCTCTTTTAAGCATGTGAGTGGGAGGTGAAGAAAATAATCACACAAGATCTACATTTTCTTAATTTTTTTTTAAGAGGTACTGGGACCTGAATATCTCAAAATAAGAAGAAATAAAAATATTCATTTTAATGCATGCCATGTAATGCTTATCACTTAATCACTGCAAACTGCTGTCAGGTTTAATTACAGTCTTCAGTGGCCCAGCAAGATGAATAAGTCATGAATCTTAACACCCAAAATCCAAATCATGAAAGTTAGCTTTCTCCTCCCCTCCCCGTGCATACTGGATCCCTCAGAAAGAAAACAACATATATTAACAGCCTCTTGTAAACAGGACAATAAACTAACCCAAATGAATTCTTTGTTAAAAACTGTTTTTATAGCAGTTTTTCCCCAGGAGCTTCTTTCTTTATGAGCACCACGATGTTTATCTCAGGGCTCAATACAGTCTAAAAATGCACCAACACCTGAATGTTTTGAGGAATGGCACTTAAGAACCTGATCAATGAAATATTTTTCACTGGCTTCAAAGTAAATACAACTGCAGATGAAAAGAACCACTATTCAAGGTATCCAGCGACTATTCTCTTATATTTTGAGGAACATGGAAATAATTTTTCTTCATTAGTTTGGAGAATAGTTGCTGGCCTGTGGGAAATGACCTGCTGGGCAGCCCTTACAGGTGACAGGTCTCCCTGCCCAGTTTTCTAAATGGATTTATTCACATCTCCAGTCATGAGAAAAATCAATACAAGCACAAATTGAAGATTGTGTCAAAGTCACAGCCCCATGGCAGCCACTCTTCACAGGGTTAGATCCCTTGCCACTAGAGATGGCCTTGGCAGCTGGACAATGATTCCTTTGTGCCGCAGCCTCACCCCTTCCCCAAGCACTGCAATGTTTTACTGCTTCCAGAGGCCAATACAGCAGGAATTAATCTGATCCTGCTGAACATTGTGAATTTTGGACACCTTTACTTATTTTAAACTGGCTATCAGGGAGATTTCCCTGACTTTTGTGCTCTCCTTTGCCCTTCTGCACTGTCTGAACGGAAGTGCAAAACACTGCTCTCTGTGCCTTCTTGCCCTCTTTTGGCTCTCATTGGGTCTATTCCTCTCCCTAGATTACACCTTGCTCCAATATTGGGTTGTGTGTGTTTGAAAACCTCCCTCCCTCATTGCTGTAAAAAAGCCTCCTTACAACAACTGGAATCACCTGAACCGTTCTGATTGACTTGCAGTCATTGCCAGTGAATATGAAAATGGGGTCATTATATAAATACACGCAGACCCCTCACACCCCCCAAAACATGTGTAAGTACTTAAACCTAAGACAGTTAAAGTCTTAAGTCTTGCATGTACAAAAAAATAGGCAAATTTATTGAAAACATCAAAAATAACTAATTCCTCCAAATATCAAGATATTATTTTTTCTTCCCATTCATTACATTTAAGTTGATTAGTAGTTCCAATACCCATTGTTTAGAGAAGATATAGGACACACTTTCCTGCAGCTCTTTTCTGACCTGAATAGGTTGTTGCATTTCAAATGTGAATGCTCATTATTGTCTCTTTTCAGAGTTTTCAATTCAGCAGCCAAATGATGCTTTTAAGGAAAGGGGAAGCCTAAGGCCCATACAGAAAAAAATGGATGCATTAGAGCTGTGGAAATAATTTATTCATACCCTAGTGTGCAAGAGCCACTCTCAGCCAGATACATGCGTGAGACAAAACTCTTTAGGAAATCAGCTTCTATTATAGAACATATTTGGAGAGGTAAAGCTGATAACCTATCTGAAGTACATTCAACAGGCTTCTCCTTTAAGTTTTCATAATTACAGCATTAAATTCACTGCTTTTTAACGCATTAGACACACTGAGGACATAGGACACTCAATTAACGCTATGTGGAAAGAAAAAAGTGAGGTCTTCACAAAAGAACTCTAGGGTAGAATTATATTCTACATACCTGCACTGAGTTCCTTTCTGAGAAATGGGAAGAAGAGGGAGAAACATTTGTAGTGGAAAGGAGGATCCCCTTTTGCAATATTAGGTCTGTTGACTGATGCTTTTAAATACTACTTTTGATTATGTTTTATTTTGATTAATATTAAAAGTGTCTCTATAGAGAAATTAAAGTAGTTGATAGAAAAACCCCCTAGTCCATAATTTTCAAAGCTCCATTCCTGCATACAGGAACCTAAGCTTTGATACAGGCATATAAGTGGAAATTCATCCCAGAGCAAGAATTAAGAGGCTCCTGATACAAAATAATTAGAACCTTGGGGAGGGGACAGGTTGAGAATTCAAAAAAGTGTGTGAGTTTATACAGTTTCCAAACAGATGTACTGGTAAGGGTTCTTCTGTCACTATGCCTTTAAGATAGTGGAAAGTCAGGATTTCCTGCCTGTAATTGTCAGCAATGCATTTCATCACTGCCTTTCCACCAACATTCATTTTCCTTTTTTATACAGCTCTGAGGGGAAGCAGCAGTTTCTCTGGAGGACACAAACAATTAATCCACAGAATACAGTGTATGATTCTGAGTACATTGTTGAAAGACTGAAATTATCACAGCTCTCATCACCTCCCAGTAGAGGGGACAAAACAAAAAAAAAGTACTTTTGGAGAGGTCAGAACAAATGTCATGTCTGCATTTCACAAACTCCATTTTGAAGTTCTGTTCTGAAAAAAAGGGTTAACAGAGCAATATTTCTATTCTGTTTCTGGCACTTTTATTATGCCATCAATTCTTATAGTGCCATCTTCTAATAGGAATTTCATCATGTATTCAAACTGGTGAGCAGAGTCATTCAGCAGCCACAACAAATTACAAATTGAGCTCAACAGGCTTTATTTCAAGGACTACAATGGTGTCAAGTGGTCAGTCCTTCATTTTTAATTTCTGGTTATATGAGATGCAGATGCATGATTTCTCATTCTAACAACCAACCATGGCAAATAGTTAAAATTACATTCTAACATATCCTTAACTATGAGCAAACAACATTATCAAGCTGGGATGGGGCAGTTCTGATCACAAAGACTTATTTTATTATGGAAATGTTTAATTTATTTTTCTCTTCATTTACCATAGTCATGCCTTCCTAATCAGAAAGGTAAATACCACAGTTTGTACTTTGATCAAACATAGAGAAGTCCAATAATTGCAAGAATTACTTTTCCCCTCCTTTTTATCTATGCCTGCCAGCTTGAAAAGACCAAGCCGTGTGTTACACAACCAGCTCTGTGTATCCAGGTCTTAAATGCTGCTTTATAGTGAAACACAACATCCTCCTACACACAGCATGCAGTGACACCTGGCAAACAGATTTCTGTGCTCTCTGTGCAGCCCCAGGGGTGCCAGAGGTCCCTGCAAACACCAAGAACAACCTCATGATAGTCAGTGTACCTGGAGCCCAACACTCTTATGTAGATATGTCTCCCTGTTTGGATCAGGGAATGCTGAATCACACCAGTGACCAGCCCAGTGAACTTAGTGAACATGCTGGAACTTCCTCGAGGCTTTGAGGACACAACTGGGTCACTGGCAATCCTCAACATGCAATGTAAATCTTAATTCATCATTCAGTCCTTTAGCCAACAGCCTCTGTTCCAAGGCACATGTTCAGTGATGCCAAATAATATCTTTTAAGCTCCTTTAGCTATCGACTGGTTTATTTTTATTGGTTACTACCAAACAACTTCTAACATATCATATCTTTGAAGTCCAAACTATTGTTTATACAGAAAAAGTGAAGCTGACACCCCTTCCTCTACTAAACTGGAAAAAACCCAATCATTATAAATTAAGCTCCTGCTTCAAAAGCTGATAGGAAACAATGCTGAAATTTGCTGTAAAATAGTTCAAAACACAAAAGCTTTACGTTTGCTTTCTGAGCCAACCAGGTCAGCGAAATCTTCAATCATGATACACGTGCTAAGAAAATTAATGTACAAAAGAAGAGATTCAATGTGTGAACAAACAAAATTCATTTAAATCAATGAATAACCATGAATACTGTCTGGAATTTTATTATTGCTTCTGTGTTGCATATCCATATTCTGAGCTGGAAGTGCATCTTGCAAGCCCTGTCTAAAGTCCTGATGAGTTGTAAACACTTGTTTTTATCAGCAGCATGCCCAGCTATTGACCCATAGCACCTTAGGGTTCTGATCTGGACAGAAGACCTTGAGGAAGATGCTCACTTCAAATGCCAGATCCATTTTGTTGTTTGCACACAGGAAGCTCTTCTGTGACATGAATTGCAATGATTGTAAAATCTATTGGCGCTTGTAAAAAATGAAGTTTGTGAAATCTAATGGAATGCAAAGGAAAAAGATCCCTTGGTTTTGTACTGGGACACTGCAGAAGGCAAGAGTGGTTAATCCTCACCAGCCCCATCAATGTCACATATCTGCAATCTTATTTACATTTACTGTCATAGCAGAGTTTACTTAAATTAGAAGGTTACACACGACTGGATAAAATTAAAGAAGTCACTTCATGAGTTTTTAATTTCCTCTATAGTGATTTAATTCTGGAGCCATTTGAAAGAATCCTCTCAGAATGCAATATCAAGCAAATTACAACAGAACCTGCTTATCTCCACCTAAGCTATCTTTCCCATTCATTGACCAGTCCTCAGACCCCAGGCTCATGTTTCATAGTGTTCTAGCGAACTCTAAAATACAGCACTATATCTAACTCTTTTATTTCCCTCCAGTGTGCACAATACAACTCTGTACTGCAGAGATCTGTTTAGCATTGGTCTCTTCCCCATATGAGACTCAAGATGAACATCATAGTCAGCCACCCCACATTTGTTCAGCCACAATGTATCTTCAACAAATGTCTAAGTGAAGGAACAGACATTGTTCTCTCCTCTGCACTGCCCCAGCCTGGATAAGGTGCTCCCACTTCACCTCCAGGCCACTGCCAGGACCATGCAGAAGTGCTGTGCAACACTGTTAATTCATGCAACATCAGCACAAAACTCAATCCAGACTTTGCGCTGGATAAATTACAAGTGATGGAAAGGATTTCAACAGGTTGCCCTGGGGAAGCAGAATATTTATTTCAACAGTGCTCCAATTTCCAAATAGTCCTAACTAAGCTGGCTGTCAACACAGCAAGATTACATTGTTGGTTCATTGCTGTTCCAGCACATGGTGAGGACCTGTAAAAGCCGAATGTGCTGCCACTTTGCTGTTCTAACAAATTAAAACTGAAGTCTTGAAAAGTTAATTTGTTCAGCAGCAATAACAAATGTGAAGTTTAGACCCTTGATAACTATATACACATGCACATATACAATTGTATGAGCCGTCATTCCATCTTCCGAGAAACTCAGAGCTGTGAAATAGTTTTTCTGTGAAGATTTTGGATTTTGTTTTTAAACATAATCTAGATAACCAGTCATAGTTCATTTATCATTTCAATATAAAGTCATTACAACTGCAAATGTCTTCAAGTTCTGGCATGGCACTTGAAAGCTCCAGAAAAGGCTTCCAACAAAACCATGAAATGGATTGTGAACAGCTAATTAAGTGTGATAGCCAACCTTGTGAATGAGAGAGCTATTTTTGGATGTGTTACATCATTATAGCTCTCTCTGGAATAATTTTCTTACAAATAAGATTTCACTCCCTGTCCCAAATCCCCAAAGCTTCAAAAGGCAACAATTCTAAGTGACGTAATTCAGACTTCATCTCTTACTGTCTTAAAATCATAACCAGGTTATCTACGGCCATTATTGCAGAAATTGTTGTTCTGTGGCTGGAACCTTTGCAATATTCTCACTGACTGACACTAACTAAAGATGATTTCTGACCAATTCATACACTGCAGTTATTTGTCTTACAATTACTGCCTCTCTTACAATGTCTACACATCATACATCATCATCTGAAATGGTTTGTTGTCAGTATGAACACTCCTGGTGAAATAAACAATTATTATCCACATTTTACAGATGAAGCAAAAGGATGATGAGTCTGGTTTGTAGACGTTTTTTGTTTGTTTGTTGGGGTGGGGGTTTTTTTGGTATTTTGGGTTTTTTATGTGGTTGGTTGGTTTAATGTTTGTTGGGGGGGGAGGGTAGATTTTTGTTTGTTTTGAAACTGCTGCAAAACTGCCCACTTCACCTTCACATATGCCCTTGTGAAACTTCTTAACAAAGTACACATGAACAAATCCTCATTTAACTCCTTGTTATATATTTTCCTCATCATCTGTCTTTCTGTAGCCCAAAACTGCCACGGAACTTGCTCAGCATTCCTTTGTGTTTGTACAGCATCTAGAAAATGTCTCACTGTTTCACTCTGGGGTTTCTTTGGTTACTATGAAGATGGAAGTAACAGCAAAAGGATTTAGGATGAACAAGTCTAATAAGACAAATACACACCTGTGAAAATTACATCATACTGTTTAGACCCTTTGAAGTCAATGCAATAGACTGACTGGGGCTATCTTTCTTCATTGGTTTATTTAATGAGGAAGGAAATCAAAATTTTCCTCCCTGATGCACCTGACAACATCTATTGAACGTCCAAGCTGAAACTCTACTGAGGTAGAAAATGAGAATAGGAAAGGAGATTCAAGATTTCTTGCATAGTGAGAGAGGTTTATCAAGGTTTACAAATATCCAATTAGCACATTATAAACTGTTAACTTAGAGTGATGCTACTGTTTGGGCCTGATTTAAAAACCTGCATGGATTTACCAGCCCTTCTTGCCTGTAAATATCAATCCCTGTTAGATACATCAGCTCACTGGCATAAGGATTTCTTCAGCTGCTGTTCCTTCTCTGCTCTGCATTTCCTCCCTCTATTGCAGTTCCAAAACTCTTCTCTTACACTGCCTGGCAGAGTTAATCCCAGCTATTTAATTTTACAGGGCAATATTGTACAAGGTAAGGGGGAAATATACAAAAGCTCAGCATTAGAAAGAGAAACAAATTTTAAAAAATTCAAAAGTCAAAAAGAGCACGACTGCTATAGCGGCCATAAATACATTCATGCACAAAACTATATGTCTATTTTATGTATATAGAAAATAGAAATACAGCTCACTGCCTCCACAAAATCAAGATGCCTACCTCAATAACTGCTATCAGCAGTTTAGGTAAGTAAAATTTTTCCACACAGACAACAAGATTTCCTAAAATGAGGGACTGTACTAGAAAATCAATGTTCAAAAAGCAAACCCAGCATGCCTGTGGCTGATCCAGACTCACATGAAACCATGATTTAGGTGTGTGTGTAGAAGCACCTACAGACAGCTGCACCTGCTGGTGGGTATGGTTTGATTTCATGATCTAGTTCAACAAATGCCCACAAAAGTTTTCTTGCATATAAATATTCATAAGGTGCAAATTAGTGGTTTCACAGCTCTTTTCATTTTACTTTCCTCCCACAGTCTGCTGCAATAAAACCTCACTTCACAGAATCACAGTTAAATGTAAGCAACGTCTTTGCCTTGATCTACATTCAAGTGTATCACCCCTCGAGATTATTTAAAACACTGATTACTTAAATGTTTCTGATGCCTCTGAAGCAGGACATACACACGTTGACGCTGATTTTCAGCTGGACAAAATAATTAGAAATACCAAAATATTTTGAAAAAAGGCTAAGAGATTATCCCAATGGCTAGCTCAAAACCCGCAGAGTTAACAAAGGCGTCACACACAGCAGGTCCTTCTTGAAAAAGCTTATCTCAATAGTATGAACTTCCGACAGCACCCTAGTAGCAAATAATATTTGTTTCAAGAAAGGAGAGGTGTAGCCTGGAAATCATTGGCATGTTGTGTGGGAGGAAAATAACAGTTTCTAGGAAAAAAAAAAATATACAAAAACCCCCCTCCCTTTTAAGCAAGTTACTTAAAAGAAACTTCGGTGAAGGAAATATTAAATAGACAGCTCCAGTCCAGAGTCCTGACCCCCATAAAGCCCCTGCATTTGAAAGCACTGACTCCTACTTGCACAATTTAGGTTTCTTAAAAGTTTATTTGACCTAAAGAGTAAAGCCCATTAACCTAATATTGAAGTCAGAAAACTCACACAGGACAGATCACATGGAGAGGAATATATCCTGATCTCAGGACTGAAGAAACATCCCCTGCAGCTCCCACTGCTGCTGCACAGATCACCCCAAGGATATACACATATGAGCACCATACACACAATAGCCTCACCCTGAAGTCATTGCATAAGTTTTTTTATAAATGCTGGTAAATTTTATGAAGAAAAAAATTACTTTCTTTTTAAAATGAAAAATATAGTTTTCAGTTCCAGACTCCTAAATTAATAGTATTTAAGTATTTAATCTGAACACTGAAGAGATGATTTGGTGATACACAGTGACCACATGCATGGCAGCTGATCTGTTCATAGCACTGCTCTATTCCTTACAAGGGTAAAAAGAATTCTTAAGGCAAAAGTCCTCAGCCATCAGACAACACTTTGGAAGGTCAGAGGACAGCACTGAAGGAAATTTCCACTGACTCTCTCAACCACGAGATGTTCCAGAGGATTGTGGCATTTTGGTTTACATGCACTAGAAGAAAGGCAGCAGAACATTTTCCTGTCTACTGTTGTTTTCCTTTCTTCTTTTCCTCAATATTTGTTTCCTCCATCATCTGATATCATCACATACATAAGAAAAGTTAAATATTTACAGCAGCTCAGGCAGACACAGCAAATCCCTGTAACAATTCCCCTGGGAACTCCATCACTCTGATTCAATTCTCAAGGAGCCACAAGACAAGTATTTTTTCCTATAAATAAAGATGACACTACAGTTCCACATTGAAACTATTTTCCCCCAATTTCAAACCCAATGCCTGCATATACAAATTCAATTTGCTGTCCTGTTTAATTTCAATAAATGGAGCTTTTCCAATAGATCTAAGCAGAAATGTCATCAGTGTTTGAGTGATTGTTGGATAATATTTATTTGATATGAAATGAGCACTGAATGAATTGGCAAATTAATCTGCAAATGATATTATTACCTTGAATAGATTTAGGCTACTCCATGTCAAACTCTAGCTTATTGTTTTATGACTTTGATCACTGGCTAAATGCACAAAGCCTACAACGTACAAAGCATCAGAAATTATCTTTATAAAAATAAGATTAGTGAGTAATAAGAACAAGGTGGTTGCCGGAGATATTGTTGACATTTCGTATTAAAGCCAGAAATTGTTATGAAATTGAGTTGAAATGTGCTATAACAAGGAGAAAAAGGTGATCATCAATAAATTTAATGTATTGGAGCACTCTGTTATTGACATTTTATAAAATTAGAAATCATGAGACTATTGCTTTCCACAAGTTTGACTAGGGGTAAGATCATTTAATGGCACACTGAGAAAAGGGAACCAGTTGGAAGTTACAGTTAGTGAAACATTTTCTCATTGAAGTTTTAAAATACTCTATGCTAATTCTTCCCCTCTTCTCACAGACATTTAAGAACATGGGTTTCAGGGCCATTGATAAACATGTTCTTTCAGTCCCCCTTGTTAGGGCAGTGCCTAAAGAGGCACAGGAGGATGAATGAATGCCTTGAATGGTATGAAGACATGGGACTGAAGAGGTGAAATCACACCTGGAAGGAACCACCTGGCACCCAGCTCTCTCTGCCACTCTGCCTTCTCCAAACATGCTGACTGCACGAGCTGACCACACAGCTCACAATTAAAACTGCAGCCCTCTGGGACACGCAAAGCAAAGGTCCAGCTTCCATAGCCACATTTCTCCACTACTTTATTGCTTCCTAGGCAGGCAGACACAAAGCACAGCTCACTGCATTTTTGACCTGTTAGCTAAAGCACCAGATAGGAGTCCTAATTGCTCATTTATTAAAGACATCTTATGCCTGTTTCTAACAGGAGGGCATCCAAGAAAACATAGCTATCTACACAAAAGAATTCACTATTCAAACACATATTCTGAATAGCTTCCCAGCCTCTATCATTTCCTTACTTGCAGCATTCTGTAGCTGAGACATTTCCAGTATCCAAATGTTGCATTTCATCTTTCTTAACCTATTCCCAATAGAACCAAAATAACTTATAATAAGTAACTGTGAATGGCAGATTTCCGAGGAAAACACATTATTTATGATTTAGCTTTAAAAAGGCCTCTTACATTTAAGTCTCAAACTCCTGTCAAACACTCTTGTAAGTTGACACACACTCATTGGGACTGCTGGAGTCTTACGTGAAAATGGCTAATAACCAACATGGCAATGCATTCCTTTCATTTGGGAGGATTATTCACCCAGTTTTGAGTCAGCTGACCTGTGCCACACATCAGCCCCATCACCAGCTGCTTTCCCAGAGAAGATTCCCAGCCACAAATGGGGATGTTTAACTTGGATCACGCTCTTGCTCCACTGGGCAAAACTAAATCAATACCCTCGCAAGTAAAATTGACTCAGTAGCATTTACAGCATCATTATATATTTTATCTTTACATACATACCCTGAGAGGCCACCAACCTTGCACCTCCCCTCATCCCAGAAACATGTGAATAAATGTTTCCTTCAATAAACATTTTATTTGGAGCTTTTTCTTTCCCCTTTTCACTTGATGAATAGGCTCATATATCACAATGAACTCTTTCATTCTTCTTGTACAGAATATGCAATCATATTTATTCCCATACGATTTGCTTAGATGACTTACATGACTACAGCATAAGCTTCTGCATATTCTTTAACACACACATACAGGACAAGAGTATGAATTAGAACTTTTTCTATTAGTCTGATGATATTCACTGATGATCACATAATGAAATGTGGCCCTATTTAAATAATTGATCAAAGAAAAGGATAACTTATAAAACTTAATATTGACCTAAAAAGGCTAATTCACCACATTGCATGTAGGGAAAATAAGTCTTCATCTTAATGTATATTAGAAAATGTTCGTTTCCTGTGGTTGAGATGAATCTTTTTTTTTCATGTTGGGTTTGTTTTACAGTTTTGCATCCTATGACAGAGGGAACCAAATGAAGTGTGCAGGCAGAACTCTATTTCCTGAGCTGCTTCCCCAGGGCAGCAAAGCCAACAGAGCCCTTCTCCAGCAGCACAGCTCCAGTGAGCCCAGACTCTCCCTGACTTCTGCATGGTTTTGCATCAGGACCGTGCTGTGCTTTGGGACATCACATTTTGGTTTACACATCTTCAGAAAGCTCCTGCTTAATTCTAACCATTTGATACCATCAGAACTTGGTCCATCTTTTATGACAAACTAATCGCAAAAAGAGTTTTCATGTCTAAATTATAAAGTAATCTGCAGAAAATTAGCTGTAAAAGAGACAGGAGGCATTTGTGGCACAGCTGAAAGCTTCTGAAAAATAAATTAGAGAAGAAACATTTTTAATAGACATGCTTAATGTTTTTATTGGTGAGAATGCTGAAGTGGCTGCCAATTCAACTTTGCATCCAAATTGTCAAACATAATTGCTTGTACATGTGACATAATAAAAATCTCAATTGTAAAAGTCTTTAGAAGGCTAAGTAATATAACACTGGCTTTTACAGCATTAAAAAGAAATAATAGACTTGTGTCCAGTTATTGTATTTAGAGAAATGCAGGAAACCCATTAGATTTCATCAAAGACAGACAAATTGTTAAATGGCTTTTGCCACTTTGATCTGCACAAAAGACAGAAATCATTCCTTGGGAGCATTTTCAATTTAAACTTGTCTCCTTAAAATATGCTTTTCAAAGTGTGCATTAAAATAAAAGCTATATTCAAATGCAAACACTCAACTAATAATTTCCCCATGTTGATAATTGGATTAATCGGGTAGCAATCTGTGCATCTGTGATATTGCTGTGACGTCTTCAGCTGAAAGTAACTTCTAACAGGCACTCTGAAAATTGAAGAGTCATTGACTTGAGTGCAAGAATATTCTATTTACAAAGAAACATGTTCAGCTGGTAAACAGGAAAAAAGAATTCAAGATAATCTCAAAGATGAAGCAAACAAACTAGAATCAATCGAGGCATAATAAGAAAATGGAGCAGTAAAAACAATTTAAATGGTTCTGCTGCCACAACGAGTCCAAGATGAAAGCTTAACTTCTTTCCTTAAGCAGAGAAAAGTCCTTTCCAACACTTCCAGTGTAACCCCAGCATGTCTGGAAACTTAGCACGGGCACAATCTATTTCCAAGGGAAAAGTTAGACAGGCAAAAACAAAACTGCCACAAAATTTACCTGACACAAGTATACTGGAAAAAGCTCTGAAAGGTAATGTCAGTGTTTACAGAAAATAACTAAAGGAAAAAGAGATTAGAAAGTGTGAAGGTTATGGCAAAGATTGAAGCCTATTAAATAGATTCTTTACCCAGGTAAGACCCCCTTTGACAACCCCAGGAAAAGGGAGCATAAGTAAGACATGGAAGATGTCTTCATTCATGCCCCCAAAGGAAAAAAGAAAACAGAAATTTCTTTTTTTTTTTTTTAACGGAAAGAAAAAGCTGCTGAAGAAGCAGTCAGCAGAAAAAGGATAGCCTCATACTTCATCATACTTTGAATTATTTAAGCATTTAATTTATATTAACTCTTTTGAAAATAAATCCTGCATGTCAGCCTTTATGTCTGTTACCGAGAATAATCCATTCCTCATCAAAACAAATAATGTCCTCATGACATAGAGACCTACGACATCACTTTGAAAAGCAGTGTTCTATCTGGAAGTAACTGCCACACAACTCTCCAAGTGTCCTCAACAGTCTTCAAAGGGAAAGAGCACAGACTGATAACACCCAATATTTAATAATGTAACTTGGTTTACTTGGGAAGCAAATCCAAGGAAGTTACATCAGAGTGCCAGAATCAGTATAAAAGCTCATTGCCATCTACATTGCCCTAGCTCCTTCTCCTCTGCAATAGTAAAGACATGAAAAAATAAACAGGTAAATGTTACAAAATCACATGCTTATAAAGAAAGCAGCCACTCCTAATCAAGATGAAACTAGAGAAAAATGAGCTCTAAACCACGTGCACCTCTAGGAGCTTTTTTTTTAAACCCTGATCTGGTACCAACTTCCACATAGAAGCAAATTTGAAAACCTAAATTAAGACAGGATTCAAGAACAGATGCAATAAGCAGTATGCAGGAGCAGGGGGTTTTATTACAAAAGTATATAAATAGAAGTTAAACATATATGAGAATTGCCTTCTGGACACTACCGGACTGTACCATCATTGGTTTATTACTTGCTTATATATATTGCCATTATTCTTTGAAAGAGCTTATCTTCACTCCCCTCTGTGCCAGCTGTTACCATCAAATTCTAACAGCTCATCTCTTCTCCTCTGTCTGGATTTGATTTCCTACTTCCTTGAACAGCTACTATCCTCCCTCCAAAGGAAAGGGGAAAACAGAGAAACAAAAATCAGATGCAGGTGTCAAGCAGGCTTCACAGTATCTCAGTGGTCAAACTGGACAGGAATGCAGTTGGAAGGGTTCATAGAGATAATGGATCAGCTGTACCTCTGTCACAGAAAAAGCCAAGGCACCTCACTCCACGCTGGGCGGATGGGCTGAATTGGAAACCTCTGTGGCAGTTTTCATCTTCAAGTCCACACCTTGAATTCTATCAGACCTTTTTAGAAACATGCTTATGACAAAAACTGAAAGAAGCTATGAAACTCTTCTCTGCCCCCTAATGCCTAAAAATAAAACACAAAGCTTGGGCAGTGACACCCTGCCTGCCCCACAGACCACTCGTTACTGCTACTCTTGACCCATCACTGTTCCCTCAACAGGAGGAACATTTGCTTCCTGCAGTCAGGCTCACCCACACAGCTCTCAAAGGCCTGCGAGTTGCTCCATGCCAGTCCTTACCCAAATGCTACCTTTTTCAGACTCCTTTACATCCAGTAGAGAAAGTCCTGTCCTTCAGTTTTAAATATTCAAGCAAAAGTACTGTATTCTCTTAACATTCATAACTTCTATTCTCAACCTGTATCTATCACACTTTGCTCATTAATCAGCCCTGGTGATTTGTATGTCCTGGTTCTGAATGAAAGCTAAAAACTTTTATGAGGAAAAGAATTTTAAAGCTTTAGAGCATAGCTAAAGCCATAAAACTTACCAATACCTAATTTCTACAAATGGCAACTTCCTCAAAACTGGCCTCTGTTGCAATTTCATCCTTTCAAAAAATTTCTTTGCTGAAAACCTGACCAAGCTCAAGTTTGGTTTGGTTTTTTTTTTTCCTTGTAGTCATTTAAATCCCAGCCCTTTGTCAATATGGCTATTAAAAAAAAAAAAAAAAAAGTAAAATTCAAGTGCTATACTCCAGATGATTTTAGCACAAAGCTGTAGTATGGAGCAGAAGGAAAATTGATCCTACACATAGTGGGACAGGATGTGAGTACTACATCGTATTTCAGGGAACATCATGTTATTTCCTAGAACTGCTCACTTCCCTGGGTTGATTTCTCAGCTGACTGCAGGACAAGGCTCTCAGCACCTAACACAACAGGATTCCCACAGGAACTGTTATTGTGGCAAGTCTTTTAGATTTCAAGAACTATGCAAAGAACTTCAAGTCAGTCTTTCCTTTGCTCAGCAGAGACAACAGTGCCTTCTAACTACAAGAGGAGATACTGCAAAATACCTAGTTATAAATGGCACAGTATGTTTGTATGCCAATAAATCGATACTTCCATTACACTCAAAATAAACCATGGAGTACGGTACTGAAAGGAGGATTTCCCACTTCTAATAAGAAAAGGAATATCATTAACTTCAAATTTTCCATGAGGACAACACGACACCATTAGCATGAGTTACATATGTAGCTAACATGTTCTAAATGAAAATGAAAAGCTGAAGGGTTGTGGTTTGCCCTAACTAAGAGCTATGCAGTACACACAGAAGTAGAGCTGGGGCTAACCCTGCTGAAAGGTCTTAAGTCATTGGGAGAAAGGAAAGGAACAGCAGCCTGTTCTCCAGCAGCAGGAATGACAAGCACCCCCCTTCATTCTGGTGTTAAATAATGCTCCACAGAACTGAGGAAGACACACAGAAAATCAAGATTTGAACTGGAACAGACAAAGAAATAATGAAAATTAACTCAGACACTTACACAGCAGAATTGAACAGACAGGGAAATGAAACGGAAAGAGGAAATTCAAAATTATAGTGCAGGGCACCTTTGGATAACTAAGCATTTAAGTGCTATCCTGGTGAGCAGAAACTTCATTAATCTTTCCTGACAAGTGACTTGCAAGAAAACTGGTTGTGGCAATATTTCTGCTACTAAAGGGAACTTCCATAAATGACAGTGGCTGCAACTAAGCCAGTATGGTAAACCCCACCCAGAACACAATAAAATTGCATTAAGGAATTGCAAACAATCTCTCTCCAGCAATGTTATTTTCTCCCCCAGTGCTAATCTTTATGGAGCAGGCCATTAAGAACACTGCTGCAGTGCCACTGACCACAGCAGAGCTAATGTGAAACTGCATTGCCTGCCCCTCCATGGGGGCCTGTTTGCTCTTTTAGTAAAGAACTCTCTCAGAATTCAGGCACTGGTCCAAAATTAGAAAAGATTTTTCATTTCATTTCAACCAGAAAAGTCATCTGCTTGTATTCTGGAATGGTTTTTCTGCCTTGGCATGTTGTGTTCCCTCAGGGAGCTCCTCCAAGATGGGACTGTGAACAGCGGCAGGGAAAGCCTGAGGAAACCTTGCCACTCAGCAGTTTGAGGGAGACATTGCTTCTCAACCTTCCTCCTCCATAAAACACATCAGATGCTGCAAGGCAAAACCTTCAGCCTGCTCTGAATTCCTGGGCCTCTCCTCGAACTTGCCAGCAGTGGGATGGAGGAATGGATGGCCTGGAGAAAATGTGGCTCAGAGAACAATGCCAAAAATAGTTTTGTGCCCTCTTTTCCTGTGACAAAGGAACAATCTGTAGAATTCTGAAACAGCAGTTTAGCTCCATAGTTAAGTCATTAAAAAGTGTCTCACATTTAATTCCACATCAGAGGTGAAGTTCCTCTGGACAAACCACTCTGCTCATAGCATCAATGAAAGCAGGATCTGGCCTTTCCCCTAGGCAGTAAAGGGACAAAAAATAAAATGTTTCTTTCATGGAAATACACACTATTTGATCACAGTGACACTGATTTGTGCAAAAGCTTATCTGCTTTCTTGTTTCTTCCATTTCAAGAAAGTTTGCTTTCTTGTCTTAGAGATAGCTCCTTGCTGTCAGAGGCACAGGGATCTGGAGAGGAGAGCAGAGTCCAGCCCAGAAGGAAGAGGGGTCTAGATGTCAGAAATGGGCTCTTTTTCAGGTTTTTGAGACTTTGGGGACCCATATAGACATGACTCCTCATTTTTATTGTTGCAGTGGGAGTATTATTACCTTATGGGAAGCCTTCTGAGCTTCAAGCCACATCTTGGTTTCATTAAATAGACCTTCCCTCCTCAGTGTGCACCTCAGAGAAGGTAAATTTAATTTCCACAGTCCCTAATGAGGTGACAGGATTTTCTGTTCTGGAAAGGAGATGCTCTATTAATCCTATTTTGGGTCAATCCTTTGGTAACTAGTGCACCCTGAAGATATTTCTGTCCCTTTCCCCCTCATGACCTCTGAAAGCCGAAACAAAGAACTGGTTTCCTGGAGAAACTATCACTTATTGCCCTCACTCCTTAAAAATCAAGTTAATGTTTGTTTCTCCAGATCAAGCTTCTTTTTTATGAGATAAATCTGACATCTCAGAAGACCACACCTGAGACAGTACAGCAACAGGCCAGTTCTCCCACACTTGTCCCTCATCAATTCTAGAAGTGTTTTTTATATTAGAGTTTGAAATGCAATAGCATTTCCAACTATATATCCTATAAATCTCATACATCATGTCAAAATACAAGCAACCTGGAGAGAAGGGACATCTGAGTTTTCTCTTAGATTTGGCATAAACCCCAGTACTGAGTGTTTTTGCAGACCACTCAGAAGGGGGAACCTACAGAAAAATAAGTTTTATTTTTTTTTTAAATGAAATCAAAAGATAACAAACCTTCAAATTGAGACACAGTGTAACAACACTGCCCACAGCCAGAAGAACCAGCAGCTGCAGGCACCCATCCATTGCTGCTTTCTTATGACATGAACATTTTAACTGCATCAGAAGTGGGGTCTATCTATGACCACACCACCAAGTAGCAGGACATGGTGCCCATCTCAAGTGGGAAAAAATCAACCTCTTAATACACACACAAAAATTGCCTGAACAAAATTAATTCAGGTTTTCCTCCTTAAAATTATAGATTTTTACTTTGTATAAAACAAGGTCAGAATTGTGGGTGTTGCTTTAGGAGGAAAATAATCTAATTAGAACATATTTTTAATTGAATTAAGTACAAGGCAGCACAGTTCATTTAATTCAATAAATGCAACAATAAGGAGAGCTCCAAATATCAGATCTTTTTAACAACAGCATTTAGGTTCACCCCTCACATTAGCAACTGGAAGACAAATCAATCACAAACTGAGAAACACTTGAGCAGGGCTGACTCCAGGAAACCAAGGGCAGCAGCACCAAGACGCCACACATTCTGCAAGGTTAAATTAATGTGAAGTAAATTCCTCCAGTTATGTAAATAAATTATAGTAATGTTGTCTGACAGCTCATATTAAGTGAGATTAATTCAGCAAGCATAAAATATGGAGGGCCTTGACACCCTCACAGATCCCTGTTCATCTTATGGCAACCAGGCAAACCTTCAGCCCCAAGGAAAATGCTGCAGCCTGGCAGCCACAGCAGTAAGCCCCATGCAGGGGAGGAAGGGACACCCTGAGTTCTGCAGAATTGCTGAAAAGGAGAGAACCTTGAGAAGTAAAGCAGAGACCCCTCTGCCTCTTAGAGAGCTGTAAACTGACCAGCAGGTAGGTTTGCAAGCTGCCCAATCTGAGAACAAACCAGAGAGCTTCTAGATAATTCAGAGGAAAAGGAACTAGGTTGGCAAAATTCAAGATGTCCCTAAGGCATTTTTTCTTTACTTTTTAAAGCCATCTTCTCTCACAATCAAGAGCTCAAACACAGTAGCAAAAAATCCACCAGGAAATATCAGTAGAGGATCACTCCTCTATAATTAACACTGATATCTCCAGTCTTCTATAACATTGTGAAAATCTTCCTGACCCAAGTGAAACTCTTTCCTCTTTTTAGGGGAAAAATGATACAATTCCATCAAGGCCAACATTAAAGGATTCATCTTTTGTCCTATTCTACCCCTTCAGATGGGCTTAATATCCAGTTTCTGGAAGGTCCAGAAACTGTTTTTTCTCTGAAACTTCTTTTACACACAAAAGAATGTATTTTTTGTAGTGAAAACAAAGCACCACATATAACGAGATGCGGCGGGAGGGAAACTCACAGGCAGTCTCAATATGAGATATAAGGTAAGCTCCATTTTATTTCACCAAACGAGAGACTTATATACTGTTACAGATATTTCTAATTATAGATACACACACACACCTGCAGCTGTTCTCACACATTCAGGGATCCTCCTTCTAACTCCCTTATTCTTTTCTCATAACACTCCTGACTCCTAATCTTTCTCATGGCATTCTTCCCACAGAACATTCTCAGGCAAACAAACCACTGCAGCTTGTCGGAATTTTACTGAGGCCTGACCATGTTAAAGCCTTGCTCAGGCTTATTTAGTTAGCATGAGTTTTGCTGGAAAACTGCGTTTTCCAACACACATAGACACATCTATCCACACTGTTACAGAGAAAGGAGAGCAACTCACTGAACTTTGGCCTTTTGAAACTCAGCCCTAACCATTTTACCATGAAAAAAAAAAAAACAAAAACCCACCAAACCCAAAAGTACTGAAAAATGGATTTTATTCTAGTGATTGTGTATAACAGTATTCAGTTTACAGACCAATGTAAAGAGGAAAATAGTTTGTTTGGAAGCCTCACAGTAACTTTAGCTCTGGATCACAAGAAAACTTAAGATGTGGAGACACTGAGAACAGCTCTCTGTCCAAAACCATAAGGCATTCATTCCACAATATATTACCATTAGACTAAGACTGACTTTATCCATCTATTCTGTGATCTTTTTGCAGGCGTGACTCGACTCCAGCAAGCAAAATTGTTCTGCTCTTGTTAGGCTTAATCTTACTTCTTAATCTTCCTTTCAAATTTCATCTTAAATTTCCTGCTTTCAAGTATCAAGCCAAATTGATTTGATGCTTAATGCTTGACAAATAAATAATGGGCTTTTGAATTAGCCCACGTGTGATAAGGCAATGATCCCATTATTTCTAACATTCTTATAATCAGGCAATGATTAAATTATTTCTAATGTCCTCCACATGAATGCAAAAATACACTAAAGAGATCTTTAACAAAGCTCCCCACCATGTTTTTTTATTAAATGCTCTTAATTTGAGTATTTTATCACATGATTACACTAGCTGGGCCATAAGAGCTTATTTTAATGAGAATGGGAAGAGCTCAAACAGTGGGTGTTCTGCATATCTCTTTGACATCCTTACAACCATTTGCCATTTTGGGTGTGATTAGCTGAATAGCAACTATTAGGAAGGTTGATTAATACTTTTTAAATATGTCAAATCTTGGATAGCACTCAGCTTATTTTTTTGAGGAGCAGGTTGAAACAAAGACTTCCACTATCTCCACCCAAGGACACAGCACATCATACTGTGGGTAAAAAAGAAAAGACCTCACACCCAGATCACTGCCAGCAGCACTGATATTTCTATTTACAGAGACCCGGACTCATATATGATCTTCAAGGACTTAACTAATGTCATGTCCACATTAGAAGCATGAGCATGGTTCCAGTTAAAGAAATGGTGAAGGCAGTGTGGTTTCAATGGGTGCCTCCAGGACACTGCTATTGATTGCAGACACCTATTAAAGTGCTAAGAATCAACATCCTATTTTTTTCATTTAAATCCTTACCTATTGAGCTTGTAGAACAATGAAGTGCATTAAAATCAGTGATAAGGGTATTAAAAGGCAACATTTGATGTATGCCTATTGAGTACGTTAATATTGAATCTGACTGTGAGATATGAGTTGCACTAGTTAAAATTACATATTTCTCTTTCTTCTTGAATCAGAGGAAGCAGTTACAGGAAGAATCAGTATCTAAAGCTTACAAAGCCAAAAATCTTCTTTCAGCACTAAGATATAGTGATAAAGGCCATGAAATAAAGGTCAGAATATATAAAATAGTCATTTGATGCAGAGAGATATTTTTAACACACACTGAAATTAGTAATGCCTCGCTCTGGCAGAGGTTTCCCTGAAGAGCTGCTCCTGCCAGTATCACACACCCTCTTCTCTCCATGAGCCCACAGGGATGTAAAACATTGCATGAGTGAGTGGACTTTCCTGGACTGTGTGCCATGATTGTGAGAAAAAGATGGGGAGAACTGCACTGCTGGCACTGAAAACAACACAGTTCTGTCATTCACACTACCATTCATCCCTGGGGCTAACAATCACCCAAGTGAAAATACTCCTCCAGAGGGATTTTGGGATGCTTCAAGTCTCTGTAGGGGGCGAAAGAAATGGCTGAGGGCTTTGTAGTTCATCAGGTGTTTGAATTACTGCAGCCCTTTGCAAACAGGCAAGAGACAAAATTCTTTGAACATGTGGGAATGGATGGAGTGATATGAAGCCAGAAAACCATGCCTTAATGTACTTTTCCATTGGCTATGGCTCATGCCCAGCGTGGAAAAAGAGCAAGACAGAAAAGTCAGAGAACTGGCATAACTGATATTTCTGTGAGGAAGGTGTCAGCCTGAATTTCCTGTCACACTCCTCTATGCCTGCAGTTTGCCCTGGTGTGCCTTCACTTTTAAGCAGAAAGGGCCAGAAAGCAAGACTGGAAGGAAGCCTGGAGGAAAAGGGGAAAGGGAAATGGAATAAGAAACAGAGATGAGAGCAAAGGGGAAGAGTGTTATGGCAGTAACAGAGATCAGCATGTGCAAGCCAAGGGGGTAAAGAGGAATAAAAAGAAATGGGAAGATACAGGAAAACCTATTGATAACTATCACCAATGTCTTGAATTGCCTGTCTGAAGACTACAGAGCAGGAGGAAAGGAAGCATTCCCAAGGGACTTACCTATTACTTCTCATGTAGAGGTGGATGAAGTGCTTTTTTAAATATATAACACACTTTGCCATTCCTGCTCTCACTACTCTGAAAAGAAGTTGTATTTATCATGACAATACAAAAACTCTGAAGGAGCAAAATTTACATTTTGTGCCCCAAGCGCTGAAGGTGGCAGAACATACTGATGCAGGGAAAGGGGTTCATTTTTAAACACACAGAAATAAATGGAGTGTAGGAGAATGGAGAGGTTACATTTACTTTTGAAAAATTAAGGAGACCAATAGCTCCTTTTCCAAGATGACCTTGCAACTCCTACCTTCAAGGGTCCAGCACTTGCAGATGAGAGCACCAGGCATTGCTTCCCTTGGCCCGTGCTGATGCAGGGGCAGTCTGTGAAAATGTCAGAGCAGCAATGGAACCATGAAATCTTCCCACAAGTAAGTCATTCCCTATTAGCATCATACCACTTTAGCTTTTACATTAACATCTTAAAAACTTTGTCCAGCCAGCTGCCCCATGTAATAGCCAATCAGACAAGCTTTCTTACAGCAAAGCAGGTACTAAACAAAAAACCTTCACTTGCTTTGCGTGCATAGGGAAACCATATTTCTGCGATCACTCTTCGTTTTTCACAAGGGGAATAAAATCTCCAAAATATTTAGTCTCCACGAAAGAGCATTGAGCATGCTTGTCATTTTGCAGCAGGATGCTGCTCTGCAGGTAAAACGTCCGCCAGGGCTCCAGTCTGCATTCCCCCTTCCCTGATTGCATGTTTAAAGCCATGGAGCACAGAGAACACCACCCTAACCACTCACACCTAAGTACACACACTGCCATTTATTTTCCAGCAGCGAAATGAGGCCCCTTCCTCAAAGCTGATGCAGTGAGGGGTTAAATTGAGGGCACAACTTAAAAATTTCCCCCCAAAAAATGTAATATTATGCAAATATGAACGGAGTTGTCAATTTGTGGGAAGTTGATGCATCTTCCCTGCATCACCTGGCATCCAGCACTGGAGATAAGAAGACATTTCAGAAATAGGCTGGAGTTATGGGCAGCAGCAGATTGCTACCATTAATATGACATTTATCAGAACACTATCAAAGGTTCTTTAATTTCAACAGTGAATAGCTGGCCCTTGGTAAGATTCTGTGTCAGAAAATATACAGAAGTGGCCAACAGTATTCAGCTGGTTATTATGACAAGCAGCAAAGTAGTTATAAAACAGTCTTGTCTCATTTCCTCCAAAATATAATCCTACCACCATTAGCATTTGCTGTGTCCTGAGAGTGCTTCATCTGAGCCACTCTGCAGAGAAATGGAGAGGAAAGCAGCATTTACCCATAGGACAAGATAAATCCAGAATCACAATCATTTAATGAGGACTACAAATCCTACTAAGTGCTTTTTCATTTATAAGCCCCAGATAAAGGGCAGGACAAAGTGTGGTTTCCCTCCAGAATGCTCCAGACAAAGACAATGCCAATTTTGGCCTCATGACAATATGTTAATACAAGAGTATCTGCAATAAAGCCTTTACGAAGAGCACCACAGAGTATGTTTTAGTGACTGTGCCACAGAACTGGTGTGCTTTAGCGGCATAATTCCCCATCATTTTAGTCATGCTTCACTGAGGTGCAGTCATTTTCCAAAGATAACACTCTTAACAGTATTATTCTATTTCTTTTATGCTGTGTAATAAACAGAAGTTTCAGTTACTTCATTTGGCAGATGCTGGAGCAGAATCAAGCCTGTTGTTCCTTGCCACTGAAGCTGTTATACCGCTTTACACATTTTCATGTGCTGTTTTCTCCTTACCAGATTAGTCAACAGGACATTTCCCAGTTAATCTTTACATTATCTGGATCACAATAAAATACATTAAAGATAGAGGAAACATATTGGAGTAAACTACAAATTAACTCCCACACTCCTCTTGCCTAATCTCTTAGGTTTGAGATGCTGGAAAAACAAACCAACCAGAGCTGTTATTACAGCACACAGAAGGATCATGCTTTGCTTGGATTCAATTACCTTCTCCAGGTTCTTTCACTAAAGAAACAACTTGCAGTATCATCTTCACACAGTAACTATCACAACATCTTCAAATATCAACACACACCTGGAGAAACAGAAACTTCTACTGAGACAAATCAATGACAGAAACAGAAACATAGCCCAAGCTGCACCCAGCTGGCAGCACATGCAAGCTTAGCTTCACATTCCGTAACTCACAATGCAGAATTAAATGCTGACTCATTTTCCCTCCAGGTTACCTTTGCTTCCCTCTCTCTCATGTCTCCCCCCAGACTGTTTCCTAGCAGGCAGCCTTCAGCAGGAGCACAGAGCACAGCCTCATCCACCTGATTCCTCACCTATTCAAGGTTTCACATCCTGCACTGAATGTTCAACTCCACTGTGCTTCTGTAACTCAAAGAGCCTTTCTAACAACACATCCACATGAGAGCTGACTTTCATACATTATTTCAAAATTAATTTCTAGTCTCCAGGATAGCGCTGAACAAATACAAGAAAATAGTCATGTTCACACACTAGCTGTCTGGAGCAAAACAATCGCATTTATTGTTCCCCTTTCAAAAGGTAAAAAACCCCACTACCTTCTCTCAGAGTTACTCAAAGTTTTGCTTTCCTCTTTATCAGCTAGGAAAGACTGGCAGCCAAACACATCTAAACTTCTGAAGCTGCAGAGCTCCTCCTTCCCCTTGCTGGCTGACAGAGTGGGACTGAGGAGTAGAAGCTTTCCTGCTTCTGCACTTCCTTTGCGTTCAATCTCCCCAGCAGCCACACCAGCCCTTGCCAAATAATTTAGATTACAGGAGCAGGGACCCAAAATCAAGTGGTATAGCTCTAAATTTAAGAATTAGGCAAAATTGTCTAATCTACCTGCCAGCAAGTGCAATAATAATAACATTTATCTGCATTTCCCCACTGCCAGAATCTGCCAAGAGGAACCAACTTGTGTGAATATTATCTTTATTTAGATTGACTTGGTAATTCTTCTTGTACCTATAACCCATGTCTGTCTGTGTACCTCCAGTTCCCTGTAAAGTGCTCTAATGCAGAGAGAAATAACTCACTAGGAGCCTTAACCACTCATTAGTTTGCGTTATCAGTGCAGCCACGCTGAACCAGTGAACCCCAGACATGCACCCTCCTAACCTGCCTCAAACACTGCAAGAGCTGATAAGACTTGCCATGCAGCCTGATAGACAGCAACTGTTTACTTTCCCTCTTCCCAATACAGTAGGGTGGATTCTGTTGCACTGTGCAGTGCCATTGCAGTGATGTAGCAGTGTCACATCACAACAGGACACGATGAGGGACAGCACAACAGCACTGCAGATGGGCAGCTGGATTTGCTGGAAATCCACATTGCAGTGAGCCCTCCAAGTGGGTGTCTATTTAACATCTAGACTCTCTCCATCAATTAGTATCACATTGACAAAGCCATACATATGCATACATGTATTCTCTTTTTATATATTCATGCCTGTCTGAACTATCTGCTCAGCAATCAATCCTCCTTTAATCAGTTCCCCATTAAATACAAACTCCTACACCTTCACACTCTGCTTTACCTCATCATGACTATGAAAATCTCTTTATGACGACTCAATTGGCCTTTTAGCAGAACAGTTCATCTGCTGGAGGAGGGAGGGAGACAGGAGGAAGACACCAACTGTGCAAGTCAGAGTTAGGAAACGGAAAGTCTTGCACCCTTTAAAAAGGTTGTTAATTAAAGTAGTAAGTCATCCTCAGCACTTGAGAACCTGAGAAAAAGCTTGTTACATGAAAGTGCTTGACAAATATGGTAGCTCAGGTTTCCCAGTGAAGGGTTTCGAAATTCCCATGCTTAGAGAAAAACTGAAGCATTTCACCCCATTTTTCCTCTCTGAGATAGACGCGATAATATGGCTTATGGGGTTATGCAAAGATACCCTCATTTCTTAAAATCATTTCTCTAGATTTGTCACTACAGAATGTTCCAGTAGAGTGAGATTATGGGGGGAAATACTATTTCCACAGGAATGAGACACGCATCACTGAATCTGCTCAAACTGGCACAAAGATGAAAAAGGACAAAATTTGGGGTAGAGGGTTTTTTCCCTTGAATATACAATCCCTGTATTTCCTGAAATGCCATAGACTTGTTGCAACAGGCTTACAAAATTACATCCACATTTCAGTCCAGCTTGAAATAAAAAGCCCTGATTGACAGCAAAAATAGGTCTTTCCTAGCAATCAACCTGCTTTGTTTTTCAGCCTCTCTGCATTTTGTGGACAACAGCCCAGATTTTGGCATATGATTTCATTGGGGAAGCTTACAGTTTAACTAAACGTGGCTTTCTCAACAGAAAATTGGTATCAATCATTTCACATATTTTAGGCAGACTTCATGATTCATCTCCAGGAAATCTGTATGAAAATCTAGAGTTAAGGCTGATCAGACAAAATTTAAGGTGCACGCCACTTGATTTTTGCCACTTACACTACTGTGTCTTTACACATATACAGAAAGAAAAATGACAGCCCAAAAAAATCCCAGACCAAGTCTGTTTGGTTATTTATTTTCCTCCATCTTCCTTCATGACATTTAACTCCAAATATGTCCACTGCAATCCACTTATCTGCAAAAAGGTAGGAAGAATCCAAGCTATAGTGAACTACCGTGACTCAGCTGCTGCCTTCTGAATTTCACTGTTTTCTATTCACAGTAACTTTGCATAAACCTGTTTGTGGCTGTGTTTCAGCTGAATTTTGCTCCCAGCATCCTTCTTAGATACAGGGGGTCTGTACAAAACAGCCTATTACTGCCAGAGGTGGAGGATAAAGATGAGGGGGAAAAGAGCTTTATTAAAGGAATTATAAATAGTTCAATACTCAATCATCAAGCCAGGCTTGCCAAAGCAACCACATTTGTTCAGTGTTTGGTTGTTGGCAACATCTCAGGCCTCAATAAACGCTCAAATGAACATTTTTAGTTCTCTAAACACAGTGAACTCAGTGTGGCAGAGGGCAAATTTCTCCCCCAGAATAGTTTTAAAGAGACCTTGGTCTCTTTTCCAACTTCAGAAAATACTTCACACATATCTAATCCTACTACCTTACCAGTCAACTGGATCTCTATTTAGACAATTTTCTACAAGATATGCCCCAAGTAAGTAAATAACTTTACCTTAATCCTCATGTTCTAGATGCACACTCAGACCTTGAAACAGGGTCCCGTAGCACCTCAGGCGTGGGGAACAATAGGAGAAAACACCCCCCACCCCAGCCTTGCCTTCAGAAACAGGTGATTTCAATCTAATCAACCTCAACGGCTGTTTCAGCCCCACACCTGATCACAGTCCTTTCATTTGCCCACAAAGTGTGCAACACAGTGACTCCCTTCGAAAGATGAGGTTTAATTTGCTCTCAGAATTTTTGTTGTTCCCTAAAAGAGACAAAAGGGTTCTCCCCACCCTATTATCTGCAATTTTCTTTGCAGCCACTGTTTTACTTAGCCAAGGCTTTGCTGGGTCAGACAGTCACTTTAAAACTAGAAGAAACCAGGTGCTTTTTATATAAACATAATTAAGCAATTTAATGAAAATCTGTTGAGTCCACCTCTCTCTGAGAATATGCAGGGCTCAGCTTGGTTTATTTCTGCTTGTTTTTCAATGCATGCTGCACTTAAATGTAACTTTGCTGTCACCAACAGGTTGCCATGAGAATTAAATATTTTTCTTTTTCTTTAATTTTATACCTCAGACTAAAAATATGAATGTAACTCACCCAGACTTACTCTTAGTGAGTATTTTTTCAATGTGTAAGTAGTCCTGTTAACTTTGATGTAATTAACAATGACTTGGTAATCTCTGACTAAGAGAGATAAATGTGGTATGGGAAGGCAGATTAAAGTTGCTGCTGTTCAAAACACTACAGACAAAGAGAGAGCATAATTAAATTATCTATCTGATTTTTCAAATTGTGACAGAGAGATGCATCACACAGCATGTCACTTCTGGTTTCTCAGAGAGCTTATTCTTCTTTTATTATGAACAGAATCATCTGTATCCACTGCATGAGACAATTGATTGGCTTCAGTATTGCTGGATGTTTTGCCAGCCTTCACTGTGCTCCTACTCAATATGTCATGTAAAATAATGTGTTGAGAACTAGCTGACCTACCTGTCTGCTTGGTGGTTATATGGAGTTTGTCTGCATGGTATTTCAGTTCTTTATCAGAAAACAAAACAGGAGATACAGGAAGCCAAGGAAACCTTGAAAGGAAAACCATAAAAGTGCTAAATAAGATTCGATGGCCCAGACACAATCCTGAGAGGCTAATGACATGTCAGTGCTCCCTCCCTGCTTCCTGAGCAGCCCTGGCAACACCACAATTCTCTCCCTGCTTCCACCTTGCTCAGGGCATTTATCCTGCTCTCCCCTCATCATAAGCACATCGCATACAAGGAGGCTGAGCTGCCAAACACCGGACGAGGACAGAGCCAGAGTGAGAGCCATTGTCACTACTTCCATCAGAACTCCACCCCATCCAGCCTTTTTCCTCCAGGGTCATGTCCTGGTTTCAACCAGGACAGAGTTAGTTTTCTTTTAGTAGCAGGTACAGTGCTGCACTTTGAATTTAGTGTGAAAATCTGTTGATAGCAGAGGGATGTTTTGTTCTTTGCTAAGTAGTGTTTACACTCAGGGATTTTTCAGGTTTCCATTCACGGTCAGCACAGGTGCACAAGTTGGGAGGAAGTAGAGCCAGAACAGCTGACCTGAAGAGGCCAGAGGGATATTCCACAGCGTGGAATGTCATGTCCTGCATATAAACTGGGCAAGTTGGCTGGGAACTGCTGATCACTGCTCCGGCACAGGCTGGGCATCCATCAGTGTGTGGTGAGCAACTGTATTGTGCATCACCTGCTTCTCTAGAATTTTACTCCTCTTACCTTCTCTCCTTCTCTTTATTTTTTTTGGTCTCAATTATTAAACTGTGGCAATCACAACCCACCTTTTCTTTTTGATTCTCCTCCCCAGCAGAGTCAAGGAGGGGACTGATCGAGTGGCTCCATGGTGTTCAGTTGCCAGCTGGGATTAAACCACAATAGGCCATTAATACTACACAAAAAGCATCAGCTAAATCCTGAAATACTTGCAGGAAGCTGCCTGGGAGCAGCTGTGTACAAGAGATGAGACAGAGCACTGGAAAGGTGAAGAAACAGGCTGTGTACGGAAGCAGGCATTAGAGAGCACTGGGCATTGAGATGCTATTGTTGGGGCCAAGCTGAATCACTTTTAGCAACTAGGTCATGAGTTTGTAGCTGGGACAACTCCATTTGTGATGAGTTAACCTGGTGTTTTGTCCAAGGCCTAAGTACCTTTTGTACAGGGCACTCACTTTGTCATGAACATAAGTGCTGAAGAAACACAGTAGCAAAATTAAAAGACTGGAAGATTCAAATTCTCACTTTCATTACTCTCTCATTTTGTATCTAATCCAAGTAAATAATAAGGTAAACAATTACTCCAATCTGTAGTAAGAGACACAATCTTCTTCACATGGCTTTGTTTCAGCAATATCTAAGGGCAGCAGAGAAGAAAGAAACTTTATAAAATCTGGGCTCATTTGTTACTTACCTAGGAATTTTAAACCACTTAATAGATTCTAGGGGTCTAGCACATATTAAAATACAAGGAAATGAACCTGATGGGAGTTAGGTATTCCTGCAAGTCTCTTTAAAGGGTCAAAAAATTAAACTGGGATCAGAGGCCCACAAATACACAACAGCTGCTTCTACTTCTGTTTCTGACTGCCCTCTACAAGTGGTGGTGTAGAGTCCCTGCAGAAGTCCCTGTACAAGTGTGAGAGTCCCTGCAGAAGTTCACATGATGAAGAAGAGGGTAATGTCACAATGTTGTCAGAAAATGCCAGATGGCATGAAGCAAACTTTTGGATAAAGAAGTGGAGGCATCCAAGGAATGTGCCTGATTAGGAGACTTGCCGGAAGGCTGCAGCTCATCCCCATGGCACCTCCCTACACACCAGGCACTGTCCACAGCACTAGAGCAGCCTGACTCCTGCACAGGTGAGACCCAGAGCAGCCCTGGAGCCTGGCAGCAGGGCTTACATCTGGGAGTCCAGTGCCTCTGTCTCCTCAAATGGCTTCTAAATCATGGCATTTGATACAGACTTTTTATAGTTCTGCAAAACTAAACATATTACTGCCATCCCTTGCTTTTCACCACCCTGCTTAATCTCCCTTGATTTGTGTTGGCTCCTTAGACAGCTGTCTCCTCTGCTTGCACACTCATACTATGTGGCAGGACAGACACCCCCCCTCCTTCTCTCTCTCCCTGATTGCTAGCCGAGATCGATGGCTCAGATTAAGTCAATGGCTTAATCCTGACTATCAGTGCTGGCGTCTGGAACTCAGAGCGAGACACTGAGAGAATGTGAATAATTTTCAGGTGACCGCAAATACACACTCTTTTCCCTATAAAACACCACGAAAAACTCAGTAAAATTAGAAGCTTTCTACATGGACACTAAAACATGAAGTAAGGCCTCTCCCCAGGGATGGCGCAGCCCTGTGGTTACTTCCCGAGGGATTGGGTGAGGACGCTGATATATCCCCAGCTCCAAAAACTGGACTTGGTAAGATCATTGAGTTTCCTAAATTGTATTATTCCGGCTAACTTATAGGTACCTTTCTTAACTTGCATTTCAGCTAGCTCAAGCAAGCATTTCTTAACTTGCATTATCGTTCAAGCAAGCATTTCTTGCGTTTTTAACTATCTTTATAGTTCAAGCAAGGTTTTACCCCATAATTGCATTTTTAGCTACTATAGTGTTGCAATTATGTATTCATTGTGTGTCTATGTGTGTCAATCTGTTCTATGTTTGTATGTTTGTTATGTTCTGTGTCAAATAAATGGTATTTTTAGACAAATCAGCCAGATATCAAAGAATCTTGCGAACGGGACTAAGTCTTGGGGAACTAGCTGTCTTAAAACCTGTCAAACTGCAAAAGCACATAAATCTCCTCTCTCCCATGCAAGACATACTATAACCAAGTCAGGGTGTAATTCCTAGAATGACAGCGGCCACAGTGGTAAATAGACCTCTAGAAAGCACCTTATACCACAGGGCTTAGTCCTTCTGGCAAACAGGCACAGGTCATGGAATTGAAGTGTGTGTCCACCAGGTTAACTACACCTGCTGCTAGCTCTGTGAGCACAGACGCGATTAAGTGACACCAGTACTGCTGAAGTGGTACAACATTTATGTTCAGATAAGGTTGTAGAACCCTCCAGCTTAAAGGGGGGTCAGGACAAGAACAAGAATAAAACAGGAGTGGGTGAATTTCAGAGCTGTCATGTTAAAATGGCCTCGCTACTGCAGCAGCTCAGTGCTGCAAGCTCACACAGCTCAGTGTGCTTCAGAAACAGCTGAACACCAGACAGAACAAAAACAAGAAAAAAAAAGAGGAACTCACTCACCACCAGGAAGGTTTTCCCTGGTGTCCTCAGCTAAAATGCTAACCTGGATGTCTTTCAGGATAAATATCTCGGGAGTTATTTGTACACAATGCTGCAGTGTTTACCTTTTGATTACAGATCTTTACACTCTGTCCATTATTACTGAATGCCAGGATGAAAGGCAGCCTAAGGGCCTGAATGCAATGTTCTGTCACAAAGAAAATACAGCCAAAGTAATGGCAGGCTCTGAAAGTAGAGATATATTAGGTTGGAAAGAAATACGAGCACGGTTATCGGGGTTTGTTTAGCAGAGTGTCTGGCTTTTGCTTTAAGAGAAAGATTCATGCAGTTTTGCCTTGACAGTGACATTTAAAGCCTGGATTTGGATATAAATTGAGGACACGGGTATAAAATCCTCATGACTAATTTCTGCCTCTTGCATTTGTGTCTGTACAAATAAAATGGGAATTACAGGGGTTTTAGCCTACATGTTTATGCAGAACCACAATGAACACTATACTGTGCTTTAAGTTATCTAGAACCCTGATTTTTAAGCATCTTAATGAAGTTTAATTTATAGTTTCAAATTACTTGTACAAATACGTATGATTTTTATTAATCTTCTCTTCTATCATTGGCATATAGTTTACTCCTTAGTCTGCTGCTAGAGTCATACAACTCGTTTGCAATTTTTATGCTCATATTCCAGCAGTCCAGATTTGGATTTTGAAAGGCCAGATCCTGAGGCTGTTTCCAGAAAGCATTTTGGTTTGTCACCTGATACACATGATTCACATTTTCAGCAAGGTCACTTGTGAAGTGTAGATAGCAGTACAAGTGTGCAGACTTCTTTTTTAAATTGCATCATGATACTGCCCCACTTAACAGCACACTTTCTTCCACTGCCCAAATTTTGCCATGATTTTTAACAAAAAAACCTTCCAATGGCTGCTTATTAACACTGACTGGTTAGTGCAGATTGCCTGTAAATCTTAAGTCTTTATTTTTAGTTCTCTTTTACAGCATTTGCTGCAATACTTCTTAGAATACCAAACCCTCTTAGTACACTTAAAACATTCTACCTGTTAGATCCACTTGAAAATCCTCCTGTCACAGGCCAGTTAGGCTGAAATACCATAGCACCACCTGACTTTAAAGAACAAGAGAACTGACTTCAAGTACCTACAACTGCTTTACATTTAAGGGTTGGAAAACAGGCAGTAACAATTTTTCATACAATCTTGCATGAAATTTAATTCTTATTAATAAGGAATGAGAGTCATTAACACTATTAAAATCTAATTACATTAGCAATTTTCCATCATGTCATATATGAGTAGTTAAGTATTGATATTTGTTTTTCCTAATGGGATTCAAAAGTCTAATTAAAAGTGTCTCTTTTGTGACTAAAGTGGAATGAATCTTTATAAAAAACAAGACACTTCTAATAGCCAGAGATGGCATATTCCCTTTAACATCATACTTTACAGCTACCTTCCTCTTCAGCACTTTAACCAAACCAGAAAATTAAATAAATTTACTTGGTGCTGCAAGAGCACAAGTGTGAGTCCCTTTCTCCTCTGTCCTCTCTCCATGCCCAGTTGTTTTATATTTTGTAAGAAGTGAGTAATATTGATAAGGACAGGAATAACAAAACGTTTTGACTGTTTAAACTAGCACTGAGAGTAGGACTTTGCAACACTGGTTAGTTCATGTTTATAAAAGTTTTATTGTGGACAGAGCTGCAATGGAACAAATTATTCTTCTCAAGAAATTGAAACGAGAAAGCAAAAATACGAGTTTGCCAGACAGCTGCCCCACAGTTTGTGAACAGGCTAGCAACATTTGGCTAGTTTAGGCTGAGGTCTCATTATTTTCTAAGCACAACTGGTAATAGATTGTAAGCTAAAAACTGCCTTTGCCACTGGAAGCTTTCCTGCTCTAGGAAAAAGCACAGTGCCTTTGACCCAGTTAACATTTCCAAGAGATTCCTTACCCTTGCTTGTGTTGAACTCTGGAACACATTGTGTAACAGAAACCACTGCTAAGATGGAGAGAGAGGGAACAGGTAAAAAAGCAAGAACAGCAGATGTTTAAGACATTCAGGGGCCCACAGAACTTCAAGAAAATGATTAAATAATTATGTGAATACAGCAGACCAGTAAAACCAGCTATTCTCTAACAGTCTAGGACTTGTATTTCATCTGTGGACTGAACCAGGAGTTCATCCTATCCTGAAAACGGCCTGTCCTTCAGTTATGCCACCTTTTTTGCCACTGATGATATATGGCACTGAGTGTTGCTGCTTTATTATTAAAAAATCAGAGCCCTTCACCACAAATTGCAAATCTAAAGTGCTCCTCAGCATGCTGGCTTTGCTTTTCCTCAACATGTACAGATCAATGACAGGTTAATGCTTAGTTAACATTTATTAAGAGCAACATGTTTTCAGAAAATTCAGACTAAAGGTGTCAATTAGATGACAGATCCTTCATGAAAGATGAAAGAACCTCTGTGTTGGGCAGATCCTCTTATGCTTTGCCGTCAATGGTTTATTAGTTACAAGGTCCCAAGTGTCCAAGCTTATCAGGAATGAGAAAAGCAAATATGAACTAAAGGATACTGTTGATCTTTTATTTCACAGAATCTCACTAACGATGAACGGTATCAAAATAGTCCAGAAATTACAGATTGATGCAGCCTTACAGTGACTACCACAAAGCAGCATAGCACAGAATGGTTTGGGCTGGAAGGGTCCTTAAAGATAATCTCATTCCAAACCCCTGCCATGGGCAGGGACAACTTCCACTAACCCAGGTTGCTCCAAGCCCCATCCAGCCTGGCCTTGAACACTTCCAGGGATCCAGGGCAGCCACAGCTCCTCTGGACAACCTGTGCCAGGGCCTCTCCAGACTCACAGGAAAGAATTCCTCCCCAATATCCCATCTAACCCTGCCCTCTGTCAGTTTGAAGCTATTTCTCCTTTGTCCTGCCACTTCAGGCCCTTGTCCCAAGTCCCTCTCCAGCTCTCCTGGAGCCCCTTTAGGCACTGGAAGGGGCTCTAAGGTCCTTCTCCAGGTGAACAGCCCCAGCTCTCCCAGCCTGGCTCCAGAGCAGAGGTTCTCCAGCCCTTCATGGAGCATCTTCATGGAGCATGGATCTGGAGCATCTTCATGGCCTCCTCTGGACTCTCTCCTGCAGCTCCCCATGCTTATGCTGTGCCCCAGAGCTGGACACAGTGCTCAGGAGGGCTCTCAGCAGGGCAGAGGGGCAGAACCCCCTCCCCTGACCCACTGCCCACACTGCTCCTGCTGCCCAGGGCACAGCTGCTTCTGGGCTCTGAGCTCTCACTGCTGGAGCAAGCTGAGGTTCTCCTCGACCCACAGCCACAACCCCCCAGTCCTTCTCCTCAGGCATGGCATCAGGGAGCCAGCAGTGTGAGGGAAGCCTGCTAAGAGCCTCTGGAAGGGCAACCAATCTATACTCAAGGTCACTCTACAAATCAGAAACATCAATGCTGACTACAAATTAAATTCTCTACTGTCTTTTGTGTTGGTGCAGACACAGACTGTGTGAAGTGTCTGACATCCTGTACATAATTACTACAAAATCTGAATGGGAGAAATTCAGAGCCACTTGAGCAGTGTACAAATGCTGGCTTTGTGACAGGGCAGCAGCAAGTCGGGATGCTTGACTAGGCAGAATCTTACACCCAAGAGGTTTTCACACCTTTTCAATTTCTGAACTCTCAACAATTTGCTAGCAGAGGTGTAAACTCAGTGCCTCTGTCTGAAAATGCTCTGGCTTTACCTGCTTGTGCCCTGGAGATCAAACCCCACGGCACCAGACTGTCATTTTGCATGGCTATGAAGGGCTGCACAAACTGCAAAAAGTCAGCAAGAATCCAGATCTGCAAGTTTAATCTTAGTTCAGCCTTAGAGCACAAAATCCAAATAAAATCTGCCATGGCCAAGAGTCAATATCCAGAGTACAAATCCATCAAGCAGACAGAAGTTTTAGAAGCTCCATGTTATCATCTTACAAGGAAGAACATCTTCATAGGACTGACCTATGTCTGTGTGGACTAAGAAACAGATCTGACTCTTTTTCTTGCTTCCAGTAAGACTCACTTATCAGTACCTCCAAAACCATGTCCTAAAGAACTATCACAAAATCCATGTCAGAAAAGACATATTGCCAAAAATAATTTTCCCCATCTTCTGTGCGTGTGTTCCGTACTCACTTCCTCTCACTGCAGAAGTTAGGTTGATAATAATCCTAAACCTGCAAGATTTCCATTACACATATTTATTTTTCAGTATGTACAGCACAAACCCTGACCTCAGTTTATCAATAAACAGGAGTATTAGGAATAAATTTTGGTGCAGGAGATTTATTCTTTTTTAATCATTACCCATCAGCAGAAAAGAATATCCCTAAGCAATAGAAATAAATCAATAAATTGGACTGACAAATTTTTGAAAGGGAAGAAAACCAGATCTTTTTGCAAAAACAGGGGCAGTAAATTCTTTTCTAAAAGGTATTACCAGAAGCTCTTCTGCATCTCAACCAAAATACTGCAAGCTACAGCCTTGAATTTCAATTGCAGATGGTAAGATGACATACAATTAATATGATTCTATTTATGTAGTCCAATCAAAGCATGAGAGAACAGGAAAAACAAATGTAACATACTGTGTCTCTTCAGTTTCAACCTATGATGCACTGAAAGAGATCATGAGCATTTCAGTACCAAATCCACATTAATTTCCCTGCATCTGCAAGTCTTCCCTTCTTTCTCAATACCAGTATGGCATCCTGAGCCAGAGGCAGCTCTTATCTCTGAGCTGTTTACAGAAACTGCCAAGAACACATTTCTTCCCCTCTGGAATGCACCAGATGATATATCAGGTGTCAGAACTTTCTGCCAAAGTTTCCCCAAGGGTAGATCAAAAAATCTTTTTTTGTTATATGTCACTCATCTCATATTTGACTACCCCCTTCCCCAACTCCTCCATTATTCTTTGTTCCCTTTGCAAAAGGGAAAAAAAACCACCTACTGGAAGAAGTGTGCTCCTGATCACACTCTTGACATCTTCACTTTGTGTCTCTGCATCTTCTACAGACACAAAAACCTTCAATGCCTCCCTGCTCACCACATGCACCTGACTAAAATCTCAGCACACAGTGCTGTGATCCCATTCTTTGTTACAGTTTTGTTTCACTGCAGCGACAATGGATTTCTGTCCATCTGGATTACTGAAAGCTACAAAGAACAAAGGGAATGTTCTGCAGGGAACAATGGGGCTTTGGTAAAAAAAAAAAGAGAGGCATTAAGATGACTAATAACTCTTTTCTATACCCTATAATGCACAAGCAGAGTTACTTTTCCTAAATAGCTCCCTTTCTTAAGAAGCCTGTTCTTGACATAATAGAGCTCTGCTATTAGCTACCCAGTTCTGATTTTCTGATATATCACCACATCAGGAGATAAAAAAACAACAGCTATATAACAGTGAGCTTAGAAGGAGACATTTCTGAACATAAAAGGGATACATTTATGTATTCTGATCTTATATGTACAACTTATTTGTGTTTTAAACTGGGATTTTCCTCAAAAAACAGAAAAGAAAAAACACCAAAAAGAGATCTTAAAATAAAGGCAGATTTTAAAATGTTGAAAGAATGACAATTTATTCATTTTTCTCATTAATGCACCATATTCATAAAAACTATTGACTTATTGCTCCTAACCTTGTCTATTTTTTTCCTGCCAATCAATTTATTATACCAATTGATTTATTTTACTGTCCTAGGTGAGGTACCATATGTCCCTACAGTCCTTTGCAAGGTCAGACACAGGTGGACATATTAAAGCCTGCACAGAGAAGCTGATTTCCTGTACCAACTGCTGAAAAACACCACCAGTTGCTGGCTTGGCTGAAGAATTCCATAAACACCACATACCCCAAATAGAGCCATTTCTTCAGCTCCAAGACCCTCGGATCAAGCACAAAAGACACCCAATGCTTCATGCAAATTCATTTCATTCATCAGATGCCTCGCAGACTGGAATCACAAAAATTCATCACCATTTACCAGAGCTGAATCTGTCTCTGTGAGGATGCAGCCACAACCAGCGCTGTGCTCAGTATGGGGTTGCTAATACAGCACATTAACAGTGCGTGGGTAATGGTCTATGCCACTGCACAGGCTGGATCCCATCCTTTTAGCTGCATGACAGCTCATTTGGTGCTGCTTCTGCTCCCCCTTTGGATGAGAGTCATTGTGTTAGCTCTCCGATGAGAACTGGGCTGTTTGAACATGCACACCAACAAAACCTTCCTTCTCTGCACCTCCCAAACAATATACAGAAAGAACTGTTAGATGCTGCAGTCACATTCTCCAGCATTAGCTCCTGTAGAATTCTTTACACGGTATTTTCCCATAATTTAGGCTGATCTGTTTGTCTGACTTTGCAGCTCAGCTCAAAAGTTCATCCACTCTTAGTGACTTAGTCAAAATTAATTTTCATCCTACATATGGAATTAAGACCATGAAGGCCGTTGTACTGTGAGACATAACACCATTTTACATCCACTACAGCTGTTACTCCCACAGAGTACAATGTATGGATAGTGTGACAAGCATGTAGAATGTTAAATGAAACATGAATGAATAATTTTCCCTCTACACTTAATTAATTAATGAATTTTCAAGCATATAAGTAAATGTTAATAGCAAAGGTTTAATGCCAGTGCATAATAAATAAACTTAAATATCACTGGCATATATTTTGAAACATCAAAGGAAGGAAAGGAAAAAGGAATTGTGAAAGTGAACAGTTTAAAAGAAAATGAAGTTTAGGTGACCTAATTAAAGGCTTTTCCTCAACTACAAAAAGACATCAGACTGCTTCTTCTGAAGTTCTTTTGCCAAACCAACAGCCTCAAATTAAAAGACTGCATTAATTTCAAGGAGTGAGTCAGAGAACTACTACTGTAAGAGCCTTCAGTCCCTCTGTGTTGCCACAGAAACAGAACATTATGGCTAGATTATAATCCAAGTGCTCCATTTATATAGGAGAATTTATTTTTCATTTTCACCTTTTCATTTACTCTTCCAGACACATAAGAAAACCCCTCAGAAATTAATGACACTTCTCCCGTGACTGGCAGCTGGAGTTTGGATGTCAAACAATGCTGGGTTTACATTGTTTTTTCCTAATGGCTTTCAGCAGGAGCAACAATGGCAGCTCTGTGTATTTGCACAGCAGAACAGCCCAACTGGTGAGCCTCTGGCCAGGCTGGGCTCAGCTGCTCTGAAACAAAGGCAGGAAGGACCCAGAGGCTGAGCAGAGCTCCCAGCAGCAAGGTCCCTGGGGTTGAGCACCGTGGAGGAAACACACCCACTGCAGGAAATATCCTTCTGGCAAGCCCAGGTGTCACCAGGAATATTTAGGCAATACCTGGGGCTGTCATCCATGTGTGAGGCGCACTGGGTGCTGTTCAGAGCACGCCTCTGCCCCACACATTGCTACTGCCAGTGAGGTGACTTTTGCCACTGGTGTTTGATGAACTTGGCATGATCCAGCTTCTAACATAAATAGAGAAAACTGGAGATAGATGAGCTGATGTAAATTCCACCCAAATAGCTCCTTTCAGGACAAAATTGCCATAAGCTTTTGTTTCACTCACCCTCGGTACACTTTGCTATGAAGGACACAAACTGTATATTCTACACAAATTCAATATATGTATACTATGCTCAAAATACAAGTTAATCAGGTTGAGTGCTACCTTCTTGGAAACAACTAGCAACATGTCTTGTTTTGATGGCTTTTAATGAATATTCTAAATTGAAGAAATGCATAAACATAAGGGTAATTTCCATTGCTAAAGTTAATCAGTTTTCTTATACATTTTATGCATCCGCATGATTTTTCATTCGTATTGCATAAATGCATCTTCTCATTTTTAATATGCATATGTACATCCAAACACTCCACTTGTGCCTGCTTGCTTTTACAAATTTCTATAACCACGCCTGTCTCAAGATTTAAGAAGTCTGTGACTTACAAGAAAAATTATCAGCAAAAGGTTGTAAAATACTTACAGATTCAAGGGAGCATTTAACTTAGATGTGAACTTGCCCTTTTGTAACTCAGTTTTTCTATCAATCAAATGATAATAGAAGAATCTCCTTCAGAAGTTGGCATATCAGCAAATGTCCAATACAAAGGACAACTCCATTAAATAAATGGTTTTGTACATACAAATGTTAGGTAAGAAATTTGACAAGGGTACAGCAAATCTTCACTGGTTAGCATTTGCAAAGGTCCCTGAGATGCAGAGATGAAAGGTCTTCACTATGAAACAAAATGCGTATTTGTTATTAACACCAGTCTACATTTAAAAGCTTTCCCAGTCCACCCTAAGTAGATACTAATGAACCTTCAAACATCTCTCTAGCTCATTCCAGCACAAAATCAAGGTCTTGGCAGGGTCAAGAGAATTAGGTACCTAACAAAATAACTTACGGTTGTTTTCTCAAAAGGGTTGACCTTTACCTGATTTTGTTTAAATCACTATACATCCAAGTCAAGTCCCCATCACTTTACATGGATAGAACTAGAAGCAGTATAAACTTCACCTTTTAATATGCAACATTTCATTATTTACAAGCCAACAAAAGAGGTTTAATAATATAATTTGGGAACTGAAGCACACCAGCTAGTTGAAGGGACTTTTAGATCAGTGAAGCTGCTATTAAAGTGCCATCAAAGCATTTTTGACTCCATACAATTAATCATGAAATCTGTTCCTGCCAGCTCACTTATCATATCCGAAATATTAATTTTGAGCAAAATTAAATTGGACACCTACCGACAGCAACGTTTTGCCCTTCAGAACTCCCCTTCACATTGATTTATTAACGGCTGCCAGAACAGTGTACCAGAGCAATTTATTACTACTTTCTCGATGTTTCCCTGTGCTTACAAATAGTTCTCCAGAGTGAAAGGTGCTACCTGACAGCATTCTGACAAAGGTGCATTTTTCAATTTGCATAATGTTCTTCAGATTTATTAGGATGTAAGGAAAGGTATTTCTTTCTATTTTCAATGGGAACGGGGGATTCAGAGCGGAGGTTCTGTTTTGAGTTGCTTTCCAACAAAGCAGACCCAGCATTTCCATTAGTGCTTGGTGTGATTGCAGACAGAGGAGTCAGCAAATTCTTTTGTTTTATTCATCAGCATCACTTTCTTTGCTTGCAAGACAGCCAAAGACATTTGTAGTGAGCAGTAGGCAGAAGTGGGTCTGAAGATGCAGTGTTAGCCTGAAGAGAGATAAGGGCACATACACACATGTGCCTTACAGCTTTTTGAAAAATGTTGTGCTGGAAAGGCACTTTTCATTGGGTGAAAAGCAAAACAAACACCCACCAAAGTTTCATTCTGACCAAAGTGAGGTCTCTTCTCTCTACAGCAAGAAGGTTTGGGATAGATCTACATAAACCATGAAAGTTTGGCATGGGGCATTTCAATCTGACATCATCAAGTACAGTTAATAGAAGGGAAACTTGAAGCTTTAGTATGCCTGGTCTGTGTTAGCGTTACTACATCAAGTGGTCAGCCTGATCCAAATCCCTAACTTTCAAGTGGATGCTTTAGTCTTTGAAGTACTCAGTGTCTGGCAGAAGATTCTAATTCAGTGGCTTTAATTCCTTTCTGTAGAACTATTCCAGCCCTCCTGTTTCTACCATTTCTGTGGCTGCACAAAGAAGCAGTCCCACTGTTACAGATATTGGTTTATGAACTTACTGCCTGAGAGAAAGACAATTCATAAATACCATGGCTGCTGCCAGGTTAATTTTCCTGGCTCCAATCCAACTCTTCCATCTATGTGCTTATTTTTAAGCGTGAATTGTCCCATTAACGTCAATTGGGCTGCCTGTGTTCTTAAGTAAAACAGGTGTTTAAGCACTTTGCTGCATCAGACCCTATGAATGCACATCTGCCATCTTCTCTGGCTCAGTTAAAGGTTCCTTCCTAATCATTATACATTTATCCAGGAATTCCTCTAGTTTATACATGCATACACACATTCAGACTTTGCAACAGGCTACTTGACACATTTAAAAGCAGTTGTGTTTGTAATCACAGACAAAACTGTCTGGCAATATAAATTTGAATATATATATATTGAGGGAACACACATTGCTGAAACTATAATGGGGAGAAGAACACACGGTTGGACATTAGTGGAAGGGAAGTTTTCGGTAATTGACTGGAAGGCAAAACAAGTTAAACATGCACAGAACCAATTAAGATACTCCAGATGGGGCCGGAGAAAAAATGTCACCAGCATGTGGCAGAAAGCAGTCTTTTAAAACATGAGCATGAAACTGAAAACTGTTCATGCTGTTGTCAACTCTAAAAATTCATTAAACACAAAAATTCCTATCCTTTCGAGAGCCACCTATGGAAAACCTGTTGCTAGCACTTATTTGCATCATTGTATGTAGTCGAGGCCAACATTGCCAATTCTGTGTGAAAATGGAGTTCCTCGTTAACAAAACCTGAAAATTCTCTTGTGTCCACTGCCATTGTGTTCCTGGATATATATGCAGCATGCTGTGATGTTTTCTACTCTACCCTGATTATCATTAAGTGGTAAAGATCCGTCTTGGGAATATTTAACATGTTTTTTTGCCAGTCTTTGACAGCTAACCAAGAGCCAACCTCCTTGTAGCCAAGCTATCTCTCTCATAGTGTGCAGTTTGGTATTTTTACCCTAAAAACTGAGATGCTTGACATTTTTCTTGACCTGTCAAAGAAATATAAGGGAACACAGGTACACCCCCATGATGAACGGCAAGAGGAAGCAAGCAGCAGTCTCAATGTGAGATATAAGCAAGCTCTATTTTATTTCACCAAACGAATATACTGTTACAGATGTTTCTAATTATAGCTACACACGTATCTGCAGTTTGTTCTCACATAATCAGGGTTTTTCTTGATAACTTCCTTATTCTTTTCTCATAACACTTCTGGCTCCCTATCTTTTCTCATAACATTTTTCTCACAGCCTAGATACACAGCTGTGTTCTCAGGTTTTAGCTTCTCATGACTTTGCTAGGATTTTTACTGAGGCCTGCCTATGCTGAGGCTTTGTTCAGGCCTGCTCAACTAACACAAGTTTTGCTGGAAAACTGTGTTTTCCAACACCCCCGAAGTCACATACTGATGTACCAAAGGTTACAATGCTGTCCAGCAAGTGCTGATGTGGAAAAGTGATTATGGCAGGAAAACGTCTGGCACAAACCAATCTCTGGAATTTCCTCATCTGCTCCTGAACATGGCAGACAGAAATAATGCCTCTAATAGAGGAAAAGACTGAATTCAAGTATGTATTTCTGAAAACCTGCTCCAAAGCCTCATGGATTATCTTATGTTTACAATGGTGTTCTCTTTTCCAGTCTTCTGATTTATCTTTTGGAAAGCTTATATCCTATTAAAGATTTCAAAGTTTAGCCTTCAGGGTACTTTCTGCTGTAATCATATTGTCAACAACAAGCCTAATTTCATGGTCTTCACCAAGATCAGTCACCTTCAGTCTCGCTCTTCTTTCAGGAAAAACACGTCACAACAAAAAGAGAGAGAACATTATGATGGTGCAGAAGTGCAAAAAGACTTTAGACCATCACACTGAACTCAATATTAGGAACAGGAAGGGCCCTTTCTTGTCTATCCCCCTATCAATTCCAGATTTAGTGCCATGTGGTATTCCATGCTCCATTTGAAAAAACATTAAACCCACTTCCACCCTCAAGTTCCTTATACCATCTAGAATAATTTACTCATTACTTTGATAAATACTGTTTGATTTCTTTTTACTTTCTTTTTCATAGCACCCATTATTCCTACTCATAGTTTTAGCAAGCTGTCATGTTTTCTAAACCTAGTTATCCTTCAGTGTTGTCAGATATTTATTAAATAGGTATTTTATCATCATTTTGGCAAATTATTTCTTCATTTTACCAGGTTTTTTTCTATATCAGCCTTTCTAGCTGTTTAATCAACCACTTTTGCTGAACTTTCCTCCTGTATCTTCACTTTTGGTAATTGATGTCAACTTTCAATGTCCATAAAGAAATCAGTATAGCCAAAGCTGTACTTACAATTTAAGACTCAAATATACCAAGATAAGGTTAAAAACACAGTGCTTTTTAAAATATACTTGAATTTCTTTAAGACACTTAAAGATCACCTTTTCCACCTAAGGACTGCACATGACCCACAGTGTTACAACAGATCGGAGTGTTGTAAAAGACAATGTAAAACTTCTCCTGATATCACCATGAGTGGTGATAACTTTCTACTAAATATGTGTCCCTGTAAATCTTCATCCCCCACCTCCTGCTTTTTTTCCTATTTATTCCTAACCCTACTTCACATTTATTGTTAAATAAAATCTGTACTACTGACTTGGGCCTCATTTGCACCTTAATTCAGGCAGAGACATCTCTCTAATAAACAGTTTCTTTTTACTTGTCTTATGAGGTAATTCTTTTTCTTATTTAAATGCCAGAAGCTAAAACTCAATGAAAATAAAAAATGAGACTCTTACAATAGCATCAGGAACACAGGAGCTTTCGAGAAATGGGGTTCTAATGATTTTTAATTTCATTCGCCAAATCCACAGAAAGTCCAAGCAAGTGTACAAATTCAGTCTTCACCATTATTCTATGCCTAGTTTGTTACCTAATAGTCTTGTAATTATCCCTTGACAATCCCTTCCCCATTATTTCACACACATTTCACATTGTAAAACCATACTGTTTCCACTATCTCATCTCCTTCGTGAAGTATTGCTCTCCTATTACATTAAACACTCGTTTCTCCATTTACATACTTTCTAGGTGACATTATTTATTATTTTCTGTCCCATTTCTAACTGCAAGGTCTTTAAGTTATCATCCAATCTTGCAGGTACTCACAGCTCTTCCAAAATATAATACAAGCTGGGAATTTATTTGCCATGCTGCTTAGAGTACCTTCTGGATTATTAAGGTGTTAAATAAAACCAGGTGTACCAATAAAGTCAGAAATATCTCCCTATAACTCAATGCATCTATTTACCAACTTTTGTGACAGATAATAGTCATAGCTAAGATAATTTAAACTATTTTTTCACAAGTAAGATATAGCAACCTACAAGATTAAGTTTTTCTCCTGGATGCTTTTTTTTATTTTTTATGCAAATAAAAAATATAAAAGCAACGTAGTCTATTGGGGATCGGTTTTGACATAAATCTCTTGACTAACCATTGCTGTTGATCTTCCCTGCATTACTAGACCCATACATGTTTTATAGATAGACATATAATCACATCAGGAAATCTGTTGTTTCCTTAATAGATCCAAAACACATATTTTTCATAAACACATTTATACACTGCTTTGATTAAATTTATCAGACAAATATTGCTATATGCACATGTTCACAAGACACAAATTAAGAGCTTATGATCCAAAGTACACCACTGTCAGAAACAGTGAAAGAATAGAGTAACTGCAGGGAGGCTAAACAAGCCCAAATAATTTTTTTCAATGTCTTGAAGAATGAATGAAGCATGAGGAAAGGCTCCAATTTAGCATAAAAAATGCATTTATCCTAAGGTAGGAAGGAAAGAAGTACTCTACATTGCCTAATCCCTCTCCCCTTCCTTGAGTAAAGCTTTTTGTGCTTTGGTCCCTCACACATTCATCAAAATTAAAAATAATCAAGGCAAGATCTGTCACTGAGAAAGAGTCTTCTCCTTCCTTCATTACAATCAAGCACTGCTTAATGGACTCTGCTGCCTTCAACACTGGTGGAAAAAGCCCTGCCTATCTTGTTTCAATCTTCTGTAAGTTCCTGACTTCAATTTACTCATGGAGATGAATCTGACTCGGAATCCCCCTCCCCCAATTCTTATCTATTTATCTTCCTCAAGAGAGAGAATTTTTACTAGAGAAGCATTCCTTGAGCCCGATTTGAGCAGTGCAACAGTGACATCCCATGGCTGCCTACATCAGGCTCCACAGAGCTTTCCTGGCGTGGCAGTGCCTCCCCTAGCCTGCTAAAGAAAACTGATGATCACTGAATATCAACTGCCCTCAGTGCATTTTATCCATTTACCTCCACATTAAAACTACCTGGGCAGTTTTCTCCATGTTTTCAAAGCACCATGAATTGTCTTCAAATGCACGCTTAGACTCAGAATTACCGGGGTCTCCTTGCCCTGCATATTGACAAGGCAGATTTAGGAACAGACAAGTGTGTGGGTGTCCTTATCATTCCTCACTTAGGGCTGCAAGGGAGGTGCGTGTGAGGCATTTTTTGAGATGCACACAGCTCTCAGGAGTCTGCTGCATTTCTTTTATCAAAAAGGTACCCGCAGCCTAACAGAAACACTGGTACGTGTGTGTGTGTGTGTGTGTGTGTGCGCGCGTGCACTGCAGTGTTCTGTATGCAAAGGGAGTGGAAAGGTTATGAGAAGTGTTAAATACAGAATTGCTGTTTAGTTCAAAGGGATCCAAAATATACATTCCTCAGAGACCATTCAACTCCAAGGCTAAGTGAGCAAACTAAACCTGAGCTTTTCATTGCCTCAAGTCTGAACTCTAAATTTGTCTTAATATCTGAAGAGAGGAATAGCTTCTATATTTGATGGCAATGGATTTAATTATGCAACTTTTATTATGTTTATCTAATGCTGCTCTGCAATATGGTGTGCAAGGACTAAACAAGTCTTATTATCCTTTCCCTTGCACTAAGGGTGCCCTATTCTGATGCTGCCAGGGTGGCTGGGGACCTCCATTCACCTTACCATGTACAAATCCTCTCGTGTTTTCTCCCTACAGACATAAATTTTTCAGTCTTGACTGAACTTTTTGGTAACTTAAGTACCAAAACCTTCCTCAACACTAGATAAATCTGACACAACAGCCAAACAGGAGCAGCCCAAATAAACTACACTATGCACGATCAGAATGAATTCACAACACAAATGTGTAAAACAAAAGAACCAGTGACTATCCTAATCCAGTGTTCTGTATCTGCAGGCAACCATCCAACACATTTTTAATTCAAAATATTTACTTCACATACTGGCACTTCACAAACTATGTGAGTCTCACGACCAAAAGGCCACAAGTCACAGGTACATTATCTCACAGGTTGAACCAAGGTGCAGCTTTGTTCTTTGGTGTTAAAGCTCTGTTTGCACATGAACTACTAAAACATGTGGCACCTTCTACTCCATCCATTTCTATCATAAAAAATGTTAGTTGGCTAAAGCTTTGTTATTAACTAAAGCAGTAAGGAGCTGATTTTTTTTTAAGCCGAAAACATCTAGAACTGTGTTCTCTTTATAACTTATGCCTATTGTGTTTGTAGGGAAAAGTCATCATGAGGAACTGCCTCTCTTCCCACAGACTATTAAGAGGACTGCAAGCCATGTGTAACTATCCATTTTTAGCCTAAAAGCTTTCCCATATGTGTAGAATGCTTTCCAATTTACACAGACACACTCCTTTCAAACTAAAAAAAAATAAACAAAACCCAACCTGAAGTGAAGGAATTTTGCCATATTCCCTTTTTCTTCCTTTTTCCCCCTCCTTTGTGTTTTTGTCTACTTTATTCTGTTTTTTCCACTAATGAATCTTACTTTGCCCAAGTATTTTTGTCATTTTGTTGAAACTATTCAAAGTGCCTCAAGCTGCTAAACAGCTGGCAAAATACACAAACATTTAAGACTTTAGTCTGAATATTAAATCACGGTTTCCAGGAGAGAACAATGTGGTCCTTTCTGATTTAATACTTTCTTTTGAACTGTATGTCATTTTTGCTTTCAGATTAATCTGAGCATGGAAAACAGGTTGAATATATTTTTTATTAGAAGACACTCCAAATATTTAGACAGTAATTTTAATCATGTTGTGGCAAAATTATTATGCTTGTCAGTCTGAAAACATGCAATTTCCATATTTCCCTTGCATTAACTCTCTTTAACAAAGGATTATTAAAATCTTAAATGCTATTTACTCTTCTTTTCCCCTCCCTCTCTGGCATGCATACTTTTAAGAAGCCCTAATAAAACATTTGGGCTGCATTAAGAAACAACTGAATTGCAGCTGCAATTCTAGTGTAGTCACAAGCTTGTCATTAAAATGCATAGCAAAGTGCTAGTGCAGCTGTATACAGCTTTTATTATTCAGACTGCTAAACAGATGAAACATATTTTAATTCCATGTAAACTGTGCAGCTAGAACTACGAAAGTATGAGGCTTTTTTATTTCCTCAGGAGAAGCCCAGATCCTTGAGCTCAATAACTTCCCTTGGCCAAGGGCCAATCTAGATTTATTGCAAGAGTCCCTGGGCTGCCTCTCCAGACACACATTTTGTAATACATGGAGAAGCTGGTGGGAAAGGCAAGCTTTCAGGCTCCACCATGTCTTTTTATTAACATGTACCTTTTAATACTTTCAGGCTCTAACTCTATATTCCCTGGGTGGGAGAGAGGCAGCTGCCCTCAGGCTGGCAATCAGCTGTGATACCACAGGAGTTGGCTCACACAGGGGTGCACCAGAGCTAGGACCTCATTGCTGAGGCAGAGAACAAAAATGCCCCCAACTGCAGCTTTAGACACAGGCCACACCTTTTATAAGTGTCCTGAGCAGTTATAAGTGTCCTGAGTGCTCAGACACCCCAAACACTCTCCTACAAAGACTGAGTCAGTCTCTATCCTGACCAAATTCTAGCTGACCAGTGCATGAACAAGTTTTGATACAAACCTCATGTCTCAAGCATTAATCTGTGTTAGGAGGCTGCTAAACATCAATTATTTATAATCATAGCCTGTGTAACCATCCTTAATTTTTATTTTGAATTTAATGTATCAGGACAACAATAAAGCCAAAGAAAAGCCTGAAACCTCTCCCACAAATCTTCTGGAGTGTTGCCGGAATAACATGGAAGAATCATAGAAGACCATGCAGAAGGATACTCTGAGACAGCAGCAGACAAAGATTTTGGCAGACACATCCCTCTTTAAGGCAGTTGTGGAGCAGAATTGCAGCAGAAGATAATAGTGCAGGCTCTAAAGGACAAAGAGTAGAGCCCATGAGCGATCAGTGTGAGAATTAAAGGATATAACCCTAAAAAGAAGCATGTCCTTTGCCAGATTTCAGCCCTCTGTAAGCTAAGCAACAAGGAATTTTCTGGTCCATTGTGTGCCCTTCTATTGAGGTGGCAGCAGAGTCTCACTATCTCCGTGGGCTGTAAAAGTGCCTCTAATTAGCTAGTCACCAATGCTCTGCCAGAGGGTATTTTGGAGTAGATATATTCTAATTGTCTCTGTTGGGTGTCTGTCTACAGTGATTCCATAGAAAACAACCTTCACACAGGGTGTGCTCAGCTTGGAGGCATTCCAGTCTCCTCTGTCACCCATTCACAGCATTTTAAGCCTGGATGCCACATAAAGCTGAGATGGACATGCTACGATTAAAGACAGAATAAAAATGAAATGAACCAATAGACCGAGGTTAAAAATTGGAAGTAGCAACAGTTAATTAGTTCCATAGTTGAAAAGAGAGAAGCCACAGTGCTTCTGCTCAAGAGGCTAGGGCTGCTATTAGAGTATGCTGCTATTAGAATATTCCAGCAATGGATTTCTACATTTCTATTTTTTAAAAAGTAAAAAAGGTGTATTTTATTATTGATTTCCAATCGCTAAAGCTTCCATATTTCTCAGTCTTCCTGTAGCAGTCAGATCTCCTCACTCTGATATCTACAAGGAGAATCAATAGCTACTTCTCCCATACCACAAAAGTGGGCTCTGTAATGCAAAAGAAAAGAGAATATTCATTAGTATGACAGAAAATTACTTGACTCACTATCTCCATCCTCTTTTCCTCTGCTCTCTAAAGGAGCCATAAACATTCAACTGACTTTTATCTTTCCCTTGTACTACTGGTGATACATATGCTCACTCACACACACCAGGCTTTCATTGTCACCTAGAGCCTTAGGGCCAAGTTTTCCTGTATCCCACACCCACAGGGCTAGGGGAATGCATACATGTCTTACTATAGATATATATTTATAGAGAAGGGCGGAAAATGGTTACTTAGCAAAGCACTTATGCCACCCTATTTTCAGAATTTGTAATTTCCAAGGATCTTAGTGATAGATTCTTGGGTAGCATCTTCTGTCGTGCAAAAATATTTCATATGATATATTTTCATTTTTACATTTGGAGTAAAAAAAAAAGTTCAGCTAAACAAAAAGTCAAATATATAACACAACATCTAAGTGACTCAGATTCCAAAAATATGTTATCATCTGCCTGCTGACAGGATTACTGGTGCATCCAAGAGTTATTAGTCTTCATCTTTTTTATTGTTGTTTTTAAAGCAGACAGTGCTGCTCCAAGCACTGGCACTGGAGCTCACTCGCCAGTCCAGACCAGTTTGGGCTACAGCAGCTGTGGTCCCATGACAGCCTCACTTGTAACACCATCAGTCTGAGCCACCTGACCCCCAGACAGGTATCAGACAATGTAGCAGTAGCAAGTTTACATTCTGGGTGAAGACATTTTACTTTTTTAAGTCTGCTTAGTTGTTCCTCTGTCTGATAATGATCACTCAAATTTTGAGATAGGAGCAAAAGATCACTGAATAATGCTGTCACACTAATGGCTCAACACTCACCAGTAACCTCAGTGTGCTTCCATTACTCTTAGCTACACATCCAAGGGTATTGCTATTTACAGCAGGATATTCCTGAAGGCTTTCTCATTTTCCATGCAATATTTCTTTTCCTGTTTATGAGAGTATTTAATCCACTTTCTTTAAGTTTGAAGGTTACTAGGGTTGCCATTCACTCACGTTTCACAGGCTCATGCGTGACTTAGGCTTTGATCACAAATGCAAATCAGAGCAGCATATTTTCATTAATTTATTGTTTTTAATAAAAAATGAGACTTTCATGTCTGGAGATTTATCTAGATGGTTCATCACTTAAGTAAGAACACATCTTAATGAAAAATCACAGGATGCCAACAACACTGCTTGAAAAGTTACTATTTTCTATGAACACAATGTTCTTCCATCCCTTCTCCAAATCAGATGTCTATATGTCTAACAATAGGAATGATTTTCAAACACAGCACCCAAAACAATGTCTAAGCTCCCTTCAGCTCCAAAAAACACATTTTGGTTGACTGAACAGATTACTTGATATAAAGCATACACAAAACCGAGTTTTCTCTGCCTTTCACTCCTTTTCATCTTGCTGATATGTTATTTACATTCTGTTCAATAAAATAAAATCAAGATTAAAAAGTTGAGCTGCCTGAGGGCACTCTTTGCTAACAGAGATTTCCAAGTGTACAGCTTGTTTTCAACTTTTAATAACATCCAGAGAGATACTTTGTGCTATAAACTACCCATGTGATGCGTGTGTGTGTGATCATTGAAACTCACCAAAATTAATAACATTTTCTCTTCTATGTACCTTTCTTTTCCTTTTCAATTTTTCTCTGTGATCTGTATGAACACTCCACTCTAACAGCACCTCACCAGCTGCCTGGGTGAGGACCAGGAGAGCAGAAATTCATGGTATGAAGACAGAGAAAGCCTCAAGGAGAGTGAGGGTGACTCTGGGGGGCACACTGAGTTTGTTTGGGGGCCTATATTGCATACAGCCCCAAGCTGAGTAGGATTTGTTGCCAGACCAACAGTTGTCACTATTAGAGCCATTTTTCCTCAACCAGTGAAGTGAAAATGACAAGAAAATAATCAACAGTTGTCTGAGAACATAAGCCACCAGCGAGCAGTCCTTCGCAGCAGCATGGAAACAAAAAAAAGAGCAGCCATTAAGCTTCCTTAGCACAGCTGGAACTGGAACTGGCTCTGCTCCTCAACTGCTGCAGAAAGCAATGGAAAAGCCCAATTGAGGAAGAAGTAGCTGTATTAGCCAAAATGCAAACGGCTTGGAAAGAGGCCTTTTCAGCTGATGCATTCTTCAAAACCTCTCAAGACTGGTATGACAAATGGTGCACTTCCTTCCCAAATTAGGGGTTAAGTGTGCAAGAACGAGCTTGCGCAGAAAGTTGTCTGTAGGGACTTCTGCCCACTTTCCCCCTTTTGCCTGGATTCTGTTGCTTCTGTCAGCACACTGCAATTCCCAGCCCACAGGACTGTGTCGATGGTGCCTTGTGTCATCCAAAAGTTGTGCTGGTCCTGTCTTTAGCGTATGTGTGGCAGAGGTCCCCATCCTCTCCCACTCTTCATCCCATCGATGTGTGTGAAACACAGAAGAACATCTGAGAAAGGGACACAACTAGAGAAACTGTTTCAGAGTTGTCCTTGTTGGCTCCTCCCTGGCAGATAACCACAAGACTGACATTGTTTGCTTTGTGACAATTAAATACACATAGTGTCCTCTGTCCCCAGCTGAACAGGACCTTAGAGCAGCACCAGGACACCAAGAAAGAGATCATGCAAACCTTCTGCTTCTCTCTCTCTCTGCCTGGAAAAAGAGCTCCTTCCTATCATGTGTCTCTCTAATTATTCCCTTTTCGTCTTTCCCTTCCCCATTAGTGCAGTTGCAATGAGAAAGTTGTAACCATGATAGTGCTGCACCTCAGGAAAATCGGAAATGGCACAGGATTACTTTTATTATACCTCGAAGTGTCCAAGGCTTAGGGACTGTGATGCTCATAAATAGCACTTCAAGCAATTCTACTAGAGGTCCTTAGCTGATTATGACATAATTGCACTCTTCCAGGTGCACTACTTAGCCTGCAACCATTCCAGAGAATTGCTAAAAATCAAAATAGAAAAATAATTTAAATGTTCACTAGCTCACATAAAGGTTCATACTCTAAAAAAATAGCACTAAACTCTACTTTCATTTCAGTTATTCCTCAGAAAAAGAATCACAAACTGGATGAATCCCATTTGCTTGCCTAAATGTAAAAAAAAAAAAAAATGAAATTACTACCAAATAGTTTCTGAAAAAAATACATTTTACAGAGACATCCAAACTACTGTTAATTCCTGAAGATTTAGTAAGAAGCTCTAACAAGTATCTGAAATTCCACATCTTGATCATATTTCTCAAAATAGACACAGCCCACAATTAAAACCCTGAAACCAAAACTCAATTAATTTAGAGGTTTTCCTTTCAGTACATCAGCACCTTTCTCCTTATAAAGATAATTTTTTAAAGAGATTAAAACCTGAATATTGCAGCTAATCCCATAATATCTAATAATTGCCTTATTTAAATGTTCGTTGATCAAGTGAAGATCAAGGAAGCTTCTTGAGAAGAAAGAACAAAACATGAGCAAATAAAAGTGAGCAGCCACAAGACTGTCTGGAAACTTACTAATTCTTCTCTATTTCTATTTCTGAAAGCAGATGACAATCACCTGCTGTTAGCCAGCTAGGAACTGTGAGATTTTAAAAAGCATAATTCATTAGTTCTTCATAGTAATTACCTTCACAGAACTCTTCCCATTTTCGTTTGTGCCCCACAATTCAATAGTGCCCCAGTTTCTCTGGTTCATTTTTCGTCTGTGGATTTCAGCAGAAACTAATTGAGCTTCATAAGGGTCAGAAGGGCTGACCACTCCCAGCTGCAAGTAAGACCAGCCCCCACATTTATCTGGGTTTGGGTTGTGCTTTCTCTTCTCGAGGATCTTTCCTCCTTTGGCTCCAGGCAGCAGCTCCCAGCAGCACCCAGAGACCAGGCTTTCCCCACCACCTCCTGAGCCAGGCTCACAACAGGCTTTACCCATCCCAGGGTACTTTAAATAACAGCAAACTTTTTTTTTTTTTCTGGCTTTGGGACTCTTTTTCCTGTTAAGTAAATCTGAGATACCTAATTCTAACTCTACTAAATCTGTAACTGTTTTTCCCTTCTGGCTCCACACTCCAGAGCTTGCCTTTGCCAGTGCTCCTTGCAGGGTGGGATCTCCCTTCACAGGCTCTTGCTGAGCTTTCCCAGGTCACACAGCACTTGTCTCCCTCGTTCCAGACTTGTTTCCTTGCCATCCATTTCTTTGATCCTCTACATGAAGCAAGGTGTCATTTCCACAAACAGCATCAGCCGTCAACATGATTTCTTATTATTCATCCAGCAGGATGAAATTGTCATACCCCACACTGGTATCTAAATATTTCCTTCAGATAATGATTGAATAGTCCTTGAAATTGTACCCATTATGCTTCCGACCCCTATTTGCCACCTGCAGTCATCATCTTTGTCCGTCTGCACTCATCATGGCTGTTCATCTTGTCAAATTTGCAGCAAACAGTCTTGGAAGGAGCAATGCACCAAGTACAATTGTAAAGAGGAGAAAATAAACGGGGGGTGGGAGTTGGGGGTGTTTCTAACAAAAGCAGGTGTAGAAGTTATTAATTAACTGCAGAGATATGGCACAAATTACTCAAAGTACAATTTAAGTAATTGGCACAATGCATTTGCTTGATGCAGATGAGAATTATGTGCTCCTACCTTTTCACTAAAGCACTACAGAGCATAAAATTATTTAGGAAGGCATATTCATTAAATTCTACCACGCCGTGAGAAGCAAGCCTAACCAAAGTATTTAGAATAAAATATTCATATTTCAGATGATACAGGCAGTAAATTTTGACAGCATCCAATCTCAGGGACTGCAGTATCTATACTCAAGGCCCCAGAGTAGTTGTGTTAATTGTTTCTTTTTTAGAGCAGCGCTTAAAAAGAAGAGCTTTAATTTGATCAGATGAAACTTAACGAAGGTGATTTAGCCTATAAAATTAATCATCACTTTGGTGTCACTTTCACAGGATTTGGAGAGTTTTCATTCTGAAGCAGGAATGCAAACTTCCCAGACAAGGGCACATCTGTGTTTCTCCACTATCGGTTCTACAGATAAAGAAGATGCAGAGTCTGATTCACAAGCACACTGCTTTTCCCAATTGCTTCATGATAAATATAATATTCTTCTTCTTGGACTTATTTGTAGATAAGCCTCTATTCCACATACCTATCTGAGTGCTCTCCAGGCTCCCCAGTGTGTATTTCTGTGCTTTCCAGAGCATCTTAAAGGAAGGGAGGTCTATTAAACACTCATCTGCTGGGCTGGGCTTTCCCCTGCATTCTCTGAGCCTGATCCAATGCCCACACTAAATCAAGAGTGTTTCCAGGCAATGCAATATGCATTCAGTCACGTCCCTGATTACTCACCTCTGTCCCCCATTATTCAGCCTGCAGAGGATACAAGCATTATTAAGGCCACACACGCAACTGCACTAGGGACAAATTATGTTTCCCACTTTAAATTATCTTCCTGAAGTAAATACAGCCTGGGGCTGTAGGAGCCATTTCTCTGTCCAGAGATTTCCCTGCTATTTCACTTTTTTTCTAGCAACCGAAATAACCAGAGAGATCATGAGTGCTGAAACTACAATTACAGTAGCGACATATTTTAAAACTCTTTTCTGCATCATGTCCAAAAGTAATTTCTTTTCATTACATTCATATTGGTAATGATAAACAGAAGATAAGGTCTGGTGCCAAGGTAGATTATCTTGTTTCTCTAGGAGAGAAATTTGGCTTTGTGAATCCAGTTTTTGGTATCATACCCATATGTGTTCACAATGTTCTCCTCCTCCAGCCAAACAGGACAGCATGAGGGGGCATCAAACCCTAATATTAATTAATTAGCAAGGAACAGGAACTCTTCAGGATTACACTCTAGGCACTGCACTCAGAACATACAAGGCAATTCTTACAAAGTGTTTGAATGCACAATTCCACATTTAGATAGGAAACTCAGTGCCATATTAGAGCTTTGTCATATTTCTCTTCTTCTCTGTGACATGTTTTCCATGACTTTACTCCCCAGTAAAATTAACCTGAACAGAAGTACAGAGGCACTTTCATCTAACAGATCCAGTTCAAAGTTGTCAGATCTCAACTTTGAATTCTTTGCTTTTGCTCATTCACATTCTATCAATTACCAGCAACTTAAAGGGTTGTTTTTTTTTTTTTTTTGTACCAGGCAGCTTTTACTTGTGAAATATATAACATTTTGAAAAATACTATAATTTTAAGTGTTTTAAAGCCTGCTTTCTACTGTTAATGAGGTCATACAGTAAAGAAATGGCAATTACAATGAATGTCTTTACAGCTACTTCGCTTAGAAAATAGAATGCCTGCACAAATTTGCCAGTTAAAAATCAAAATTGTCATATACTACATGTAAGCCTTTAGTACAAATAGAATTTCTAACAGATTTATGTTCAGGATAAAAAATGTTACCTGTCAAAAACAGCCATAAAAAATTAAATGTCTGCTTAATGTGAGGCTTCAAGTATTGCAAATGTAGCATTCATTATCATAAATACAGTAGTATGATCTAATTACATATTCTGTACTAGGTTTGTCAGATAACACAAGTTGAAAATGGCACAAGTAAATCAAATATGTTCTGCTTACCTATTGAGTGATAGTGAAATTGCACATAAAAAGGCTTCTTTACAGTCAATTTTAAGATGTTGCAACTTTGTGATGGGTTTTATTTTATTTTAGGATTTTATCATCAGTTTACCAACGGATTTTAGAGCTTTTTCCAGTGTGAGAGTATCTTCATATCCAAACACAAATAGATGAGTTGTTGTATGAATCATCAATCTTATTAATGTTTATTTCCATCTCACATGCACTGACCAAGTGTGGCCATCTTTTTTCATTAGGCAAAGGCATGGTAAGTCTTTACAAATCATATAACTGAAATAGAAAAGCAAGGCAAGAATCTGAAGGCCAGTTTGCTTGGGCTTGTCCTTGTTTGGGCTGGGATAGTGTTAATTTATATTAATAATAATTATTATTGTACCTTCCGTTTCTGTTCCATTAAACTGTCTTTATCTGAAGCCAGAAATTTTACAGTTTTTTATGCAATTCTCTCCCCTATCCCATTTGTGGGTGGGGAGCAAGCAAACTCTGTGGTGTTGAGCTTCCTGCCAGTTTGAACAACCACAGGTTCCAACATCAGCATGATTGACTTCAGGGGCAAGGGAAAGTGGTTTGTAGACCACATCTTAGACTAAATTTAAAAGTAGCCTGTCCTGTTAAACTAAAATCAGAGGTAAGAAACCGTAAGAAATAGAATAGATTTTTCACTAACTTGAAAGGCAGAACTGGGGAAAAATTAAAGTAACTAATCTTTCAAATAACCTTTCTTCAACATCACGTGAACTTTACTTCAATCTCGTGCCTAGTATGGACCACTGGGATCTCAGACACATCTGACTTTTGCTTTCCACTCCATCTCCTATACCCTTGACTGTTCTAGTAGCAGTGGAGGAGCACAACTTCTGCTGTCTCCCACCTTCAGCTGGAGTCATTTTCTCTGGAATGCTCCCTCCCCTGCCTCTCCCCAGTACAGATTTGCCTTCACAGCCTTGTGACACAATGACACAACGCTTGTTCACCAGGTGCATTTTCAACTGTTCTTCAGAAATCAAGAGCTACAGCAGCAGTCTGGGGTGGTCAGAATTGTCTACTCCTTCCATTGCTCCCTCCCTGCAAAGCAAGGTTTTGATCATTCCCTTGTTCTCTGCTCCCAGCTTCTCTAATGTCAGTCTGAACACATTCTCACAGTGCCTCTTTTTCCATATTGTGACATCTGACTGGAGCTTCTCAATTGAATTTGAAAAACTGTGTTAACACAAGGAAATAGCCTAATTATGATCATCATCATTTCCATTCATGCTACTCGCAAAACTGATCCTGGGGTGACAATCCCATTCGATTTGACACATATACACAAAACATTCAGTCAAAAGACCACCTCTGTAAAAGAGGCTCTAAAAATGGGTTTTGAAAATTCACTGTAGCTTCTTCCTGACTTAAAGAAAGCTGTCTCATTTATTGAGACATCTGTATTCAGGTTTTTCCTGAATGTTTTAAACTTCTAAAAGCAAATTTCATTAAAAACAGGGCAAAGAGTGATCCTCCTACATGCATTAAAAAAATGTAACATAAGGCTGCAAAGGTACATAGAAGAAAATGGAGGAAACTGAGTATACACACACATTTAAAAGTTATTCACATAAAAGCTAATATTTACTTCCAAATCCTAATACTATTATGACCATAACAAAACAACCTAGGTACAGATATATATATGAGAGACAGGCCGCAAGCATCTCTGAATACCGCCTGCCTACCAAGCACAGTAGAACAGTTCTTCCAGTCAAAGGAAATGCTGGGCTTAAGCATCTTCAGAAAACAAGCACCCAAATTTCATCTTAGCAGTACAAAGCAAGGGACTAAATTACTTTTACCTCAGCATTCACCCTGCCATAATATTGTTCAAAAAGAGTGAAGAATTGAAAAAAAAAAAAAAATTCAAAAGTATTGAAAAACCTGAAACTCTGTTCATAATGTTGCAGCTTAATTAGGAATTAAAATCATTCCATTATTTTACCACACAACTGGGGCCTACTGGGGAAATATTGGCACACTACAAATTAGAGTTGTAATAATACAAATCTTGATTCCTAATACTTAAAATTTCCCCATGGCAATTATGGTAAGAATAGTAATAATAATGTGCAATAAAAGTAATTAATCTAATTAGTTCATTAAAATTATGATGGCTATTAACACTATAGGTCATAAATGAAGACAAGACCTTCTCTGAACATTAATAGAGATGAAATATGTTTTCCTCTGCACAAAGGACAAGGCACCAGCTGCTTCTTTGGTGAAAAAAAAAAATAGCAGAATGATTATCTAAAGATGCAAATGGAGTTTCTTTCACTACCCACTATGAAGGTTGAAAATCAATGACACAAAAATAATTTTTCTTCAGATGGAAACAACCCTAGCCCACTGCAGAGTAGGGAGGGTTTTTCATTTCCCTTTTTATTCATACTTTTCATTCAAGGCCTATGGCCTGGCAGCACTTCCCCAGCCCTATTGTTCCTCCTTTGTCCCCTTCCTCATGAAAAACTTCCATGTGAAATTCTATATTGATCACTAAACTTCTAATAGGATGTTTGCTTGCTTTCTATAATAAATTTATGGGGTTTCATTCTTGAGCTTTTGGGTATTTATTTGTATGCATTAACTCTACCTATGTGAAATATCATATATGATAATAAATACATATCTTGGTACGTGGAGGTGCAAACCTTGTGCAAAGTTGCAGAAATATATGATAAATCAATTATTTATGTCCTTTTTATTGCCTCACTGGCCAGATAATTCTGTGTTCCCTGGAGCTCTAACATTCCAATCCAGTGAACAGATTACAGCATCCATTTGCTTGAAATCCACATTCCAAGTAAATATTTCTTCCATCTGCCTCTAATGTGATATGTCACCTCTTTTCTACAAGAACTGCTATAATTCAGTCTTGAAAGAGCTCCAGATTTCCCTGCTGTAAAAGTTTTGGAGCCTAACCCAGGCCAAGGAAAATGATGCCATCAAGACAGGACATTCCAGTGCCCTGCTCACATCCACTACGAGTCTTGGAAGAACCCAAATCACCTTTCTTGAAAACAGGGAATTCATATGCAAAATATGTTGTCAGAAATACATATGACTGCAATCCATCCTTCCCTGGGTTTCCCAGGAAAATGCACTGGAAATTGCCACTATGTGAAGCTCTCCATGGAGGTCAGCCCTGCGTACCCTAAATATTGCCTCCATCTCCACACCCCAGACCTGCCGGAAAATTACATCCTACAGGGAACGGCAGGACAGAGGGAGGAACAAAGTGGGACCTGGAGTGAAATTTTGACAGAATTTGTAGAGATCACAGAGAAGATAATGAAAAATAAAGTCCTCTATAGCTTCTGGATTAGCAGAGCTGTGGTTGACCTCAAGCCAAGTGACCATTTAGCCTGTTCACACAAGTTATGTAACACTGTCACACAGGTTCTGATTCCTTCATAAACAAATATTCAGAAAAGATGTTTACTGGACCCTGAGTTGCATCCTTCACATCTTACTGCTGGTAAGCTAAAAAATGGGGGTTCTATTCACAGGCACACAAAGGCAATTTGCCCACCTCCCTCCCAAAGCAGCCCTTCTGCAACATGGCCACTCCTTCACCAGCCTCTCAGATCTGCCCTTTTTATCTCAGGATAAAATTTTAAATTCACTTAATTTCTAATGTCCTACCCTAACAATTGAGGTTAATGTCAGTTGATACAGACATGAGTGAATCTGCAACATGACCAAACTGTAGTAGTTCCCTATCCAAAAAGTAACATGAAAAAAAGGATTCTTCTCAAAATTTGTAAGGAATTACAACAAAATTTCACTTCAGCTGGAAATGGCACCTGATTTTGCTTTCAAATATAAATCCAGAGAAGTCACAGAACAGGTAACTCTCGAAGTACGATAATTAATGAGAATTCGTGGATGCTGTTTGGGCATGGATTTATTTTTGTTTAATATGCAACTTCAGTGGCAATCGTAAGTTAGAAAAAGATGGTTATTTTCTTTGCATTTTTAAAGGAAATCATGAATAATTCAATTTTAAGGAAAGAAGCACAGGAACAATCGACTCAATCTTTCCTTTTCACTGTATTATTTATGCTGGTCTTTCTTTCCATAAGAGATAAACCTCTTTAAAGAACTAATACTTCTAGAACAATTGTTTTTAATTACAAAATCGGAAAACATTTTCCTAGGGCTGAGTCTCATTTTGTGAAACAAGCTTGATAGAAAATTAGGAAAAGACAAAAATGCCTAGCATTTGAATAACATTCAATAGCAATTTTGGCCAAAGAGTTACAGACTATTAGCATTTATCTTCCTATGAGCTGTGCTATTTACAGGAAGAAAAATGCTGGTCTGTGGAAGGATCGAATGAAAAACAGGGGGGAAAAATCCCAACCTCTAAAAACACACAGAACTTTTCATAGTTCAGCTCTATGCCATCATTTGCTTTGGCCTTACCCTTCTCAGAGCCTGGGTCCTATTAGAAAGGTAAACTGAGACAGAGGCAAATGATGTCTTCTACAATTTATAATTGCTTTTCACTCTGCTTTATCTTGTTCTTACTAAGCCAACTACAGTTCATGCTCCATATATAGTGCATTCTAGTTCTTCCTTGAAAAGAAACACAATCACTACAAGGGATAAAAAAATCTCCCCCTCCCTCCAAATTATAAGCAAGTTGTTATAGTTCTAAATATCTTGTTTCCAAGATAATGGCTTTGATATCTGTTCTTTTATTTTCCTTCCAATTTTCTCTTACTTTCTCTTTTTATTTTATTTTCTTTTTTGGTGTTATGGTTCATGTTTTCAACTCCCCTGGAACAATGAGAAGCAACAACAAAGAAAGCACTTTAAGAAATGAAACCTTAGCTCTTCCAAAATAGTATCAGCCTGGCAGCTGGAGCTTTACAAATAATATCAAACATTGCAAAAAATAGAAACTAAGGAAATAATTTTTAGAGACCAAAGCAAACTGACTTAGAGGAGAAAAATTTTGTCAGCAAAACCCAGAAGTTGAAGATGACCAACCAGCCTCTTCCTCTTGTCTCACATCCTGCACCTGTATCGTCATGGTTATTTCTGGGATTTGCATGCTGGTCAGCACAACTTGCAAGCATACAAGAAAAATTAGCTTCTTCAAGATCTTATTTTTAACTCTGGTATTTTCTGTCTGCATCTTCAAAAAACATGAGTATCCAGGTTAGACATGGATGAGATCTAAAAATCTTACCAAAAAATACCTGTGTTCACTTGGAGAATTTACCTCCCTGACACTGGATATACAGGTATCTCATATTTGAAAAAAAAAAGCTCACTGAAAGCTTATGAATAAATATCCTTCACTTATGTGTTTGTTAGTCCAGTGCCCTTGCTGATCATATGAAGACAATGGAATGTTAGAGAAACAAACTGCAACAGCTCCTTACAACACCTTCAACACAATGATTTCTTCCTTCAGGCACATATATCTTAGAAACACTGCCAGCAGGTTTCCCTTTGTTCATCCTGTTCCTGCAGAGTCCAGATGTTTGCCTTCGCTCTACTCCAGCCAGAAAAATCATGAAAGGTTTTCTGATTTGCTGGTGGGCAGAGCTGTGTGAGCACAGCTGGCCCAGCCCAGTGACACTGAGCCTCTCTGGCTGCAGAGGTGAAGGAGAAATAACTGCAAAGCTACATTTCAATGACTGCCAGTCGCATTCTGCTGCACCTTGGAGTGTGGAGCTGAAACATTTTTGATCCTGCCTGGATCATCTGCATCCCGTCAGATCACCCAATGCAGTCCTGTGCCATCACAACCATACTGCACTTCTGCTGGGCAGCTGGGCCATTCACTTTCTATCCCATAAAATAGTATTGTCTTCAGTCAGGACTTTGATGTGAATAAGAAACTGGAATCCCTATGCCAAGAACTTCTAGTGAATCAGGATTTTTAAAATGCAGGTTTTAAATTCCTGAGAATTCCTGAGAATCTTGGAAGGATACTAAGGGCAGGTACTTCTGAGCATGAGGCAGCTCAAGTCAGTGGTCAGATTAACAGCTTATCCCTAATTTGGAAAACTAATGTGGTGAGGAATTGTCATATTGCACTGCTAGAGCTGCAGGGATCCCTGACACACAATTTCAGAGGCTAAAGCACAGGCGCCACAGGCACCCTCTGGAGCTCCTGCACCAGCCCCATGTTCCACTGCACTCCCTGACAGCTCAGCCCATGCAGCACATTTAAGGAAAGTCTTCATTAGTTTAATTTCAGGGGGAAGCAGGTCACTCTTTCAAGTCTATCATTTCCCGTATTTTACTCTCTGTGCTATAGGTATAATTCTCCTTTGTTGATTCCCATGGGGCTGAGCACATGCTCTGATAGAGAAGAAGCACACCTCTGCTAAGGTCAGATTTTTTTGCCTGGTGACACTCATGATTAGATTAAGTTCTGATGTTTGGCTGTCAGAATTCATTCTATTAAAGAACACTGAGTAAAAATTGCATAGTCATGTTGCTAATGATAATTTTAAGAAGCGAAACATTTTTGCATATAGAAACAGTAAAAAAAAAATCAGCAATTTTTCTGGCTTAAAACCAAAACATGAGTTATCTCTCCTGCACTGGAAACAAATAAAACAATTAAAAGGAAAAACAACTTTGCTTCTGGGAAAAATTATTACTTTTTTCTTAATCAAATTAATGAATTTTAATCAGTAAGTGCCTTAATGTGTGAAGGGAAATGGCAATTTTCAGAGCTCTTCTCCCTGGAAGGATATTACATTATAGCTTTTCCATTCTGAATGTCCCAGACATATTTTACAAGTGCTACTGACACTTTAAAGTTAGGATTGAATTCTGTATTTAAATTGCAACCCATCTCCAGTTTCAGGTCATTGAGATACAAAAGGTCGTGATATTTGCCTTTCATTTTTTTCCTCTCAGAATACTAAAACTTGAGACTATAAAGAATGCTGTATGAAATATAATTTCTAGCCAATTGCATGAAGAATATACAGTGATTAAGTAAGTAGTTTGACCTGAGTTGTTTAATCCTATTCACCTAGGATCACCTTGAAAAATTTGGCTCCTCAATGCAAGTATGAATACTTTAAAGAATACAGGAAAAGATTCAAGGTGAAAAAAGGCCACAAAAGATGAGAATCTGCTTCATCTTTAGGTCAAAAACATAGTCTCTGAATAAAAACAATGAAGAAAATATATAAGTGACTTTTTTTTTTTTACTTTCATCAGAGAATATATTCTTTTCAATGTGGGACCTGAGAATATAAAATCTGATAATAGACTATCTAGGCTAGAGATGGACTCTCTCCTCCCATCCCCAAAACCTTGCAGACACGGTTTGGAATAAAGCTCTCAATCCTAATCCCACACAACCCCTCTTTACTGTCCTACTAGTGAAGAAAGTAGACAAAGTCAGTAGATCTTGCTTCTACTTTAAAGCTGCTTAGCACTTCCAGATGGATGTGAAGAGGTCACAGGGCAAATGACAGTCAGAGGCAGCATTTCTACTGAAATTATTAGATTCACCCATTTATAGGAACTGAAACGGACCATTATCTTCATCCAGTCTGACTTCCTGCATATTGACAGCCGTGGTCTTTGACCCTTTTTTTTCCTGAAGTGAGCCTGTAATATCTATTCTAGCTATCTTACATCTTTTGAAATATGCTCATTTTGATTTTGGGACATTAAGGAATAGATATTCTGTCTCATTTCTCAGTAAATTCTCAATTGGGCAGACCTGCCTCACTATTGAAATGCAATGCCTCAGTTCTAGAACAACATCAAGTCCCTTATTTTTCATGTACTGTCAGGACGTTGTCACAAGTTTGCACATCACTTTCACCAAGGACATATTTATGCCTCAAAACAAAAGCTGCCTTTTAGCATCCCACAGCAGGGACTCCCCAGACCCAACAGTCCATAAAGGTTACAGTGACAGAAAGGACAAGTACAGCTCCTGCACAAAGTGCTCAGCAGGCAGGTTCAGGAGAGCAGCTCTGAGGATCAGCTGCCATGGGGACACTGTCCCTCCTGTGCTCTTCCTTTGCTCTTGCTTTGCTCAAGGCAGGGGCTCCAGGTAATCTCGGGGCTTCACTATGTGCAGCAAAATACAAATACACCCCAAACACATGGTCTTGTCTCACAGTAACAGCACTGACTGCTCCCATCACACCCCCAGTGACCACACCAGATCTCTGCTGGGAGATCCATCATCCTCCAAACAGCCAACATGTGTCTTTGCTAACAGATCTACACACATGTACATCCACAGCATCCACAACCCAAAAAAGCAGGTCAAAGCTGTTATACTCATTCCATTTCCCCCCCACTTCATCTCTTCAGGTGTGCTGACAGGCCAAAGGCAGTGAGTGAGCTGGGTGAGCTTCCTCCTTTTCCTCTCTTCTGTATCTAGCTCAGAGGCTAGAGAGCAGCCTTGCAGGGAAGGGAGAGAGGGAAGGGCAGCACAGGAACATCTGGCCAGCCACAGGGGCTCCAACAGCCTCTGGCAGCTTCCTGGGGCTGGGACTCACCCCAAGTAGCTGTGATACACCACAGGGCTGTGACAATCCCTGCACCCTGCCTCACCCAGGGAGACAAATCTATCCAAGCCCAGTCACAAAATAATGCTGGAACCCATCAGTTGCATTGACAACCTGATTATCCTTGGAGGAATCCATCCAGACCGCAGTCCCCAGCCAGTAAGGGCTTTCTATTTACACAGCTGTGGATCTCCAAAGATAACTGATTTTTAATTTTTTTTAATCTGCTTCTTTTGAAGAGATAAAGGGTTCAGCAGGTTGATAGAGCTCTCAGCTGGGTCTCTCTTGCTTCCTCACTCTTAAGCCTAATAGCTCATCAGGATGCAGCTTGCCAAATCTGCTTCTTCTCCTCTTCCCCCATCATTTCCATTGTCCTTTTCAGCATCCAGGGTTTTAAAGATTTTCTGCTTATGGGTTCAGGGGCAAGACACTCATGAGTCTGCTGATAATGCATCACATAACTTACTGATTTTTAATCCTGAATCAGTATCTTATCACTTTTAAATAGAAGTTGTATCTTTACTATTTGTTTCGTAAAATTTAAATGACTTTGTGCTGTGACTGCAAACCTAATGCCTCCAAGTGCTGAAAACCACTTCATTCTCCTTTCATAAACATCACCTACAAATATCTCTTTAACTTCTCTGAATATATTACCCAATCATCTTGTGCATTTGTGATCTTACCCTTATGCAGAAGCTGCAATTTATTACCATTAAAATCTTGTTACAGAGGATTATTTTTCAGTTTGTTGAAATTTAGCTTTTGTGCAAGAAAACAGAGAAGAAAGATGGAAAGCAAGACCATGATGGATTTATTTTCCAGGATGCTTGTCTGCATTCATGCTCAGGGTATTAAATGGATTTACTTCCTCAAAGAGGAGTTAGAAGGGAGTTAAAGATAAAAGGGAGAAGATTAGTTTGACACTGAAGGACTGAGGAAGCTTTTTTAAACAGTATTTAGGAAAAAAGGAAAAATATAAAAATAGCTTATGCCAAAACTTCCTCCCACCCTTGGCTCCACTGTAGGTTATATAGGTATGTTAGATTTTCAAGTAATTTATTATTGAAAAAAAAAATACTATTAATTTGTTTTCTGTTGAAGAGACAGAAAACATAAATAACTCTCCATTCTTTCACTTTGAAGTGTCAAGTGTCACTTTACAGTGCAAAGTTTATTAGCCTTAAAAGTCTTTTTCTTCTTTCGCTTTGTGCTACAGCTCTTTTTATCATGTGTCACATTTATGGAAATTTTAACTAACATTTCAGAGTGCCCTGTTTATACCACAGATGGTGTATTTTTAATTTATATATTTATTTTTATTTACTGTTTTCTCTTTTCTGAGTCAGAAATTTAATGATCTCTCCCACACCTCATACCCAGGGGAAGTAAGAAGACTGAAGAGGGCACATAAGAAGCAGTAGCTGATTTTATAGCTGTTAAATGTGAAATGTGCTACTTATAACAGAGAAATTGAAGCCTGTGGCCACTATAAAAATGCTCAAAGTGATGAAGAGATGCCTTTAGTTGAGGGGAAGAGTAAGTTCTTCATAAGGCATCCTACTAAATTTAACAGGAATTCCTGTGGAACAACTGAGTGTAAAAGCTGAATGACTACTACAGAGAAACATATCATAAAATCAAAAAATGATTTGGGTTGGAGCTCATGAAAGCTCATCTCATTCCAATCCTCTCCCATGTTCAGGGACACTTTTACTATCCCAGGTTGCTCCAAGCCCCATCCTGCCTGGCCTTGGACACTTCCAGGGATCCAGGGGCAGCCACAGCTGCTCTGGACACCCTGTGCCAGCGGCTCCCCACCCTCTGTGACATCCTTTGGCAGCATTCCCCATGTTGACTGGATGTCCCATCAGGACAGGGATTATTCCATACACACCTTTGCACTCTTGCCTCTGGAATAATGTTGTTTCTGCTTCTGATTGCAGAAGTGTTGATATCAAACATATTGTGGCAGACAATCTGCCATGCTTGTGTTTACACATCAGCTGGGCAAGGATGTCTTCCGTATTACTCAGTTAACTTTGCAGCTATTTCCATTTTCCCCCTATTGCTTCAAAGAAATCAATAAGCAATTGATAAATCTTCTGTCACCCTGGGCAATTAATGGGAGTTACACAGCATTGACTGCATCAATTCTTGTGTATGTGAAAAGCAAAAAATTGATTTTACAAATTTACTAGTGCCTATTGATTTAGTGCCTCTTCCCCAGGCTATTCCCATTTAATGCTTTTGTGAGGTCATTGAAAAAAACATCAAGACTGTCAAATAAAATCTGTTTCTTCAGAGCTTTATCTGTTATATTATTTTGCAAGTATTTTTAGCCTCGGCGATATGTTTTCAGGCTGAGCTTCAGGCTTGTAAGATTTTCATCGTCTGGAAAGTAAGCATAAACAAACTGACCCAACCAGCCATTAAGTGAAGGTGTTTTGAAGGTTCAGGGTCCTTTAAAAAAGCAAAAATTCCACCTACAAAAATCCTTACTAAGACTTCACAGGCTCGAGATGGGTTTACAGACAAATCAAAGTCCTTGTGTATCTAACCATCCAATTTGCATCTGCATGCGTCTGATTGGCAGCTGAATACCATGAACATCCATAAAAATTGCTAGTCTGAGCAGCCAGATTTGTTCCTAGGACTGAACTTCTGGCAGAGGATCACAGAGACAAATGCAGCAAAAGTAAACTGAATGTATCAAAGAGCAGCCTTCTGGGAAATTTGTCCTCATGCACCTGTAGCTCACAGCTCATCACCCACATTTGTGAAGACACAATAGGCAGAGCAGCAAGGAAAAATTACTTTTCTATTTTTTATTTTTAGATATTCACTCAATTTTTGTTAAAAATAACACTGAATGAGAAGACATTTGGTTCTGCATCCTCTTTAGTCTCATCCTGTTTCAGGCCTTCCAGTCAGCATTGCAGGTTTGATCTCACTGTCAGCACAGGGATACTCTGTGAACCCTTTTGTTTCCTTCCTATAGAGACTCTTTGCTAGAATCTCCTGTCAGCACCAACAGCCTCAGGTTGCTGCAAGGAGCAGCTAAAACGAGATTTAGAAATTTTCAGTGAAATACTAGACATCCTCTTTTGCAAACGGATGACTTATCCCTGCTCTTCAAACATAGAAATAAATTTACATTTTTTCAGCACATTTATGATAAGGAAATAATTTCTTCAGGATGTGTGGATGTCAGTGCTGTGCTGAGCTGTGAAGGGAGTGAGGACGAGAAATAATAGGTTCTTACCTACTTTGAAAGTTCAGTAGACCATCTTTTGTGAAAATATTGCGTTCAGAACTACAAACCTCAAGCCAAAAACCCAAGTGAAAAGTTGCTTCTATGGAAATGAAGCCCATGAGCATCACCTGATATACACCAAAGAGTAAGGTACAAATATGTCTGCAATCATAACCTAAGACCAGCAAAGTTGTCCCTCTATATACAAATGCCAGTATCATATAAATCAAAAGGTGCTTTAAGGTCTCTGGATGCATTATTGTTGATTTGTTCCTCCCCCCCAGGCCGTTGTACCTTTGGCTGCTGAGTGAGGCACCAGGCTCTGCTGGGAAGCCTTGGCACTGTCTGAGCACACAGCAGGTTACACAGGCTCCAAAAACCCACCAGGAGCAGTGGCTGTCCAGGGCTTCAACAATCTGAGCTCTGCAGCTCCTCCTTTGAAACAAAAAAAGAAACAGCTCTTCAACACAGCCCGTGTTTTATTGCCTGTGTAGAGCAATGAGATCTCTGAAAAATGAAGTGAAAATTCAAACACTGTCATTTATAACTACATATTAAGTACTGAAGTAAAGTTTAATGTGTGAATTACATTAAAAGCAACCAGAAATAACAACAATAAAATTTCCAACTGTGTAACTGATATCAGAAACTCCATATGCATATATCAAAATACTGTGAGAGAATGAACAAAATAATTTTTAATAAGAGCTAACAAACTGAAATTTAACAGGATGGCTTGTCAGCTTGATATCCACCAAGTCAATGATCCCATATCTGAGTAAGGACAACTAATTATTTAAGCAGCATTGTTGTAGTGACAATGTCAATCCCATAAAATGTTTCCATTTTTCATTTGACAGAATAAAGGATCCCTATTTATTCTAGTACTGACTCTCCTTGAACGACTGAAAAATGTTCTCTGAAGTATTTCTAAAGGGACAATAAATAAATAGTTACTTCTTCCTTATGTTGTTTAATAGTTGCACTTTAACACCTATTGAAAATTTTATAAAATATTATTTAACTGCTTTTTAAGTACTTATTAGGAAACACTGACTTGCTCCTAAAAAGATCTTTTTCTAGTATTAGAATGGAAACACAAGTGACCATGAAAATATAACTGAAATAGAGATTTTAAAATAATAGATAGAAACAAAAGAATAGGTACTGTAAAAGTTGAAAGCCATGACAATTGTATTTTGAAGTTTATCTAGAGATGAAGAAGCTTCATTCTTTCCAGAAGTTGTTTTGATATCTTAATGAATACAATTACTATTTCAATATAGTTCCTTTGTCTGGGCTGTCCTTTCTCTGTAACTTACCATTCTTGTTGGGAATATGAATTTATAGTTTATAAATGTATAATTTTCATACCATTACAAATGAAAGCTGCATAGAATTTGCAATGGCCTATTTTAGTTTAAAAAATAAATGCAATCTACTAATTTAATGGTCATGTTGATAAACTGAAAAACACAAAAACATATAGTTGTTATTTTTCTATATCTTCTCAAAGAGATTACAAGCACCAAGATATAAAAAGGAGGACAAGATTTACAAACACAAAGCATATTAGGAATCAAATTAAAATAGGTGTAAAAAAATGGCTATTAGGTAGAGGCAGCTCCTTCTTCTGTCATCCCATTGCAGGATTAAATAAATAAAGTTTAAAAAGTAATATATCAATTAAATCACCTTTATCAGCAACCTCACTATTACAAAATTCTGAGCTGTGAGGAAATAGCATCAACTCATTTCACGCTATCACACTACTCACAACAGGAAAAGAGTACTTTACTGCCATATATTGTAATTTATAACCTACTAAAAATCGAAGGCCAAGCCTCCTACCAGGTAGCACTTCACTGATATAAACTTCAAGTTTCTTGGCTTTGGTGGATGCAGAGTTGAGAGAGAACATGAAATCCTGTGGTTCTCACCTATCACTTGCACACTGTTTATGTCACCCACCCACACCACCTACACTCCACACCATCAGCCACTCTGCACCCACGCCAGGTATGGCTGATGCAGCATCACTGACCAAAGGCAACCACACAGGGTGGCAGATGTTGAAAAGGCAATCAGATCACATTCATTATAGGCAAGAGAAAAATTCAGACTGCTCTGTGGTGAGAGATTCACCCTGGAAAACAAATGCTGCCCATTGTCTTGTAACAGAGCTGTGGATATTGGGCTGTTCAGAAAGGAGATAAGCACAAAGCAGATCACTATAAAGTTTCCAGTGTCAGGAGATTCCGTTTCCCAAAGCAATTTCCATTTTATGCTTCCAGTTTTTAACTTTGGGACTCTTCTTGCCTCCCCACAACAGATCAAGAGCACTGGCAACAAAAACCTTTTAATATCACTGTGGTCATTGATGGGATTTGTGCCAGTCAAGAGAAAAGACCTACTGGTATCAGTTCAATTTCACAAGTTTAGAGGAAGAATTCTCAAAAAACTAACAAAATAAAAACCCCAACCAAACACTTTCAAATGGCATCCCTGCAGTAATGATTGAAATAAAACCAGCTGTTTGAATATTCCTCTTTGTTTTGTTCTGTATTGACTGAGATGATTGCAAGATGCCAGACAGGAAAAAAGCATCATTAAAAGCTGCACACCAAAACTTGTGACTGCCTGCCCAGGAAGAAAGGTTTAATTCTTTTTGAAATTCACATCACCATTCCAAAAATTCAATCACCAAATCACCAAAAATCAGAACACCACCCAGAGCAGGACCATGAGGTTATGGTCCCAGCAGACACAAACCAGCATCACTGTGTTGATGAAAAGAAAATTATCAGTCTGTATTGTATCACCTGATTTTACAACAACAGAAAACAGTCAGTTGGTGTGTTTAGGGGTCATACATTTTGGAGCTACTTACCACTGAAAAATAGTGACAAGTAAGAATTTTAAGACTTAGCCCATGTCATCAGTGGCATTTAAAGCCCTTGCTCCTATTGAAATTAAAGTCTTCAGTGCTGTTTCCAAAAAGGATTAAAATGCAAAAGAAACAATCAGATAATTGGAAAATAATTACCAAGAACAAAGAAAAAGTATGCTACACCTAAAACTCTACCAAGAACAAAGAAAAAGTATGCTACACCTATCATGTAATTCATTCACAGTACAAAAGAAATTACATTTTAATGGTATTACAAATATTACATTTATTCAGTGTGTGATTTATTATTAAAACAGTAAAATGAAATATTCTGTTTAATCAAATGTATTCAAAGTAGCTTCCTTGGCTGAAAATGTAAAACCCAATTTTCTTTTTAGTTCTCCATGGAGATTCCCTCCCAGCCAGGGATTGTGCCTGTGCCCCATGGCGAGCCCTGCACATTCTGCATGGCAGCATGTCACCCTGTGCCCAGCAGCTCCTCACTATGCTCCTCTGCCCCTTGACCCAGCCTGGCAAGGGATCTTATTCCAAACCCACTGAGCTTCACAGAAAGACCTGCACTGATGTCTCTGAGCTCTGGACCATCCTTCTCCAAGCAGCAATAGCAATTAAAACATTCATTCAGACACCACTGATTCTGTAGCTTGAGTTTTCCATGCAGTTCAGCAGCCTTAAGAACCAATTCAACCATTTTTCATTTCAGAAGCCTATATTTTCTATGTAAATCAATAGTAAAAAGAGCTGAAAAACCTCTTTATTTACAAAACTCCAATATAGATTTGAAGAATTGCTGAGAATAAAAGCAGTTTTCAGACTTTCTTTACATTTTGGGAGTCATTTTCTAACAGCACTGATGCCAAAGACCAGGAGAGAGGGGTTTTTTTACTAATGTACACCTCAGCCAGTTCCAAGGAGCCAGTTTAGAGCAGCAGGAACAACACAGCCATGCCATTGTGGCATCCTAAACGAGTTCCCTCCAGAGCAGCAGCAGGAGGGAGGGCAGGCTCTCAAGGAGCTGTTCAGAGCTGATGCAGGGAGCTGTGGATGTGCCATGTGCTCAGGCAGGTTGCTCCTGTCAGTGTGAGCATGTCTTAATGCTCCCTTTGTCACAACCACCTGTTAAGTTATTCCTTTCATTCACCTTTTCCCTCCTCTGACTTTCCGTGGCCTTCAGCTGAGGCCAGCCCACTTCATTATTATTGATCTTATGTTCATTTTTCTATCTATATTCTCTGCAAGGATATGTTTCGTATTGTGAAAGGAGAAGTCTCGCTGATGGGCAAAAAGAAAATGAGGACTTTTAATTCTAGCTGAAAAACCTATCTACATCAATGCAAGATACTGAATTGTCATTCAACTGTTACCAAAGTCCTAGTAAACATCTGTAAAAGGCAGGTTTGGGGTTTTTTTAAAATTCTGTTAGTACCTTTCAATAGGGTGTTGTCGGGGGTTGAGAATTTCTTCCCATTCCTGTTACTAAGCAACAAATAGTTAGATGTTTAGAGCGATCAAGTCTTTTGTAAAAGACAAAAGCTGGGCTCTGGGCAGGGCACGGTAAGGGAAGAGCCAGCCCTGGGAACGCTCTCTCGTGGTTCGGATGCTGAGGAGAGAGGCTGCTCTCTCTTTGCTTTCCAGCTGCTACCAGAGCGAATCCAACTGTGCCCTGTTTCTCTTCTCTCCTGGCTGGGTGAGCTTTGATTCAACTTTTCTTCCCACTGGGAAGGGCGCGTTTCCCCGGGCTGCATTCCCTCGTGGCTGCTGCCGGGAGAGTCCGGCTGCCTCTGCTGCCTGCCCCCACCCTCTGCCGCACGAGACCGCAGCGTCTGCTGTGACTGCAGAAATCCTTGCTACCTTGCTGCTAGCCAGGAGGGAGCCAGTGCCTGACCCTGCCTCCCTGCTTTCTGCCGCTCCGAGCTGCCTGGCTGCCTGCTTTCTCAGCCTGCTTGCCATCATCCAGCTGCCTGAGGCTGACCTGACCCTGCGCCATAGCGCCACCTGCAGCCGCTCGGGAGTCATCGCACCTGCCCTGCCCGGCCAGGAGCTCAACAGCGCCCCTGCTGCTTGCAACAGTGATTACACCACACGGGAAAGGGCTTGGCAGCTCACAAGTTATCTGCTATTGGTTTTCTGGTTCTAGTTGTGGTTGCTATTATTATTATTGTTTGTTTATAGATACTAGTAAAGAACTGATATTCCTTTTTTCCCATACTTTTGCCTGAAAGCCCTTGATTTACAAAATTAAATAATTCGGAGGGAGGGAAAAAAGAAAAATCACATTCTCTGTTCTAAGGGAGGGTTCAACCTCTTCTGGGAGACACCTGTCTTTCAAACCAAGACAGGTGTTCAGTAAAAGTAAGAGCACATTGTACAAATTAAAAAGAAATAAAAAACCACAAGCAAGCAAACCAATACAAAACCCCCCAAAATAAAGCACATTTTATGGTTTCTCCTCAGTAAAATCTTTTCCAGGGACTTGGGGTTTAAAGATATTAGCTTGTTGTTACTTCAATAGACATTCTTTGTCAGCAATTTAAAATTTTGTTGTCTTAGAACGTAAGAGAAATGGATTGCTGGAGAGTTAATTTCAAAAACAAAATGAAAAACAGTGATACAAGAAATGAAAACCCTAAAGAACTAGAGAATAAAAAAGTAAGCAGATACCTTAATGCATAGTTTATTATACTGAATATTTTCCAAATGAAAGATTCAGATAATTAATGTTTTATTATTTTGGGAATAGCTAGGTGTAAATCAAAAGAATGAGCTACTGCATACCACATCAAGTCAGTTAATTTTCCACTAAAATAAAGTTAGTGATTTTAGGAGCAATGTGAAATCTGACTGTATTAACGACAATTTGGTTATCAAACTGTTTGAATTACATTTTGGTTGTAGTTGTTATGTGTATCCATTTGCACGTTGGTTTTACATGGTGCTTGCAATTGGTACTCCCCACAAAAGCCCCAAATGTCTCCTGTGGATGTTTCACCTGTCACAGCTCCACTCAAGCAGCAGGAGTCCCTGAGTGAGGAGGAAGATTCTCCCTGGTACTACCCAGTCATTTTTAATTTCCTTTCCTTCATGTTCTATTATACAAACACAGGAAACATAAATACTGCTTTCTACCCATCCCCACCTTCCAAGTCCCACTTGATTCGGCTACAGAAATCATCTTCCATACTTTATTTTCTAGTCCACCCTTTAAACTCACTGTACTGCAGCTGTTAGGGTGGCTGCTGCCTCCTGCTGTGGAAACCAGAGGAGCAGTACTAGAATTTAAATCCCTACTGGATAAATAAAAGCCATGCAATCTGACACTGATCATAAGAGTTCTTTGAGGACTCTGTAAAATAGACTTTCATGCACCAAACATCACTTTACTGGAAATTTTTCCTGGCAAGCAAAATAGACACATTACTGTCCTATATCCAAAGCTGTGCTCAGGGGAAGGTTCAGCCCTCATTTGACACATTAAGTCCTACAAAGTAATAAAGCAAATTGTCTTCCACTACAGTTTCAGAAAGAGGTAATGAGACTTCCTGGGAACTGACAGTCCCTATCCCATCCTTCCTGAATGATTCCAGGCTTTTCAGGTTGGATTAGCTAACTCTCCTCAAAGCCTACCCAGCTAAATTTTGGCATCTCTTTTTACTGGATCAAAGACAAAAATAAATGCTAGAGTGAAGTACAGCAGAGAAAGACATAATGGTTAAATATATTGAAAAGAAATGTAAATGTTATTTTTCATCTACTGAACCAGCTGATTCCAGTTCCATCAAACTCAGAGAAGCAGCACTCAGTGCTGGGTCATCATTGCAAAACATCCCCTTAGTAAAGTAGGTCATGTAGCAATAATCTGATGAAAAATTGATGACATTTGGGTTACAAAATAGCAAACATGTTAATTCAAAAGGTGAAGTACACCAGAGCTTGCCTGAATCCTAAGTAGTTCCCATCAACTCTAAGGAACCAGAGACCAAGTGGATTGCAGTTCCTGTTATCCTCTTCCTGCCTGTAATTCAATCCGTAGTCATGAGTTTCACCAAGAAAAACCACCAAGTTTTCTGCTCCTCTGCATTTCCTTGGATGGAAAAGGATGGCAAACCAGACCCTGGGGTTTGTTTATGCCACTAATACCATGTTATGCATGTCCTGTCCATGATCATGGTAAGAGAGAAACCATCCTTTGACCGCTGCTGCCCTTGTCTCTCTGCTCTGCTAACAGAAGTCTTTATTTTCTAGATATTGTGAGAGACGTGTTGGATATTTGCTTTCCTATAGAAAGCAATGGCAATCCCTACTTTTATATACACAGAACCCATATGAGATATAAGGTGTAAATATATTTTGTCCCCAGAAACTGATTTTTTTCCTCTACTCAATTCTTGTTTTTCTCGTATATATAGTCAACAATGGTTTTTCTTCCCTGTTTGTTCTCTTTTTTTTCCCCTCTCTCTCTCTGTCTGTTTTGGCATAGTAAGTCTCTTCATCAATTTAGCCTCAATAATATATAAGTCTGAAAAACCTGATACCACAGATGGCCATGTTTTGGCTTTTGTGATAAGAGAGCCTCCTAAGCCTCATTTTAAAAGGATCTTTCTTAATGAATTTTGTAGCTTATGGTTTTCATGCAGTGCTTTTCTTTCACTGTTATAACAAATGCTTGTCAGTAAGGGGAATTTGACGCTGAATCCTTGATAATGCCCTTTATTCTGCAGTCCTGTACAGATTTGGAGTAATCCACTTCTGCATTTGTTCAATTAATGCTACTATGCATTTCATGCTGGTCCTCCAGTCATCTTAAGCTCCTCAATGAAAGAACAGGAGCTTAATTTTCTATTGCCTTAGGATTTGAAGGTTTATACATGAAAGATAAAGACTTAATCCTGGTTGATCAGTTTAGTGGAAACAGTATTTCTTTACATTATCTCAATCCCATAATTCCCGCAGTTCGAAAAAATATCCAAATCATGGTTTAGCCTGAAGTTGTGGCAAAATACAAGAGGTACATGTACATTTTGCATAAAAATAGGTGAACAAGTGTTTGCTGAATGGCAGAGCTTGGTGAGGTTTTGCTTTGCTAAAGGTAGTGTTTGTCCAGGAACAACGTAAATTTTGCAGATACAGATAGATATAGATATTATTTATTTATTTACTGGAGGTTGGGAGAACATGTTTGAACATTCTGGCTTGAGTCTATTCCCCAGCAGAGAACACAATTTTTGCAGTTAATGCACCAACACTGTGTTCAGTGTCATTCCACATTATTCCATCTGCATCCCATGACAGCTGTGCCTATGGGGATGAAACCAAATCCTACTGAAGGCAGCAGCAGCACTTGCAGGGATCAGGAGAAGTTCTGTGCCAGTTCCATGATGAAATGAAGCAACACTGCCACCTCTTCTGTGATCTATATCGCAGAACTGCTTCTGACTTCCCTGTGCCTCCCAGTGACAAACAGCTGCTCAGGAACAGCAAGAACAGGTTCTTACAACTGAGCTACAGAGGGTACAGCACAGTGGTAAAGTTTCAGCAAAGTAATACACAAACCAGAAAGGAGATTTGTGACTTTGTGTTTCAAGTTAAGATATAGCAGGGCACTTTCTCCTTAAAAGGTTGCTTCTGTGTGCCATTGATTTTGCAGTTTATTATTAAAGTGTCTTACAAGAGAAATGGCAACCAGATTTGACACTGGGAGACATATTAATGGCATAAAACCTTGGAAAAATGGGCACTCTGATAGTTATTAATCAGACTGAGCCATGGCATGTGCCTCCCCTTGCTCCCCTTTGCTTTGACAAAGAAGCAAATCGTCTGGCATCTCCAACTCATTTTAACAGTTCCACAGCTGCAGATTTCCTTCTGCTCATGAAACAAACTGCTTCTTCCAGAACTGTCACTCTGGTTCCCAAGCAGCACTTACTACTTCATGACTCTACAATAGCATAATACATTAAAAAGTAGTAAAAACTTGTTCCTTTAAGAAAAAAATACAAAAAGTTACGTTCCTGTTGTGAGCTGTGATTATTTCTAATCAAGGTCTCTGGAGGAGGAGGAGGAGGAGGACATGGCATTTAAGCCAGTTGAGCCCCTCTATTCTAAGAGGCTAATTCCTAATAGCATTGAGGGGGGAAATTGATTCTTTTGATCTTGTATTTTAATCTTAAATTTTAATTTGAACCATAAAACTTTAATAACTGTCCTCTAGGTTTCAAAGAGAACAGTACTAAGTATTTTCTGCGCACTGTGTATTACACATGTAAAGCCAGATTCCTTTGTATCTGCAGGAACTGTGAGGGCTGCTTATTAAATTAGTAATGACCAGAAGTCAATGGCTTTCAACCCCTCGGAGTGCCTGTTGTATCTTAAGCCAAGAAAAATAAAATCACTGTTGTCCATGTAGAGTCCTTATTTGCATAAGCATCATGGCATTTAAAAATAATTATGCATATTGACTTCATATGGGATTTGGAAAAAAAGCAGGATTTCCCTAATGAAACTTACCAGTTTCCACAAGGTTGAAATGCAAAGTAATTACTTGTGTCCTTCCAAGATCTAAAAACCTGATAATTAATTTTATATGGTACAAAGAAACAAGTACCAGCTGGTGTAATAATTTCAACATACAGCTGGTAAGCAACAAATTCTGTGATATGAGCCCAAGAGGAGAGAAAGCAAGTTCTGCTAAAAGGCAATTATTGTAACCTGAGCAGTTGTCATGGCATACTTAGAAATGACCAACAGCGCTATTTTGTAAATCAGAGGTGTAATTTTTACCTGAGCAGGAAGGGAAAACTGTACTTAAGTTCTTCTGGCAGAATAACTTGATAAATTGCAATAATTTATGGACCAGGTAACTTGGCTCAATGTGCCACAGGACAGAGGGTACCTGTGAGTGTGCTGCTTCCTGCAGCATTCCCAGCTTACATCAGCTTACAGACCCAGACAGCACCTCTGGCTTTTTCCACTTTCAAACATTATTCCCACTAATGGTATAATTACCCAGAATAGAAGCAACCACGGAAGAAGTCAAACTCTGCTTCATTTTACAGTATCAGCTGTTTGCCTACAGTTCTTAGTTTAAAAGGCCAGGAGGGTTTCCAGTGTTTGCAAAATGTACTACTATAGGGAGGTTAAGGCTAAAAAGAAAGATAATTTTGAGGTAATGAAGACCTCTTTCATTTCAAATTCCCTTTAATGTAGTTTCTATTCATGAAGCAATAGCCTTGCATGTTCCAGGCAATAAAAAGTGGGGAGAAAGGACTTTTTGGTAAATGGTTATACCCCTGTATGCTATTTTTAAATCAAATTTTCTTGTGTACAAGGTAGGACAGCCTTATAGAAGGCTCAGACTTCCGCCAAATTCAGCAAGTGTGATTAATGGCAATTTTTACCCAAAACCATGCATTTTTTCTGTTTGTTGCTTAATGTACAATTGGAAAAAAATACTTATAGCGTGTCAACCAGGGTGAAGAATGACATACAAAGACATTACTGAGCCTTCGCATTGCTCTATCTCCTGTCTGTGCCTCTACTACATCCCCAGCACAGCCCTTTGCTTAGCGCCAGGAACACCACTGCCCTCATTCCAGCATCCTGGGGTCAGTTTTATAGAGGTCAGCATGCAGAACAACACTATGGCTGCACCTTCTCATCTCCTCCAGCCTCAGGGCAGCTCAAACCTTGCCTTGTTACCCACAGCACTGTGAGCATTAATGCATAAAGCTGCTGGAATGGTACTGCAGGGACACCAGAGCTTGCATACAAAGAACTGAGTCTAAGGCTGAATGAAGGCATCTTTGAATTAAAAGCATCCACTTCGAATAAGAAGTTTAAATTAATCTGTTGTTTTTTATAGTTCTGCAAATAAAGATGGCTATTGCTGAAGCAGAAGAGTTTACTTAACTGCTGTTATGAGATATAACATATATATATTCATTTAAATATGTAGTATTGAGAGCCTTTTTTCTAAATCCTTCTCATGGCTCTCCCTTTGGATGTCTAGGCAGAAAATACCAAGAAGGGAAATTTGTAACACATTGTAAGATGATCTTTGAGAACAGAACACACTGTGCATTGTCAGGAGCTGAAAAATGTTGTTAACTTTGGTGATTAGTTTACCTGATTCACAGCCCTAGTGAAATGGCATCATTGGTAGGAGGCCTATTAAAAAAGCAGACTGTAGCTGATACCCTCCCTACACACACACACTCCTCAAGGTGCTACCCACACCTGCTGAGAAACATGAGGGGATTTGGCATGAGCATTTCACTGAATCCAAGGGGGATTTCTGAGAGGTACCTTTACACACACAGATACAGGTGTACACAGCTCTGTGTGTGTGTGAATTGATCATGGTATGAATACTGTTATCATGAATCTGCAATTAAGTCATACTAATAATTGTAGTAAATCCTACTGAATCAGTTTTTAAATGTTAAATTAGTCAGTGTGTAAGTGCTGCTAAATCCCTTTGAATACTTACCTTTTGTATCCATGTCCTTTGCACCCTCACCCTTTTTCAGGCCCAGTCTCCACACAAACCATTCCAAACTGATTCCAATCCTACTTTCCTATGTATGAGTCATCTATGCACTAAGAAATAGATTGAACCTTGCCACTGAAGTCTGTTAAACTGCACTTCCACAAATTTACACTGAAACCTGTTTTTTGCTACTACCTGTGACAGTGATTCTTTAAGGGCTGCAGATAGGACGGGAATGTCTAAGTAGGGAAACACTGAAACACCAAGCAAGACCTCCGAGGGAGAGAACAACTGTTGATGTAAGATAACAGACAAAGACAAGTTTCCAGTTGTAAAGCAGTAACTGAGAACAGGTAGGATTGTGTAAAATATTAATTGGTCAATTCCACCACAGCCATCAGCAGAACTCCTTTGCTCTGGCTCTCCCCTACCTGTGTTCTGTGCATTGTGACAGACTGGCTGTGCACTGACAGAACACCTGCCTGCACAGGAAAGGTTTCCAAATTCAAAGCTTGTCAAAAGCATCAGTTATTGCCTGCACACATTTGATTTTTTTCTGTCAAAATCTTGGGCTGATGTACGTTACCTGGTGCTGTGCAACACTCACATGAAAGCTGTCACTGATTTTCTACCTTCTCTAATGCTGATTTAATTATATTATATTTAAGAACGTGCAGCTAACATACACAAAACAATTACATATTAATTAATTTCATCAAATTCCATTATCAGGAAAATAGCTGTTAGTTTTAACCAGCTTCAGATAGGAATTCTGTATTTCTAGGGTAAAACACTGCCTTTTTTTTTTTTTCCTGCAGGCATTCACACAGAGAGCATTTTAATTTTCCACACTATAGCTATGTTGACCTTCCAGACTTTGCAAACTAAAGTATTTATGATCCCAGAGTTTCTTTATGGTATTGTTTCAATATTTTTGTAACATTTGTATTTCTTGCTGATGTTTTTGGCATTAAAAATCACTCAAGCTCTGCTGCAATATAATGATATTCACTGAACCATAGTATGGAAAGATAATTCAGTTCAGGGAGGTTGTTCTAGCTCATCATGTACACAAAGGCTTGAAAGAAAATGCAGAGGATTCTCCGTTCTTGACATGTGCACTATTCAATCTCTCCTAAAAAAAATAACGTGACACAGAGAAGACTTCACTTACATATCAAAATGTGCAGCTTTTGTCTGCAGAGCCAGCCAAGCAAAACAAGTATCCAAAATGCACACATAAAAACCCCTTTCATGGTCTTCCCAGAAACATACTGTCTTTTACATTCAATTGATCATGAAAAACTCAAGTAGGTAAGAGCCTCCTTTTTCTTTTCTTCCAGTAGCAGAGCCTGTCACCCATTAATTCATCGCATCTCAAAATATTATAAAGCAAGTCACAAAATGTCACCGTGTTAGTTTTCCTACAGGCTATGCTGTGCCTTACATTTATCCCCATTTTCTTTTTCTTACATTCCTATTATCTGTTCCCTCTTTTGTCTTTTTCTTATCTTGTCAGTGGCCTTTAATGGCAGAGGTGAAGCTCACGTGGAGGAAGACATTTCTGCCTCACCTTGACCATTCTGATGCTTCGAAAAAGCTGTGACTCGACAAACTTCATTCATAGTCTCTCCCAAAGCTGACAGTTTTGCAAACTCCAAGGGAACCAATGTCAGAAAATCAGACATAGATCTCTGCTTTCTCAGGCTGGAAAGCCACTTCCACCTTCAATATCCACAGCTTGAGATGCTCAATGGTATGTTTATTTAATCCAGGCTTTCCAGTGTTTTAATAATCTCTGAAATGAGAGCACATGAATGCAGAGATCTCCTCTTTTGGCATTAAGTGCTAAGCAGCCAATTTGGAGTTTACAGTGCTATGAGGCACAAACTTGACCCTTCATAGCAGTGAACCCTTTCTGTTGACTGAACACCTGGTCACAGCAGCAATCTCTGGATTTCTGAACAATGCTAGGATATGAAGTGCATGATGAATAGTCCGGAATATTTCGAAAGACAATTAAATAATCCATAAGGATTACAACATAACATAATGAGTTCATATAACTTATTGCTGTGATGCATAATATGAAAAGCAGATAGCAAAACTTAGCTGAGCTTGGATCCTAAACTGTCATTCTGTTGTACACAGGATGCTTTCAACAGAATTTCTCCATAAGAACCAAGTTTCAGTGAGAACCTTCACTGCCCCCCATAGACAGCATGTCTAAAATAAAAGAGCTCAGAAACAAGGGTTGAGAACTATTTTAGACCCCTGTGTTATTCATTACACTTTATAATGTTAATATGTTCTATTTCTGAAATATAAATTGATATACAAGAATAGGCTCAGCGACCCACTGAGTGCAAGAAGTCAGATAGAGTATTTGCAACATTTTAAGTCATTAAAAATGGACTCAGCCCTAAAATAGATCTCTATTTTTAAGGTTTTCTGTGAGACATTTAATTAAGTTCTCATCACAATTCAAAAATTTTAATGAAAAATATAATCATAATGCTGGATTCCGAAACTCTTCAAAGGAAGTTGATATATTTATGAATAAGGTTCTGTCATAGCAAGCAGAAGAAACACTATATGCCAGGGTTTTTTATTTCTTTTTTCTATCCCAGTCAAGCATGATTTTCTCATGCATTATGATTGCAAAAGTAGTTAATACATTACAGATAATTTCCATTTCACCTCATGAGTTTTTTGTAGATAAATTTTGTAAAATTTACAGAATCCTATAAATTTGCAAAATTAGCTGTTCAGCTACCAGTCTGAAATAAGCTGCCAGGAGCCTTAGCTTATTTTGAAACTAGATACAGATATTTACTAGGGTACAAATATTTGCCTTTTTTTTTTTTTGGTTGGTTGGTTTGTTTTTAAAGCCTGGAGATAGAATAACATTTGTTGAATGTGTGCTATGAATAGTCAGCGTTTTACATATACATACCACACACAAAAAGTGATTTTTACTCTAAGTACCATAAAATATCACTGTGGGGAAATTCCACCAGCCATAATGCTCAAAACTCCTTCATAAATATATGTAAAACATATATATGTTTTTTTAAATAGCTTCACTTCCTACATTCATGATTTTCTGATTCCATTTAATAAGTGGGCTTCTTATACCTGCTATAAGAGAGAACCCGGAAAACAAATCTCCATAAATTATTGCATATATTTGTTGAACATCCAGGTTTTAAAATAATTTTTTATTTTAGGGAGACGTGAGCCCCCATTTTTGAACTTTTGACATTGATCACACTGCAGATGACACCTGCTTTGTTCTAAAGGGTGTCTGTGCTGAGGAGACAACCAGCTCCTTCTTAAGAAGCTTCCACTTGCATTAAGCAATATTGTTCCAAAAATTAACCTGAGAAAGTCATCATGAATTTGCATTCAAACTACATTTTACTTTGTTCTAAGGCTCTGTTTCAAATCTGAGTGTTGGTTTTCATCCATATCTTCTGCAAGTCCTCTTGGAATCTGTCTTGGATTGATGATATGATAATCCTTTATCCCCTATCGTTGGCTTATATGCCCAAGAAAGAAAAAAATGTGTAAAAATGTGTGGTCCTGTCTCTTTAACTGCACCCAGCCGCAGAGAGAAACGCGGGCTGTTTTGAAAACATTTTCTCCAAGCCTTGCTCCGGGGGAGGATTCGTCGCCCGGCAGAGACTGCGTGCTGGACGGGGGTCGGAGTGAGCTCTGTTCCCGTTTTTTCCATTCTTCTTCTTTTTTCCTCGTTTGGACCCCTTCTCTTCGATCTGCTTTGCCACCCGGAGACCCAGGAGGGCCAGAGGACAGCAGAGCTCTCCAGGGAGCTCCACCCGGCCCCGGGTGGGGGGCGAGGAGGAGAGGGACTGCGTCTGAGAAAAGGACTTTTTAATCAGGTTGAATAACTGCCTTTCACCTTGTTTTTTTTCCCCTTCCCCTGTGCCTTGTAGGGCACTCTGCGTGGTTTTGTTAAATAAATAGTTTTTTCTTCACTTCCATGTAAGAGGTTCAGTTGTGGGTGGGGGAGGGGGTGTCGGGGCCCTTCGCTCTCGGAGGAGAGAGTCTTATCATTAACCCGGGACAGGGTTAAGCAGAAAGGACCATCTTCTTTACCAACTGGAATCTCAATAAATCTAATCCTGCTTTTAACTGGCTGCACAAGAGCTGCATCTTCACTTGCAAATGCATAAGACCAATGAAGTCCTATGGACAAAATTCTGAGCTCAAAGAAATCACTGGAAAAAGAATGGCTCAAGTGCCAGTCTGTATTTCAGTTTTCCAGCTGGGATTTGCTTGGCTTATCATTTACTGTAGCACAGTGAAAAATGGTATTTATTATGTGGAGAAGTAAGATTGCTTTTGTTTCATAAACTTGGCTTTGTCACAACTATGTACCCCTTGCTTATGAGTAAGATTGCAAAGAGACCTGTCGCTGTTGAGCAGCTAGCAGAGTAAGGAAGTCAGTTCTCAGTGGCAAGAAGGAATGACCTTTATTGTTTTGATTTCATCATATATATAGAGTTTTCAAAAGTCACCCAGATTGGTCGGTCAGAAGCCTTCCCCCAGGCCTGATTGGCCAGGCCTGCACCGTCCAAGTTCTGGGACACTGTTCCAATAACATCCAAATTTTATCTTTATTTATAAAACACAAGAAGAATTCTCATGGGAGAAGCCTGTGCTAGCCACAGAGACCATCAAGTTCAGCAGCACCAGCAAATGCAAGTTATTATTTTCAGACTGAAAACTTGTGTCTTCTTTTAATATATTTCAAATAATGTCCACTTTTATGATTACAACAGGAAGAACTAATCACTGGTTGACATTTTTATCCAAGGGGATTCTGGGGACTAACAATTTGCTGAAAAGTCTATAGCTTCTATCCAAATTTTTCTGTAGGATAATTGGTGTTCACTGTGACTTTGGGAATCTACCTTCTATCTTAAGAAACATGTATGGAGCTGTTAATCACACATCTCTATCTTCACCTATCTAAGAAGATAACTTCTTAGATAGGGATCCTTTCTTAGGATAAGAAAATTTCAGTTATCTTAAAATTCTCTAAATTTCTACAGTGCGACCATTCGTGAAATTCACCTGTATGAAGGAAACTGCTGACTGCGACCAGAACACAAAGGAATTATCTTATCCAGCAAAAATGTACACCTTGTGTATCATTTTCTTGAATTCTTAAATCTCTCAACTACTTTGGAGTACTTGTACTATGGAGTGCCATGGAGTACCAAACTGCTTTGCATTTGTACTTAAAAATCGAAATTTGTGCCTATCTAATGACACTGATCTCCAGTCCAAGACCTGCTGACAGGATTCTGGTACAGGCAGAGTCTGAAAACCACTTATGCCAATACACTCACCCAACAGGAGTAATTTTAAGACTAATGCAAAAAGACAGAACAGTACTTCCAAGACAGTAATTCCATGGTTTAAGTGATCTTTCAACAAGGTTTTCATAACCTCATAGCACAACTGATGCCCAGTTTCCACGTATTTTTTGGGAAACACTAAGTGAAAGAAAATCACCATTTCAACGGGCCAGGTGAATACACAGCCTTACTGGATCTCAGTAGATACCGTTTTAATTTGGACAAAAAAAGGGGCTAAAAACTCATCCTTTCATAAGGTTTAATCTGAATACCTGCTCCTTGTATTTCTATGCTGGGAGGTATTTATATTATCTATTCAGCACTACACTAACCATCAGGCTGACTGTTCCCTGCAGCTCTGCTGACTCAAAATAATGACTTCGAGGGGAGGTCTAATGACAGAACAAGGGGCAATTACAGACCCAGCATGAGCCTTGGAATAACTGTGTGATGTATTTTGTGCAGTTGATTGACCCTGTGCTCAGGTTCATTTGGGCTCTGCTGCTATAAATCTGGCCTGTGCCTGAAGGTATATGGCTTGTTAATCTCAATATAAGAAGACAGAACAGATTAGATCAAATCAGATCATTCAGATGAAAGAAAAGCTGCTCCAGTGCTGGGACAATAAATGATAGCAAAAATATATGACTGTGAAAGCAAATATTCCTTTGCCTACTGACAGTAAGATCTGAGGTTCTAACAACAGATTATTCAGCCATTTTTAAAGTTGATCTCCATGTATCAAAAAAAGAGAATACCATTTTTTTTTTCCTTAGATATTGGAAAAGACTATCAGGAATCTTAAATGGTCAGAATAAATAAATTTATTAAGAAAAAAGCTCCCATGATAATTGGTCTATGAACCAAGGGCAAAACCAATCAGACTATGTCCCTTCATGTTCTTGTCTCTCTCAAATCCAGCCCTGCTGTAGTTGCTCAAAACAGAAGAGCTTTTTTCATAACTTCTCATAATCCCAAATCCAATAATTGCTATTAAAAGAACCGAGAAGAGGAAACTGTATGTGTTTTCTCCCATCAATATTAGTATTTGTCATCAAATCAACTACAGTTCTCCAATGTTAATTTGGAAAAAAAATCAACAACACAAGGAGACAATGTTTCTGAATATTTCTCAAGCACTTTTCTCAGAAACAAGGCTTGGATTTTAAACTGGTTTAAAACTAGTGATCCTCAGTGGAGCCTTTTTACAAGTAGTTCCACTCATCTGTCTTTTTAAAAGCACTGGACTGAGGCATCGTGCACCTGCTCAGAATGGAAGCTCCAGTTCTCTTCAGTTGCTGACTGCTGCAATGCAAGACAGCAGTGACTAATTTGAGGCTGGAAATGGGTAAAAGGCAGATGTTTCACCTTGTACAACTTGCACATGAATTAAGAAGATATACAGAGAGAAGGTTCCAAAACATCCCACAGCTCTGCTCAGTGTCAGACACAGCAGCACGAGAAGAGATTTCTCTTGTTCTCAAACATTACTGTTGTTTCTGGGAAGCAATCTGTCAGGGGATGAACACCTTGGAAACACCAGGAATCAGCTCCAAGGCACCTTCCCAGCCCTGCAGAGGGATTTCAGAACAGCCATGGCACCCTGGCACCACTGCCCCTGGACTGACAAGGATGTCCCTTTCCCTTTCAATGATTCAATGGCCCAAAGGAAAGGAATAGATACATCTTTTCATCCCATTTTTCCCCCCCAAGCTTTTGCTCTAACAGCTTCAACAAAGTAAAAAAAAAAAATTACTTTTGAGACTGTCTGCAGAAGATTAATTTGCTCACTGATCATTTTGCACAAGTAATTAGTCACAATTGCTACAAGGAGGGGAGAAGGAAAAAGACATAGAAAGCAGATAAAAGAAACAAACCATAACAAATTCCAAAAAGTCTCTGTAAATGTCAAAAGCTTGTCAGTCTTATAATTGCCTATGTAAATATCCAGGTTTTATTCCTAGTGGCTTAACAACTTCCATTTAAATAGGAAATAGCTGAATATATAATAATTGCTTGTTCATTTTACATGCACTATAGTTCATTAAAATAAAACCCATACTCGGCTGGATATCCGGTACTTAACAGTGATTTTATAGCACATGTAGATGTTGATAAATTAGGTTAACAAAAACTGACTGAGGGTATATTCTAAAGTCTATTGGAATTTTAGCTTCTACCTTTAATTGTGCCAGTGGCAACTAAGAGTAAATATACTACAGATTTAAGATGGAGAAAGCATTATATTTTCAAGCGTTGCTTAGATATGTAAGAATAACCCCAACAGTCTTTTCCAACACTTAGGCAGCTCGCTCCTGCAGAAAACAGGAATATAACACAGATTTGTACAATCACTGGGCATAGTAAATTTTTTTCAATTCCTTCAGCAAATGACATCTTTCACCAAATAGTTAGCAGGAAAAAAACAAACAAACAAACCAAAAAGCATTGCAATTACAAATATAAAACACTAGCTCTGTTAAATAAGTGGAAGTGACATTACCAATATTAATGTGGCCAAGATACATTTGAATACAGATTTAAATAACTGCAACTTGAAACTGAAAGTTTCTGTTGTCTCCATGGCAATTGAATTCTTTTCCTCTTTGCTCTCCCACCTCCAATACTTCAAACCCTTTTTCTTCAGCTAGAGCTTTCCCGTTCCTCAGGGAAGGGTGGATGGGTCCATGTCACAATCCCACACCTACACCTGTCCTTTCCCTCAGAACCCTGCACGGAGCCCCAGAGAACAACCAAGGATAAAAAGCTGATAGAAAGCAAATGCTGTTACTTCAGTACCTCAAATAAATGCCTCAGGTTAAGAGATCTGGTACTGGGGAGGAGATTCTTAAGGATCCAGGCTTTGGTCAGGTAGGCAGAACCCTTTTCTGCCTTCTGCATTTATCTCTGTAGCCTTGCACACAACACAGAGGCCATTACGTCTGTATTTGAAATACTTTCTTGCACATCACCTTCCTTTTCTAAATCTAAAATATTTGGCTCTTTGTTATACCCACTGCAAAATATACATAAGTTGTCAATTAATTTGACTCGTAGGCATAGACCTAAATAATTCAAAAAGGAATTTTTTCTTTGGAGCAAACAAAACAGTCCAGCCCAGACATAATTCTATCAAAACAAGAAAAACTACATAAAATAAATCCACAAAACAAAGCAAAACAAACCCCCACCCAAGCAAGTAGGCTACAGTCTTGTAAAAACACAATTCAAGTGTATCTGAGACTTCTGATTAATGTCTACAGTAACACTATAGCTATATTGGTGGGATACAGAGTCTGGATTTGAGATTCGATGCCAACAGAATAAATGTGAGCACCAAGTCTGACACTCACAACATCTATGAAGTTTTTCACACGCTCATTACTCCGCCAGTGATCTGACACACCACTGACACACTGTCCTGTCATGGCCTAAGCAGAAGATAGTGAGGGCGGGGGACTTGCAGGAGGTCTCATCTTTTCCTCCCAGAAAGGAAATGGCAGAAAGAGGCGGGTTTTCATAAAACTCAGGCTTGTATAAAAGTACATTTGTTCAAAAGTGGAGTGATGCATGGGTTCAGAGCCTCTTGGGGAAATCATCATTACAGAGGTGGGATGTACAGTGACATCTAAAAATAACACAGCTTTGGTGTCAGATGCAACCCCTCTTTCTGAAATCTGTCCCTGCTTTGATTTCAAGAGAAAACATTAAGATCCTCAAAGACCTCTCTCCTGAGCTAAAGAAAATCTCCATTATCATTTGGCAGCAAGAGATTTGACATTCTCTCTGCATGTTCCTGCTGCTGGAGGGCATGAACATTAGACCTGCAAGCAAAACACACGTATGCAGAAAGGCAGTAACAAAAAGTGCACTGAAGGGAGAAGTTGGATTTTTACCAAATCTCTCATGACCTTTTTTGATATATCCACAAAAATTTTTATTTAAAAGTTGAGGGGGCGGGGGGGGGGGGGGTTGGCGGAATTCCAATCCTATCTCAATTAAAATATTCCCTGCAAGGTATGCGACCTCATTTGTTGTTTCAAAGGATGACTGGAAGAGCACTAAAAGGCAGAAGGTATTATCAGGGCAATGACCTGTCTGATGCTTTATAGATTCACAACAAAGCAGCTTTATTGATATGATTTTAAAGAGCTCTCAGGGGCACAAAATGCAGTTGCTATAGGAATAAATAGCAGACATCCCTTTGAGAACAACAGATGGCATCCAAGGTGACTCATCTCCCAAACAGGTAAGCGCTCACTTTCACTTATTTGTAAATAGCCATCATTTATCCTGGTCTGTTCAGAGGGCCCCAGTGGTGTCACCTGCATCAACAACTGAAAGAAACGGATGACAAAAATAAAATGCAAAAGTGCAAGTTTAACTTCTTTTGCCCCTCAGCATATCTGAGACCTGAAGTGCTACATAAAGAAACCTGTGAAAATAAAAAGTAATGGTACTCTTGATAAAAATTATGCATTCCAGTAGATTCTGAATACAGCATAGGGGAATCCTAATGTCCTCTCTTTACTGCTGAGATTCTAGTATAAAAAGAACTTACCTCATCAGAACATCTGGCTAAAAACAAGTTTTGTAAGTAGCCTGGATATCAAGAATGAGCATTAGCAGCTTAAGTGGAGATGCACAGCTGCAAGTTGCTTATTAAAATGCTTTATCATTCTTTAAGTCCCAGTGGCAAAATCAGAGGAGCTGAAGACCTTTCAGGCTGTTCATAGAAAGTGGTTCACAATCAGCATTAGAGGCAACTCAATTAAAGAGAAATCATGTCTCAACTACCACCAAAAAAAAAAAAAAAAAGACAAAACGAATTATCAGATTACAATGCTTAGTTTCTCTGTTGTCACCTCTTCAGTCCTGAAAATGCAGGACAAACATTACCTCCCATAAGATTTTTCTTCCTAAAAGTATTGAAAGAGAATCAAGGAAAGGAAGGAAGAGAAAGGGTTGGGACTATTAACTCAATTTTGCAAACAAAAGGAATTTCTTTGGCTGCAATTATAAACAGCTTCAAATTGCTACTCCCATTTGTACAGTTCATGGAGGTTTTGTTTGAAGTTGATGCAGATATCCTTCAGTTATCTCAAGCCTATCAAGCAAGGCCATTTATACTTGATTTGGCATTCAGGTTGCATGTCTGGGAGGAATGAGAACAGAAACAGTGTTGATCTCTCCTCCCATTAAAGGGTTTCCACAGAAACACATTCTCACCATTCTGTGCCATGGTCACGCAGAAAGCCACAGAGACCAACCCAAGAGGAAAAACTGGGCAGTTTCACCAGGCTCCACCAGGAAAAAAGAGTATTCAGTGCTGTCTGTCTGGGAGCATCACTGAAATTTGCAGGAGCAAGAATGGACCCACAAACAGATGTTTCCCCACTGTGAAAGCTAACATCACACAGAGCTCCCTCATCATGGCCAAGCTGCACCTCCATGGCCACTGTGCAAGATGACTCTCTGATGTCCTATTTTTGGTTAAATAAAGCTATTTCCTAAGGACCTCTCAAGTGTTCATTTCTCAAATTACAGCAGCATGAAAAGAAACATCACCATTTACAGTGAAGAGAAGGACTGGTGGTGTTGTGGACTTTCTGAGAACTAACACAGGACTTCCTTCAGCAGATGAATATTGCCCTCACAACAGCACCACAGCCAGCAGCAGAGCAGTCAAGATTTCAGAGAAGCATCACCCAGCCATCAGCAGTGCTACCACACTGCTAAGCCACCCTCCAAATTTAAGCCCCTCTCTTTGCTTTTTGTAAAATTTCTGAACAGGGAAGGACTAGAAAAGCTACTATGAACAAAAGAAGCAATAAGAAAAGATCTGCTTTTCCTTAACAAATTGTTAAAGAGAGCCGAAAAATGCTCCTAGTTTACCAATATGAAGATGTATTTTGGTGATAAGTTTTCATACTGCAGACAACATCTCCTACCCTCCATCCAAAATGGTATTCATGAAATATTAGCATTCAAATTCATCTGTCAAAATGATTGTTGATGTAGTATAGAAGGGCTATATTATCATCTGCTCTGCAGTTTGCCTCAGAGTAATCTTGATTCAGATATTTACATAACCAAAGATTATGACATCCTTTCCAGCCCTTTTGATGTGTCTGTCAGCAAGATGTCAATCAGATTAATTCTAGCTAGATTCTTCCCTGATACCCAAGAATAGCTGTGAGGCATGAAGCAGTCATTTTGCCAAGGAGAAAGTTTGTTTTCCAAAAAAGACGCCTGACAAATCATTTGAAGCAGAAAACACATTTACACAAGTGAAAAATGTGCACTTTGTTATCCTTGAGGCCCACAGCATAGTGGATTTGAAGTCAAGCGTGACCATTGGTAGAAATATCTTTAAGAATCCCTTAAAAGCACTGAAATATATCCTATGTCTTACATCAAATATGTTATTTTTTTTATTGCTACTCCTTTTAATATTGGGACAGATGCAAACTGGGGAGAACTATATGCTAAAGGACATAGAATTTGCCAATATTCAGACAAATCTTTCAAGGTTCAACAATTTCCAGAAAGTGTTGAGACTTGTCAAGGTTCACAGGCTACACAACTTAAATCTCCATAAGGTCCTCCCTAACCCCCCAAACTTTACATCTATTTTGCTTAAAACTCTCCTTCCTCCTCAGTAAAAGGAATGAAACAGAGATTGTTGACACTGTTGAAAATTGTCTTCTAACTTTCCACAACTAATTCAGGTGACAGAATGAGCAAAGAGACTTGTTCTTTATCAACATTAAGGCGTTTCAACGTTAAGTGAAACTAGATGGTGACAGAAAAGGAAATTCTCATAAACATCAATATCCAAGCACAGAATGAATTGACATAGAGTAATTCTCTAAGACCTTACAGCACAAGATATAAAAAAATATTCACAGAGAATATATTTGTGTTTAAGTTAATGCTGGAGGAAAGATTAATGAGTGAATAATAGAAAAATGTCCAGAAGGACAGATTGAAGGACCAGATAGAAAGAGAAGAAATGCAGTAAAAGAAGGACTGGCATCTTACACATTAACAAGAAGAAATAAGAAAAAAGGCAATGCAGCAGGTTAACTAACAAAGACCTAGATGCAAATCCCAAACTAGGACTCTAGACGAGACCAGATGAAGAATCGAATAACTCATGAGAATTCCTCCAAGCCTTTCATGCACCTGTTCCTGCTGATAGGTGAGTAAATGGGGTGCTCCTTACTATCAAAGGCTGGAAATTACAGACTAGTGGTGGAAGTCAATTTGATTTACAAACATTCTCACAGCTGAGCTTTACAATCCCAAATATGTTACATTTTCCAGATTGCTTTGCAAAACTTCAAGTTCTTGCAGAAAACATGTGTCCTTTTTGTCTAACATCTCTCAGTGCCAGGAAGAGGTTACTGAGCAATGATATAGCAGATAGAGGACATGTGCTGACCTTGTTTGTCCATTGATAAATATATCATAGTAGAGAAAAACTCTAAGTCTACAAAAGCCCAAGTTCAATATCATCTCAAGCATTCTTGCCCTCAGAATACAGTAACTACTGTCATTTCCAATCACCTGTTGGCTCAATTGTCAGGTTTAAATCCTCCTCCATAATTTTAAAGCTTTTTTCTCCATTGTACAGCACCTGACATTATATGAATCACACAGATGAAAGACAAAGGTATCTGACTGATATTAAATGCTGTCACTCAGCTGGGGCTGGGTGGATGCCAACTGGTCAAATTCTCCAAAATCTTTTAACAGATGCTGGGGCTATTCCAGTTATTATTTCAATTTTACACTCTTCCTATCTATATTGACAGCTGGTTTTGACAGTCTGCTCTCTTCTCAGCTCTCGTGTCAATCTCAGACACATAATAGCTGGATAAGAGCTTAAACAATAGTGATTAGATCAGGGAGAAGAGGAAGCATGGTGACAATAAAAAATAAGATGCTTCAGTAAACTTCAAACTCTTCAGAAGAGAAGAGGAGGAATTTCATCAGAGCTTGGGGGTAACTTGTTGGGCTTGTGGGCTTTTTAAAAATCACATTCATACTAATTTCCATGAAAGAGTTTCACTGAACAATTCTATCTTCACAGTCTCAGTATTTAGAAGGGTCAATAGGTTACGATTACATCACCTCATCCTTGGCAGCTCTCTGTGAAAAGGCCCTGCACCCTGCAAGTCATTTGATTCAATTTAGCCCTCATTAAAATAATGAAAGCCCTTGCCTTTGTAAATCATTTTAACATAGGTTAAATAACAAATAAATAATCAGAAGAAGGAGTTGTGGATCAGACCCCATCACATTTAAGCATGCCAAAGAATGCTGTATGCTGTCAACAGTAAAACCCAGCCCTATGTAAACACTGCTCTCCTCCACAGTAGGGACAGGGGTAATATTGGAAATGCATTTTTGCCATCTGTTAAATAATTCACGCGAACAAGAACTGAAGACGTATTTTTTTCCCAGAAATACTGTCTGTATATTTAAAAAGGTAACCTCTACAATCCTCACATCCATAATTAAGTTTGTGGGTAGGCTGAAGAAAAGAATTCCATTTGCAGAAAAGCTCAACAGATAGTATTGTGCATTAAAGTAGAAGCATGTGAAAACTATTTGAACAAATGGCAGATGTGTCTGTCAGCCTTCTCCTGTGCCATTAAAGATCAGCATTCAGGCTATTATTCAGACTCCCAGAATTTCACAAAAGTCCTCTCAAGCTTGTGTTGGCTAAGGATCTTGGCAAACCAGCCAGGCGAGAAAAAAAAAAAACAAAACCCCAGCATATTGGTTGGTCTCCTTATGCAGTCCCACTCTCAGCTTGTTTCTAAAGCCCCTCTTTAAGTACACAGAAGAAATTGCACTTAGCTGAACTTCAGGCAACCCTGAGTGGCTGCCCATTATGGGAATCTTTTGGGTTTTCTTCCTATAAGGCTGAACATACAGCCTGGATTTAACCAGCAAGGAGTAACACTGCTTCAAGAAACACTGTCTTCTACCTGGACTCTTCTGCAATAGCTTCACTTGATTAGGGCTCATAAGAAGTATGCCTAGGACAGACGGGGCAGTAAAAAAACCCAACCTATTAAAGGTTCACAAGAGATCACTATTTTAGGAATTTGCATTCTACCACATAAAATGTAGGTTTTCCCAGATGCTACCTATTGTTAACACACTCATTATCTTTAAAGCATACATTATTTTTGCATGGGACCAACAGTGAACTGTGCTGTATCATAGTCTGTGCCGTCTGGGACCACTGCAAGTTAATATCTGTCAATACACACAATTCATGTGCACAGACTTTCTCCTAAGTGCCTGCACCTGCTAAATGAAGTGAGGCAGGAGGTTTCCCATTCATATAGCAAAATTAGAGATGCCTATTCACTGAATCAGTAAAATAAAAAAATTTTGTTCAGTTACAAGAAAAAAATGTTGCTTAAATACACATAATATAAAGGACAAACTGGCTTACTTTGAAGAGCTTAGATAATTTTATTTTTAGGAATACCTTCTAAAGACTCAAATCCTTTCTAAGCAGCAATTGCCCAAAGCAATAAAACACATCAATATTTTCATGATAAAAAATCCATAGTTAGCTGTTATGGAAGTTAAGAATTAACTTAGGCTAATCTGAGGCTTTTGTTTACCCAGGACACAGGAGCTATCATCCTCTGGGAAGAGCAGAGAGCCTGCTAGCTCATTCTGATTAGCGAGGAATCAAAGCCTGTCTCACACTCCAGCACTTGAGGAACTGCCTGGTCCCAGTTCTGTCTGACCTGCAATCCAGGCTCTAATTCTACCCTGCAACAGAGACTCTTGAAAGAGTCCCTCTCATTCTGAGGAATTCTCTAAGAGAAACTTGGCCTCATCAAAAATAAGAAAGGGCCCTTAGAGCCAGCATGTGTTAAAAAAGCAGTGGTTTTAAGAATCTTGACCCAAATTTAGTGTCAAAGGGAAGAGCCTGTCTGATGCTTGAGAGGCAGAACACACAACCATCACAGCAGCTGCTTAAGCCCAAAGAATCCCATTATATACCTCAGGATGTGCAAAAGCCATCCAGGATGATAAGGAGAGGCTGCTCCACTGCCAGGGACAGGAGCCACAGGTCTACGAAATACAGATGTAAATGAAAAACAGCTGCAGCCCATGGAACATCCAGAGGGAAAAAAACAAGCACAAAACTCTCCTCCCTTCATTCCCAGACCTGGTGAGTTTGGGGAGTATACAGGGACACTGACTGCTCTTTGTGGATTCCTCAACTTCTCAAGCAGGGTTTATGCAGAGAGCCCTTCTCACTGATACTGTGTTCTGCATGTTCTGAGCTATTGACAGACAATTGCTGCAAATTTCTGCTACTTTACTGCATCTTCCCACATTCATGTACTCATTGCAGATTAAATGCTAATCCTGAAGAACTAATTTCTTTAATGCAGCTTTTTCTCTTCAATTTTGCATACAACACTCCTTTTCTGCTATCAACTCCAGCTACTTTAGCGAAAAGTGTTTAAGCCTGTAGCTAAGTGAGCTGTTTTTCTAAAGAGTTAATTCTGTACAGATTCCTGCTTTCTCAGCAGGTTGCAAAGAAAATGGATGCACAAATGTGCCTGTAAATATAGATTAAAACATTGACATCACATCCTTATCTTAAAATGGAGTACATGGAGTTTGCAATTTTGCTTGTATTGCATAGACTGTATCATGGACTAAGAGCAAACCTTTTCTTGCTTTTACAGCTTTAGTTTGCTTTGTGACTAACAACAGGTAAGTACACGAACCCAGAGATCACACACAGCAAAATTAGTTTGCATTGACTTAAAAGGGTTTGGATTGTTTACGCTAAAACAAGTCTGTAAGTGAACACACAGGATCCATTCACAGTTCTCAATGAAGATCCATAGCTAACCAGGAACACAGCAATTTCAGCAATAAACTACAGTATTTTCAGTCCTGTTGTTGTGTTTTGGGGTTTGGCTTCATTTATTTTTAAACAGAGCACACAAAACGCTAGAAAATACACTGAGAACCCCTTCAGCTCTACCAAGCTGCTGCAGCTCCCACTGGTCAGCAGCACTGCTGGGCACTAAGTGTATTGGTAAAAGAGATGGAACAATACCAACTACTACCAGTCAGATAATCATTCAACTACAGAGAATAAGTAATTTCAAACAGTATATCCTCAAAACAATTTATTCTAGTAACTGACCTTAAAACCTTTTGCTCTGTCGTGGATGATATCAGTGCTTAAAGATCAAATTTCATTTCAATCTGGCTTCTTTTTCTCCATATCATGTCTGTGCAGTCAAGGAAACAACAGAGCATGGCTCCTCAGGATATTCCCACAGAAGAGGAACTTCCTACCAGCAGACACTGCTGAACCAGACAGATCCTTTAGAACATGAGAATACCTGGAGGAGCCACAGGGCAAAGCAGAAACTGCAGCTTAGAAATAGCTCTCTTCGTCTGCACTAAACATGTGCCTCTTTCTCCTGGGAGATCAAGCACCGAGTGACACTAAAACAGTGCAAATACAGCATAGACAGAGCTGTTCCTATCCAAAGAATAAAAAAGGCTGCTGAGAATTAAATACTTTTCCCACCAAATCAAATCATCAAATCAATCCTGCACAGATGGCCATCACTTACAGGTTCATGTTACCTCATCTGGACAGCCCTAAATAGAGGTGATAGCAACACCTGCAGGAAAGGAGTCTGATAAACAGTGAAATGCCAACACACAGCTCTCTGAGTGAAATCTGCACTGCAACTCCTTGGGTGGGCTGGAGGACTTTTTTGGAAGGAGAGTACAGTGATAATTGTTACCAATCTCCTTCCTTTCATTTGTGTCAAACTCACTCCAATAAAAAAATCCAACAAACAAAAAATCTTCTTGCCTCCTACTGATCAAAATCCCATGCAGGCTGTCCAGGTGAAATTCATTTTTTGAAAAAAATTTACATTCCCATTTCTAAAACACACTGTATTTAGAAAATCGTGCCTCTGTTTTACAAGAATGAAGTCCTATCCAAGGTTTTGTAGCATGATTTATCTGCTCAAATGGAACTCAAATTATTATCACCTTTATACCTGTGCAACATGCCACAGTGATGTACTGCACACTGACAATGTTTGGTTTTGATGCTGTTTTTTATACTAAAACCCACATTACACTGGTAATTGATCCAGTGAAAAGCATGATTGATTTCCTACTTGGCTTTGCTATTAAAGAGAGAAAGTCCCAGCAAATGGCTCTCTTTGTAAGGTGTCCTGTGACATGAAAATCAGTGCCTAGCCCTTAATTGCTGACAGATGGCTAAACTCTAACTTCAAGCTATTAGACAAGAAGGATAAATGCACCAGAGAGCTGACATGGATTAGATAAAAACTTAACATTCCTTCTGAAAAAGTTAAAACTTTTAAGAGGAAATATTTTGGGTAACTGAATTATCTTCTTCCTATTCTTTAATCTTGTGTATTTAATCAGCCTTTCACACTGAGTTTTAAGACTTTGTGCTATGTGACATAATATCAATCAGGCTCTTTAGCCCTTCTCACCTTTTGAAACCATATCCCTCTTCTTCAGATTCTCTGCATGGATGTAGACTGAAAACAGAAGTTTGAGAGAAACTGTTTGCAGTAAAACAGATTTTACGATGTAAAGAGAACTCAGCTCATATCCAAGACTGACTACTTGAGGAGGTTAAAAATACTTCAACAAAAATAAAATCATGCAATTACATTTTTACACTGTCAATTATATTCATGTTTTACTAAACTTCAATTCAAAGTGTCACATCAGAATTTACTGTCCCTTATCTCATTTACTTGTCAACAGATGAATATCTTAAAGCTGTCACAGAACAGCAAACAATCAAAGACAGACCTAGTCTCATGCAGCTAAACATAAGAAATGTATAGTGAAGCCTAGAGCTGATGCACTACACAGAAGTAGCATTTGCTTTTTTTAATAACGCCTTCTCAAGACCTGCAGACCTGCTTCCTGTCTCCCTTCATAAAAGGTGTTATTCTGCCAGGTGGTTTATCTAGACTCCCTCAAGTTTTAATTATCTCTTTACTTAATGAGTACAGTAGCTGATCTAGATTTATTGCAGTAGCTAGAAGCTTGCGTGAATAAAATATCAGTTCTGTTTTGATGTGGCAGTTATCTTTGTTTGCAGACTCCTCTAATTACTTCCAGGTCATTAAGCCCATCTCCAGCAGATATTTTACTGTCATTGGAAAAAGTGTTATAATGACACTTAAAAAGTCAATGGGTACAGAAACAAAAAAAGAGTCAGAAAAGGTCAAAATAAGACCTAACCTGTTAATTCAGATCTGGATTACAGATACAAATCATGCAGATAACTTGGCACATGTCCTGTGAGACACCAGAGCAATCAATAGGTTACATTGGGCATGTGTCAGGGAAGAATTTCAGCTTAAAAGTCATCACATAAAGTCGTTTGTTTTATACTAAGGTTAAATGATAAGAATATGTTAAGCTTCTCATTAGTTTAAACACTGACTTGGCAATATGCAACATGTGGAGGAAAGGATTTATACACTCAAAAATAAATATTCATGCACGTACCCACACATGTCAGAACTGACACTGAGTAAAATTAGCAAAGCTGTCTGTACTTGACCCATTGCAACACGGGACCAGGTATACTTTGTTTTCCATTTCACTACTGAACACTTTTTTAGAGGCAGAAATCCAAGCACACTCATTTGCCATGTCTTCTCCTATCTCTTCCAGAGACACTGTTGGCTGAGGCAGAAACCCTGGCTCTAATTGTTTGATCCACTTTTTCACTGAAAGATTGACTCCAGTACCAACATTTTCTTGTATCAATCCATCTACTACCCACGCTTCCTTCAGTTGTTCACTTGTGATGCATTTTAAGAAGGTGTAGGCATGGGTATTTCAGCAATAATTAGATTCTGCCACTTCAGCTATCCAGTCAGTGGCCACGATTATCAGTTCCAAAGGAAGACTTCCAAATGCAATCCAAGAGAAAATAGAAAAAAAATGTAGTTTAACCTAAACATTCAATTGCCCACTTCTGCTGACAGTCCTAATTGCTCACAATTGGGCAAAATGATGCATTAAAATGTCTTTTGGCATTGCTCTAAATCAAAGGATAAGGTGGCTGCAATCTTCATGCTTGTATTTGCCAACTAATCGCATCCCTTCCCTTTTCTTTCAGAAGTTTTTCCTACAATTTAAAAGACTGCCAAGACACTGTTTGAGAAATACTTCCTCCTTAGAAACAATAAGGCATTACATAGTATTCCCAAAAAATGGAACACAGAGCCTTACATTCAGTGTGGATTTTCAAGAGTTTTCTGACCTCCCTGTCTAAGTGCATGGTACTGCTTTTCATTCCCTGTTAGCTAGATATATGTAGGAATAGCCTGAAAAGGTGAAAAAAACCAGAATTAACACACACATCTTGCAGCTTTGGAGTTAGGCTTAACTAAGGAGAACTGAAATAAGGAAGATTTAAGGAACAAAGTATTAGAAATTGTACCTTCATAATATACCTAATCTCATGATTGTCAAAACTCATCACTCAAAGAGAGTACCAGACGGAAATTTTTCCTGCTCTTGTTTGCATTTCATCTCTAGTTTTTCTTTCGGCCCCTCCCAATTAGGCAAGTATTACCTTAAGCTCAAGATCATACATTTTAATCTTTTGATCAAAAAAACCATTTCCCAATAGTAAATACGAAGCCCAGGCTGCATAGTATGGTCAGTACATTTAGTCCACTAGGCTTGTTTTCCAAGGTATGTTTGTGCATGATGGCTCTTTTATTCATGTAGATTTGGCAGAAAATCATCGTGGTAGCACTAATTTGCTCTTTCTCTTGCACAGCTCCCATTCTAAGTATTCATTGACAGCGTACACTGGTCTTTTTCTCTCATTCTTTGGATTATAGCTCCCTAAAATACTGCACTAGGCAAGGAATTATGGCAGGCACCAGAAACCTAACAAACCCCCAACCTAACCAACCAAAACAACACAACTACACAAAAAAAGCAGAACTACCAAGTATGAGATTTCAGAGAACAGAGAATGTGATCAGTTCTCTGTATTACACATACTGGGTCAGCATGTAAATTGTAACTGTAAAATGAGTGCTACTGTAATTTCTGGATCAGCCCTCCCGCTTCACCACTCAAGTGATCATCTGAGGATCACTAATGTAAAGCTATGGGAAATACTGTATATTACTGGTACAGCGTGCTAGACAACAAAGTTTTACAGGCTAAGTCAGGTGAACCAGAGGCTGGGAAATGCAGAAGGAACTGCATTGCGGGATGACTGTCAAACAGGGAAGTCACTGCTACACTAAGGAAATTTATGTCACTGTTCCCCTGGAACACCATTCATTTCACAGTCTTTTCTTCACAAAGGCTAAAGGGAGAAACAGATGTACTACCTGTTCCCCAAAAGCAGCAGCAGTCTCAGGGCTTTGCTCTTGCTTTTCTTCTCCAGCCCCCGAGGCCTTGGGCAGCCCAGGGCTCCAGAGCCCTGACAGAACCTGTGCAGTTAGAAATCCACAGCAATCGTTTAGGTCCTTTGTCAAGCTTGGCTCTACAGCTTCAGATTTAACTCCAGTTCCACAGAATCTGAGCAGATTGTATTCCTGGAGACACCTCCTCACCTATTTATTTTCTTTGCTGTACTCCAAACAGGAACTGCTTGATAACCTTTTCAATTTTTCCTTTACTACCACTCTACTACTACTATTATAGTAGTTACTACACTAGAAAAGAAGAAACTGTCCCCTCACTAGACACATATTTTGGTGTCAAGGACAAAACAAAATGATTGATAATCACCTAGGACTACACTGGTCTTTCCTTTTTCCCATATACTGAAAGATACTGTGTTTTCTATTCTGAAGAGATGGGAAGGGTAATAAAAGCACATTGTTCAGCTCAGAATGCTTGAATCAACTTAGGTATTTTTGTATTCTTTATATGTCCAGTCACTAGCAGGCTGCAATGGTTATAAATCAAACAGTATCACATCCAATTGCACTCCAAAGTCATCATTTAAAGGGTAGATACCATATATGTTTAGGGTTATCTTGGTGATATTATAAAATGTAAAATTACCATGTCCTAATGAGACACGACCTAGCAGAGAGTGAAGGAAGCCTCTTTCACCATAAGCTTTTAAGAAACCATTGGAATATGAAGTAACTCTTCCTGGGAAATGAATTTAATAATACAATCTTTATAATACCAAGGAGTTGTCAAATCACTCATAGATTTCATATATTCTATTCCTTCTTCAAAACTAAATATGCTGTAGAAAAACAGTCACAAGATAGAGTTATTAATAAAATAAAACATTTTGTTTCAAAGAAAATTTGTGTCTGTAGCCTGATAGATATACCAGATTGGGCAATTCATCTCCTTGGCAAAAAATGTTTGTGTCATTCATTTCTTCTTTTAAATATACAATACTATACCTGTTTAATAACAGTCCATAAATCTTAGCAGAGACTCCAGAAAGCATTTAATACAGAAAGAACTCCAATTTTGCAACTGAAAAGTAGCTTGAATCCCAAAAGAAATCTGATATAGTATGATAAACTCCCAGTTATATTATCTATGAATTTCTTTTGCAAAAGCATCCAAGAAGTAAAATATTAACCACAAAAAAACTTCTGGAAGGTATAAGCAGCATTGCTGGCCTTGGGCTTTCAGTACCTTAGCAAGAGACACACCCCTGTCTGCCCTGGTTTGTGTTACATTCCAGAGTCAAATCATTGGATTTGCAATATCACAGGATCACAAGATCCCATGTTAGGGAGTTTTCAATTGTGTGGACTTGTGTGTCAAGTTCTTCTTCATTTTCATCCACTTGCTTTAGACCAGCTGGAAAATGTTAGGGCTTCACAAGCTAAAACTAACCATTAAATTCCAGGTGGAAAGACACCAAGGGTAGTGCACTGATACCATGTGGCTCTGAAGGCTCTCTGCAGAGATGAATCTCTGTTTTTCTGCATAGTCTCAAATGCCTCTCGAAATATAATGAGTTGATTACATTTTAGGAATGTAAGGATTAAAATGAGAAAATGAGATCTCAGGAAAATGAGAGAAATAGAACTATTATATCCTGGCAATTTTGTTTTGTGTGTGTTAGTTAACAGTATCAGAAAGCACTGGTTATAGAAGCTGCATTGAATGCAGAAAAATCTTTGACAGAGAAAACAGTACTGGAATTCAACAAGAAGCCAAATCCTGCATCCCTAATCCTGATTAAATTAAACAGAGTTGCTGTCTTTGTCCTATAAAACAGTAGCTCAATCCCTAATGCTGATTCTGAAGAGCCTAACTGGGCTCTAAATTGGAAAGACTCCAAGACCTGTTTCAACCTTAAAACGTCTGATTTAAGCTACTGCCTTCATTTGAACCAAAGCACCATTTGCACCGACTGCAGTTTACCTGTTTCTCCAAGACTGACAGCCACTATTTATCAGCCTGCATTAACCTCTGCAAGGCAGGCTCAGGAATCTGGGCAGTGACAGGAAAACAAGCACAGACATCACTGAAACCACCTGACTGTCTCAAAGATCTTCTCTAGGTGGTCAGAAAGACAAAGAGGATGAGGGATTGCTGCCAGTTGCTTTAAAAAAGAAAAAAAAAAAACAGAAAAACCTAAAACAACAAACAAACAAAAAATCCACCAAAAAATTAATAAACCAAACAAAATTAAGAAAACAACATCAACCCACCACCCAAACCTCAAGTGGGAAAGGAGACAGGCATATTTATAGTGTCTAACTTAAAGCCATTATTTATATGTTAAAGAGGGAAAGACTAGCTGCATATCAAAGAATGCTGCTCAAATGCTCTAGGAAAGCACTAATTCTGCAAGGCTTCCAGAATATCCAATCTTGTAACCTGAGCATCTAAAATAGATTCTTACTTCAAAAACCCTTAATGTCACGCTTATATACAACCCTCACTCAGTGTGCTGGCACATACCTCACTCACTTTCCACCACTAGGAGCAACCACCTTAAACCAGCAGTCAAAAAAAAAAAAAAAATCAGACAGCCAAGCTTCCTATCGACATGGTCACAAAAAAATCAGGTGATTTTTTTGGATTGACAAAAAAAAATGCAGTTCAGATATTTATGGTCATTAATAAGCACAACATTCCATATCAGGGCTAGAAGTATTACATACCATAAACAAATTATTATTATTAAAAAAACACAAAATCCTGGATAAAAGGCTCATATAAAACACTACTTTATAATTAACTCTTTATTGTTAGTAAATAGCTCTGAGGATTGAAGTTACTCTTTAGACTACAATATCAATTATTTTTACACCATAGTGTATACAATGTCTGCATTAACACTGCATTTAAATTAAGCCTTGTAAATAATTGTATCTAATGTAAGGTATGTAACATAAAGCTATCCAGAGAAAGCACAGAAAAAGATTTTAAACACTGGGTTTCTCATCTCAATTAGAATAAATTCTTTTGTCTCCACTTAAGTGATTGCAATCAGTGTTTCAAACTCCTTGTATCCTACAGATATTTCATCACTTACACATTCTTAGATCCTCAGCCTTTAGCAAAGCTAAACAGGACACACTGAGCCAACGGATCTGTTATACACCACAGAGACTTTGGTCAGCCAGTTTTGTCTGACTACTTCAGCAAGTCCATCTCTCTTTTTTTCACACACCAGCTTCACTAAAGATCTCTGAATCAATCACTTCTCCTAGAGTTATTTCAGGGAAACTAAGCAATTGCAAAGGATGTTCCAAAGTGTGTATTGTTCTTTTTTCCTCCCTGGAAAAACAATTAGATCTGAAATACCTGATTGTAACGGTTCAGAAATGTTGGTTTCTAGGTTTTTGGTTGTTTCCCTTCCTGATTGCTAGCATTTTCATATATGTATCATATGCAGTATACACTAACCTATGTGACTATATTATCAAGGTAGATTTTATGCTGAATAACACTTTTGGGATATTATTCCATAAAGGGAGAGGCAAAATCTTAGTTTGTATTTAGGGTAAGATTGGGCTGCAATGAAAGTTTTGGTTCAAATTCAGCTGCAGTAAAACCTTTTCAAAGTTCTGCATCACAAAGTCTGCCATTTCCATCCAAGCTGAGTTAAAATTACCCAGAAAGGCATTGTCTATGGAGACTTACTGCTTAAATATACAAAAGGTTCAATCAGACAAATTAAAGAATCTTATGATTTTACTGTTCTTGCAGAGTGTATTAGGCTATTGCCTTTCACAATATGTAATTGAACAATTCTATCAATTATCCTGAGCAAATATGCAAATACAACCATAGTTGCTTCATGCAGCTTTTTCTGACTTAGCATTCATTAAAAACTGTGATAGACTGTGTAGCACATTAAATTCATTTTGCAAACATAGCAATTGTCTTACCTAAGAAAACTGTTTCTTTATAATTAAAACATTTGCTCTTATTTGGCACTTTTCCCTCTGTAAGTTGAATTCAGCAGCTGGAAAAGGCTCCCCTGCAGTATAAATAGGTCTGGTATCTTGGAGTGGAAGCAGCCACTCAGAGCTGGGTTAAAGTTTATTCCCCCCAAATGGGAAAACTGTAATTAGCCATCAACAAAATTGGATCTTCCATCTCTTTCATGCAAAGGGTTGAAAAACCAATTACCAGAAGGTACAGCTGGAAGCAAGGCCTAGCTATGATACAGATACTTGGATACCTACACAGAAACTGACAACTCTAGAGTGGCACAGTTAAAAAAAGGCAAGGTTTTGGAAGGGATTGAAGCTCCCATGTCAGTGTGGTTTCACCCAGCACTGTTCCAGGGTTGCCTGTCCCACAGTACATCAAAGATAGTCCATGTTTAGGATTCAACTTGAAATTGTACTCAGCCACATGGCAGTGCCCTTCCATCTACATTTAATAAGGATTATCTACTGAATTCATGCATTTCACTTTCTCTGAAGCCAACACAAGTGAGCAGCAGGTGTCTCTACATAAAAACAGATCTCTCCTAAGCATCCCTGCACAGGCTTGCTGTGTCCATCCCTGTGGACTCCTTCCTGCAGCATCCCCACACATTTGATCTCCTAAGAGAAGAGAGAGTTTCAAAGTGGGTGACAATTTTCAACTGAAAATTCAACATGAATTTGCACATGCAGACTGAACTGTTGACAAGACCGGAGTTTTGAGGCTTATAGCTCAGATACTTGGCTGAAGTACCTGAGAAGATTGAGAACGACCTCCTTTTCCAGAACACTAAGTTCCACTCCTGGAGATGGTATATTGAAATAAAGCCCCAGCCAATAGACTCCTGGAACAGTCTGATGTAGCCATATAGAACACGGCAACACTTGTAGACCACATTGACACTCAAAAAATCAATCAGGCAACAAAATGCTAGAAAATTTCTAAAGAAATTATCAAAATCAAACTGACTTACTAAGACATATACCTTAATTTGGTGCGGAGCAGGTTTGCTTTTATTCCAATATATGTTAATGGTATTTTTCTTTTGTCTCAAGGTAAGTTTGTATTTGGATATTTTCCTTAAGAAAACTTTTTAAAAGACTACACGTATGTGTCACTTTTCTAAGCAGTTTTGAATGGACCTGCACTTTACACAGGACTACTGGTTCTATATTTATATAGTGGCACCACTGGCAACTGATTAAAGTGTAATTTTATCCTGAAAATGTTTATTGGAGTACCTTCATGAGAAAATTATTTTCCAGAGATGAAAAAAAAGACATTGTTTGACTTGTTCAAAACAGGTTACTAGTAAGATATGTTTAAAAATAAACATTTATCAAGACACAACAGTTAAAGATGCTATTTTAAGAAATGGCTCTTATATGCATAAACAGCATTTCCATCATTAAAAATAAACATAAAAGTTAAAGAAAAAATACATTTAAGGAATACTTCTATTTTTCCTTCTTTTTCTAACTCATAGTTGGAAGCTAAAATAAAAGTACAAAATAATACAAGCATGAATTCATATATTGAAACTGCATCCTGAGCACCCTAAAGCCTTTGCTGGGCTATATTTGATACATGACACATTGTCAAAAGCACTTCCTGTTCTTATCACAATAGCTTTGTAGCTATTTAGGGAATTTAGCCACTCAAGCAAGTCTTTGCACATAAATAAAGAGAGGGAGCATAAAAGAGAACGCATTTCTGAGGCTTTTAGAAGAGATAAGACATTAAACAGAAAGTATTTCTCCATTTTATGGGTTCTCTGGACTGAAAAGTAGCATTGCATCTTTCTTTTTAGGCCAGTATTTGTGTTTGTCAAATTAGAAAGCAACAGTAAGATCTAAAATCCTTTATTTTTTTGAAAATGGTCTGAAACAGTACACTTCTGACTTCTGTCTCCTTCAGATATTAAAATCACCTGAAGTCAGTGGAACAAAAGTCTTGACAGCACTGGACTTTGGATTACAAGCTAGAAGAAGCTTCCTTTAGACGTCACATGATAATAATTTTGATCCACTAATACTTTTCACATTCTTCCTTCTGTTATGTTTTAGTACTATCAAGTCTCTATAGTAATAACAAAAATATTCAAATATGATCGGGTATCTCATTGCTAAAATAGCAAAACTACCTAATTTTTCCCTTGCTCAAAGTTATTATTCTTGTGTAGAATGAAGTATCATTTAGGCACAACAGCCATGGTGCACATTGCCCTCGTTAAGCCTCAGTTCCTTGCAGGAAGGTTCACTCTTAAAGGTGGTATTACTCCTAAACTAATCTGCAGTATTATCAGATTGCATATGCATGCCAAAAAATTCACTCGCTTAGGGCATTAATGATTTATTTAAATCATCGCTAGTATAGTGGGGTGATGTATTAGTATTTGCATGTGCAAATAAATTCAATTAGTGTGTTAATTGCACAGAGACATGAAAATTAGTTTAAACGAGTCAATTAAATCATAAACAGTTCAGAAATAAGAAAGTAAGCTTGTAATGCAATTAGTGTTCTAATATGCTAGTAACTTTAGTAAACAGGATCTTAATTATTTGGCAGGTCAAAAAGACAAAATATTTTAATTAATATAAAAAGGAGCTTTTTCCTGCTGTACTAGAATCTGGCTGAGTTTAGAGAAAATGATCCATGCTAATGAGATCAAAATGCTGTTATCTTGAATAAAAATTAGGATTTAATAGAAATTTATCTCCAAAGTAGTCCAGATGACTGAACGAAGCATTACTGACTGCAAAAACCTAATCGTGCCATAATCTACACGTGATTGAATTATACATTCATACAGTGGTCTCCCCAAAGCTTTGCAGAGTAAGAAAACAGAATAAAATATTTGGTAATATTTTAATATTAATCACCATAAATTAATGTTATATTCATACAGTGAGCAGTAGTGCTGCTCAAGAAGCAGTGAGCTGGGGAGAAGTGATGAGTCATGAGAAAGGCCATCCCTCTCGTTATTGGGTAATTGTCTGTTAATTGATGGGGTACTGGATCCCTGAGCAGCACCCCCAAGGTCAGGGAATTCCAGCCCCATAGGCTGGAGGGCTCTGCTGGAAGGGAACTCAGGGACCCCATCAGCCCTGCTCAGCTTCACTGAGGCCATGGCATAATAAGTTAAATGCAGCAGGTGGCCTTTTTTATTCCAAATTAAAGGACAGCTGGCACGTATTGCTCTATCAGTTAATCATCTGCACTTAGGAAAGGGCAACAAGGAAAAGCCTCGGAGCTGAAGGAGGTGGAAAAAAGCTTATCCACAGCAATAACTTGACTTGATAGCTGTAAATTTAAATATTAAGCCTAGCTACTCTAGAGTGCTGTACTGCTGGGACTTGGAACAGGTTAAAATATGAACCAGCACCTTAAAAATGTGAGTCCTGCTGCAGGGAGGCACCCCTGACACTCTATGCTGTGTGCTGGGCACAGTGCAGTGGGAACGCTGTCCCATCCCATCCCATCCCATCCCATCCCATCCCATCCCATCCCATCCCATCCCACTGCATTGGCAGGACAGCAACTACATTCCAAAATGCTGATTTCTCACACAACTTTGAAGTAAAAAGGCACAGTAGGGACTATCTGCCTGATCAATCAGTTAAAATTTTCATAGCATCTCTTGTGAACTTGTAAATACAACTCTTGTGAATTTGCACACTGAGCAAGCAATAATTTGCTCCATATTTGGGGGATGCAATTTCAAGCTAGGTAGCATGAGACAAAAACCATTACTTGCTTGCTTTTTAATTCCAAGAAAAATCTCTAATATTTATTCCTTTATTGAACCCACAGTCCAGTAAATTAATTATTAGCTTTAAAAGAAGTGGCTAAGAGGATTTTCCTAAGTCTTTGCCTAGGGTTACTACAATGAAGTCTGAATGAAAAATATTGTACAGAGGAAGGAAACTGGTTTCCTTCTTAACATATTTATACAGAATCATTATCATCTTATCTCGTAGCACATGACATTCAAGAACTTGATCATAAAAATCATCCCCCAAAGCCAAAGAAATGCAATTATTGTCTTTAAAAAACCCAACCAACCAAAAAAAAAAAAAAAAACCCAAAAAATAATATAACAAAGAATTTTAAAAAGGAAAAAAAAACCCACCACAGTTCTAGTCCAGAGACCCAAACGGCTTGTTTTAAATATCTCCTGGTTTTTACCAGGCTTTTCTATATGTCTTGAAATCTGGTTCTAGAGATTTCTCTCTGGTCACACAGTAATTAATCATTCTCAACTATCATTTTTTTGCAAGTCCTTAAAGGAAACACGTTAGAAATGGAAATAAACTAATGACATTTTTACAAATATGTCACACTTCCCATAGTTGGATTTGCTTATATTTTTATGATTTTACTCCCTGAAAATGAAAGGCATGGTTCCCTGCTCCCTCAGAGCTCCTGCAGACAAGGACAGCAGCACAGAGACCAGCCTGTCCCTCCCTCTCCCAGGAGCTCACGGCACAGGGACCCCAGAGACACTCAGGTGAGACACAGATCTGACCCCTCAGGGTCTGTACTGTGAACAAGAGCAGGACCATGGGTGCCTGAATTTGTCACCCTGAAGCCCCACAGGGATGAGCATTCCCTGCTCCAGTGACTTTTCAGTGCTCCAGAAAATCAGCCTCCTTGCATTTCCTTAGTGCACTTCTGCTACACCCCTGCCATAAATCAGAGCATGGATGTGCTGTTCCTGTCCTCGCCTGACTTTGCAATCACCTGCATCTCTTGCAATAGAGATTAATTATAAATGGCTATTCAGCAGCCTCTGGTTTTTACACTTCCACACAAAAAGGTGCTGCCAGGGGTGGGAGGAACATGACTTACAGCATCTTTTCCAGCTAGAAGTAGTTTTTTTCTACACTGTACCCTAGTAGAATACTTAAGAGCCCCCTGAATTTGACAAAAAATACAGAAAAAAGACATAATGAAGACACTGGGTAAAAATTTCAAGTAGAATTTTTAAACAAATTCCTGAAGCCTAAATCCCAAATACTTTTGGAAAGCTCTTTCTGTGGCTTTATTGATACATTTATTACATTATATTTATTTACTGACATATATTTATTTATTGACAGCCTACTACTAGGCTGCCAGCCAAAGGGCTGCTGCAGAGTCACCCATCCCATGCACAAAGAGATCAGACCCACAGGTCTAAGTGCCCTCCTGCTACTTCCCTTTTCCAAACATGGGAAAGCAATGCCTGAAATCAAATTTGCTCTTTGTTCTCAGCAAGAACTAATGCTTATCAAACACCCTGGTCAAACAGAACAAAATCACACTGGGATAGGGAATGGCTTTTGCAATTGTTTTTCAAGTTTTTATAGATGAAAAGGCATTTTAGTAACATCTTCATTAACCTGCTTGTCTACAGCAGCAATAACCAATTCCCCCGTCAAAATCTCTTTTTCTAAAGTCCGTATCTTTGTTGGCAATAAGGAATCGAATGAAAAAACATTTTCTGTGGTGGCATATTGTGTTGTAAAAGGAGGTCTGGACACTGAGATTTGACAATTAGCCATCCCTTGGAGCTGCCAAGCAGCAGCAGCGGGTTTTTGTAGCCGAAGCTGAAGACAACAGAGCAGCACAGGCTGTGCAGGAGACTTGGGCTCTCAACTTCTTTGTGCTTCTCCTGCCTGGTTACTGGCAAACCCTCACACAGCACAGACCTGGCTTATATTTCATCATTTCTGCTTTCTGGGTCAGGGACTTCACAGTGACCAGCAGGATGAAGTAACTGGGCTCTGCAATTCTTTCAAGGCTCCCAATTTTGTCAGTCAGTGACAAACTTAGAAGGGTCTTAAATATCTAATGCAAATAGATCCAGAAGAAGCTGCACTTTCACATTGCCTGGGAAAATACCACAGTATGATGAACCACAGAGACAGCACATTCACTCCCTTAAACTAGTTGGGTTTTTTTTTTCCTAAACTATTTCAGTTAAGATGCCACATCAGCAGGACCAGGGCCACAAAAAGCTTTGGGCCATACCAGATACCATTGCCCGCAAAGCAGGAAAATATCTTTTAGCTAATAAATAAATACAAAATCCATTAATAGAGGGGAAGCTCTATTCTACTCTTGCAGGAGAAATAACTTTAAAAACTAAAGCCTTACATAATAAAACACAGTCTGTTTTCCCTTTCTAATCCCCACACTTTCTTCTCTGAGAAGGAAAATGCTCTTTGAATAACCCATACCAAAACCTACAGAGATCCATCTCTATTTCACCAATACAGTGAGGTACATTTGACATACTTTTCTGAAAAAAAAAAAATGAAGACACTAAGCTCCACATCCCAGATGTGGTGCCAAAGCTTTGCAGTCTAACTCCAGAGATCCCAACCCCACCATGAGGAGGTTTTTCCATCCAGCTGTTAGTTTCCCCTTGCTCAGAACCAGCCCCATGCTCAGCAAAACCTCTGGTTCTGCATGGCACGTGTCTGCCCAGCACCCCTAATTTCCAGCCCACAGAACTGAAGGGTTTGCAATGACAGCCATGGACAGACAGATGGATCTGAGACAGCCTACAGAGTCAATGGGAGGTAAGGCTGGAAAATTCACTCCAGAATGAGCTCTGGGTTTCTGCTGTTTTATTTCAGTCTGTTGTTATGACAGTTCAAGAATGTTCAGACCAGAATCACAGTTCCTGTGTCTATGAATGGCTCTATCCTCTCACACACAATCCACTTTGAGCTCAGAATCAAAAACAAAAATAAAATTTAAAAAATTTTTAAAATAACCTAATAATTTTAAAAATATCACATATACAAACTCTGTAAACAGTCTCAGATTCTTCATTTTGCCCAGGTCACACAAAATATATATGGGCACAATAAAGATCCCAAGAATCTTCATTAAAAATCATACTTAACTCCTGGTGCCAAATTTCACTTTAAATGCTAGGTTGACATTTAAAACACCTTCTTGCACAAAGGGCACTGTTCATATTACAAAAAATTAATTAACCAGATCTCACATACTTTTATGTATTGTAATTCATGGATTACTGAGATTCATAATTGAATAATATGTAGATGTCACCTAGAGGTACTAAACCAATTCTCCTACTTGTAATTGCCTGACTAAGTAAGAATGACACTAACTTTAGCATTTTCTCTCTGATTAAGGCTGCTATAGATTTGCGGTTGCCTCTGTGTAATATAAATCAATAAAGAATAATTTTCCAGGCAGCAAATCAATTGTCAGTTCACAGACCCTAATACCTCTGTGCAGGATTTATTGAAAAAATGAATGGCAGGCTTGTTAGTGGATGTACAACACACTTTGCAGGCACATAATGGTGTAGGGCCAGTCCATTCCATACCCTGCCAGGCTCCTTAACTCCTTCCTTGCCTGACACAGCTCTGGTAAACTGGAAGAAAAGTCAACAGAGCTCCTAGCTGGAAGAAAAGAAATAAAAAGAGTTGTATTTGCTTTGTACCCCTCCATTTTAGCATCTTTGTGTCTGCATGTTCCCATTCCTGCCAAGACATTTGAGGGCACGTGTGCCACTCTAGAGCCTGAAGTTGTCAAATTATAAGCCATACAGAGCTGAGACTGATATTTTAGGAGTTCAGCTATCTGAAAAAGCACCGACAGGATGAAAAAACATTGGAAAATGCTAACCTGATTAGATCTAAACATTTTGTATCAATCTTTTTGCCTTTGTTTTTTTTTTAAATCAGATCAGACTCCTTTTCTGTATTTTTCTCCTTGGCTTTTGCTCTGTGCTGCACTATAACAGGATGCTATTCCAGACCCAGTGGACCTCTTCCCAGATGTGTCCTGCTATGTACATGTTGCCACTTGAAAGTTAATTTACTGGGGTGTTTTGTTTTGGTTTTTTTCTTTGTTTTTTTATGGGGTTTTTTTTTGTTTGTTTGTTTTTACCAAACCTGGTTTTAATACATCTGGGTGCTAAAAGCAATGTGCCACGTGGTAAAGGGTTACTGTAAAATTGTATCTGGACAGACTGAAGTGCCATCCATCAGCATAAAGCACATTTACAGCTAGAGAGCTTCCATGCTGACCACTCATCAGAACTAAACAGAGTTTAGCTCCTACTTAAGAGGGGTAAATGCATGCTAAAGGTACTCAGTGAAAACATACAGCTGTCATTATCTAATAATGAAAAACAGGCACATTCTTTATCAACACAGGAGGAAGATATTTGGCCCTGAAGTATGACCTAAAAATTAAAAAAAAAAAAAAAACCAACAAAAAGTAAAATTAATAAAAAGTAAAATTAATAGAAAGTAAAATTAATTTAACAGTCTAAAACACCGCACACCCCAGGAAAAGTGTCAAGGTAGAATTTTAAGAAACAGTTCACAAATCTCTGCTGTGACAGTCAATCTGCATCAGTCTCATTCACTCCCAAATCACTTAGCACTGCCACTGATGCCACCTTTAAAAATAAAAGGTATTTGACCTTTCCTCTATACAAAGAACAATAGTCGCTCTCTTTCTTACAAAGCAGCGCAAAGAAAAAGTACAATAGAAGCTACACACAGAATTTTATGCAGAGAAGGCAAAAATTATGCCTTATGCCAGACTATTATGAAGAAAGAACTTGTCATAAATTCAAACTGGGCTCATTCTCTTACACATAAAATAAAGGTTGAGTACAACCTTCAAGCAAAGGAGACAGAAAATGTGCAGCCATTGTAATATCCACACTCTCCCACAGTGCTGAGAAAATAGGACCTTAATTATCCAACAGTGTTGTCACCTAAAAAAAGAACTAATGCTCCCCCACTGGTTTCTGAAAATCCGTTCCACCCTCAATTCAGTGCAAAGCCCACATTGCACAGTCTAACTTCTCATCCTCCTTTCCAGGCTTGCATTTTCTGGTATTGTGAATTTCACATCTTTACTGGGAAATAAATAGAATTGGACAAAAAGTAGTCATTAAAACTCATTTTTCAAACAAAGTGGGCCTTCAAAAGGAATATTCTCCTCCCCCTAATTCCTGCCATTTGTGCTGACAGTTCTCAATACAAGAGTGAGATACTATTTTAAATCAGTTTGTGGATTCTTTGCATTAAGGGGAGATCTGTACATCTCATGTGAGAGAACAGATGACCTAGGGGCTCCAAGTAAAAAAACTAACCAAACAAATAAAAACCACATACTATATTCAAACCATTCATTAGTCCACATGTGTCTTTTCCCACTTAATCAAAAGAAACTGATATTCTTGCACACAAGTATTTTTCATTCTTCTTGTCACAAAAAATATCTTGTCAGCTAACCCTAGAAGGACACAGTTTAGTTTGGAGAGGAAGTTTGGAGTCCTCTAGCCCACTCCCCTGCTCAAAACAGGTCCAGTTACATCCAGTTACTTAGGATCTTACTCTCTTACTCAGATAAGTTTTGAGTTTCTCAAGACTTGAGAAAATGACATTCAAACATCTTGCCCTTGATAACAAGTCATGGTTTTACCCGGGGACAGCTCTACAGCCCAAAAATCTGTTCCTACTAACACAGAACTCTGAAATTGATCTGGTTCATTTCTGTTATTTTTACCATACTTTTACATTGAGCACAATATTAAACAGTCTAACAGATCCAGATGGCTGGATGACTTGCCTGAGATACAGTCAATATTTTCTTTTTAATGAGTTTACATGTCTATAGCTTTTTTGCTATGATAGCCTCATCACTAACAGTAACCCAATTTACCATTTTTATGCATGTGCATTATTTTTAATACTTGATCACTCAAAATAGATCAGAAATGAGAGAAATGGAAGGAGATCTCATCTGCAAAAGTACTCTTGTTGCAAAAGCATCCAAGCTAACAAGGGATTTGAACTCAAAAACATAACATAAACCTCAGGAAGCTTTATGCGATAATTCTAGAGCTGCATTTAGCCTTGTTATATTTATCTTTAAGGCTTTTATGCATATTCTTGTCTATAATTTGCACATTGCCTTGTTCATTATTGAAGTAGCATTTCAGTGCATGTCTAATCAAAATAATTACTACAAATTGTTTAGACCTGTGAAGCATGTGGGACTAAGCCTGCAGTTCAGAAGTCTATATAATCACACAGAGAGCTGCTCTAGAGACTTTTTATAAAGTAATCAAATTATGAAACTTAGCAATGCAATTGATTTTCTTGTCAGAAGATCTACATCACTGCCTGGGATGCCAAACGGCTGATGAGAAATTCATTCACTTCCAAGCCTGGGAGCAATCACCCGCCTACCAAAACCTTTGAGGAGGTGGGGGGTCTGCTTTAAATGAGTCACCTAATTATCCGAAATGCATGGGTACAGCAAAACAAGCAGCACTGAGGAATATGAATTTTACTCAACAGCTTCCTTCTTTTCCATTTCTCATTGGCACTTCTTCCTTCTCAAATAAAGCCCCTTCTTTCATGCCATGTCAGACAAGACACATGGTGGGTTGCAGCATGCAATGAGGAGCTGCTTCGTTAACTGAGTTGTGTGACATCCCTTTCATACCTTGCTGTGTGACTGCAAGATGTTGTCAAGACAAACCCTAGCACAATTCATCAGCCCAGGTGGAGAGAGAGACACTGCTTTCAGAAGCCTGTTGTCACAACAGCATTGCTTTATTTTTTGTTCTGTAGGTTGTCCTCACTGAAGGCTGCACAGCTCCTTCAAACACATCTTGGCAGGCCACACACTGACTCCTACATCCTATTGCACCCAATAATAAGTAGTCACACAGCACAGAACTGTTTGAAGTGAAATTGTGGACAGTACCACAGTACTGTACACCAACAATTATTCCTTCTCAGCTGGGGCTCATGCATTTTGTTGTAGTTTGTCTTGATAAGATGCTGTAGTGATAGAGCTCACAAAACCCATTCTCACACATATGTTTTCCACTGACTCCATATGCATAATTTCCTGCGTTTGCAGACAGTTGATTCATCAGACAACAATCAAGGATGGGCCTTTTGTTTTCTCAGCCCTTATGTGCACACTGAATAAATTCTTCTCTAGGTGTCTGGTAAAGACAGTGGACTGCAATCCCTGAATCCCTCAGTATAATACGTATATGAGGTTGTTCTGTGGACTTCCTCTGACAATTCAGTATCATTCCTGAATTTTGTATTTTTTAATAGCCACTGCATTCTTATCAAGTAGTCTTTACTACTAGTAGTATTTTCCTTGTTGAAACATTAATAGTTTCTTATGCTTCCAGGGAGGGGCTGATGAGACTAAAATTCAGGCAAATCCCCCAACTCCTAGTCTGAATCCTTCCCAGAGCAGTTCTCTGCCCTAGAGATAGAACAAATTTTCACTAAAGCATATTAAAACCACATTGCTTTCTCACTCTCCTTTTAAAGTGAAAAAACAGCTCTCTTATCAGCAGTTCCTGCCCTTATTTACCACTTTACAATTGCTGGGCCACTTGTGAATATCACCAGTGGTAATATCCTCTTTTGGTGGCCATCTCCCTTCATTCCCTCTCTTGTTTCCTATATTCCAGTCTGCCCTTCCTCCCACTCCCACGATACATTCACCTACCTTACCTCAATACCAAAGTCTGTACCAACACAGAGCAGCCTAAACAGGTTCCTCTGGCTGCTGTAAATTTGCCTTTATATTCTCTCCAGCTGTTAGTTTCTTCCCCAGTGAGCTAACATTCTAACCAATCTCTTCAAAAAAGGCAACTATTAGAATAAAAGTGGCTCATTCGCAGCTCTGCAAGGTGATGTCCAACCTGAAGACAACTTTTACAAAGGCTCAGGCATTTCCTACCTTTTTTTAGTTACTCATCATCACAATGCAAATTTTCATGCTTTTTCATAACTACTTTTATTACATCTTTCTCTCTCATTCTCATTTAAATAAAAGCCCTGGAAACCCATGGTTTCATAGCTTGCCCACAACCCACAATTTATGGATGCTACTTGCAACTTTCAAAAGCTTTTAAAAATGGTACTGAATCTATTATTGTGAATTACAGTAATTGCAGCAAATATTTAAGAGGCGCTTTGAGAAATTTCAATTTCATGGTATGTTTCTGAACATCCTTCCTTGGCATCTTGGGGAAAAGGAAGCAATTTTTTGTGAAAGAGCTTTTCTTTCTGCCTTTTCATATAAAATTTCAACTGAAACTCCAGTATCCAAAGTTCTCTTAAGGAAAAAAAAAAAGAATGCAAAGTTTCCTATTCCAAATGCAACAGAGGTAAATTTTTCAGCTTTAGATGCCATCCAGATGGTTTTCCTTACATTCAGCTTAGACCACCTCTCTCATTGAAGTTGTAACATTAAACTTATTTTGGAGGAAAATTAATTATATTTTTGCTTTTAAGTAAAATGGGGGATGAATCAAAAGTACTAAGTTCTTTCTCTGCAACTACAGTGGCAGAAGCAGAAGTGTCTTGTGCCCAAAACACAAGAAACTTTTAGGAGGGAAAGAAGGGATCATTAGAACCACTGGCTTGGCTTCTGATTTGTGTGCTACTTGCAAGGCAGTTTCATGCATGGCTCATCAAGTTTTAAATTAGTGATCTAGGAGCAATCATGTTGTCCACATAGCAGGAGGATTAGCTGTTACCATAGGAACAGGAGTTGAATCTCACTCTGCTGTCTCTCTTCCCTTTCCCTCACACCACAGATATTTTCAATGCTCAAGTTTGGATGAACAGCTTGCCGAGTCTTGCTAATACCAACTTTCAAATAAGAGATTCACACAACTGCTCTGCTGATAAGGCTCCAACACAGTGGCATTAGTTGGTGTTAGACTTGGTCTAAACTTTCCTCTTCAGAGGGTTTTGAAGTGACTTCCCTATCAAAATTGTATGAGATGATCCTGAGCTCTGTCCCTTCACTGCCAGCTCCGGGGAGGACAGGACTAAACCAGATGAGAACAAAGACTCTGGACATCTAACTGTCTTTTCAGAAGCAACAAATGAAGGACCCTCTAGGTTCCTTTGGATTAAAAGAAGGTTTGCAATCCTTCCAGAAATGCAAATTAAAAAACAAGCCCAGAAGTAGGTTTGGGGTTTTTTTTTTTTTTGTGATGAAACATCCATGAACCAGAGGATTGGATGGGAGGAGAATGGACAAAGACTTGTGGAGAGAGCAGGAGAGTACATGCTTAGAACATGGGCCTGCTTGAACAGTAAATGCAGTGAAGTCTGTGACATAAAAGAGAACATGACTAACGTTAACAATCTACACAAATCCTTGTTACAACAGCACAGTGAAGGGATTCCTTCCTCACCCTCATTCTCTCCTTCATTTCTTTGACTATCAGCACAAGAGGAATGAAGGCCTGTTTCAGAGCTGGGCTGGGCTGCCTGTGTTGCTCTGATGCACACAGACTGCAAGGCATGCCAGCTCCCAAAATGCTCTTCCTCTGCTGCACTCATTTACTTCAGTGTTTGCTGAAGCATGGCAGGGGTTGTTGAATAAGCTCTTTCTGGGAAAAAAACCACTTTCAACAAAGCACATTTTTTTCTCAAGGTTTGTTGATTTTTCTTCTCCTTACTGCTCTCCTAATGAAAAAATAACTACATTGCCCACATACTGTAAATATTAGTAAGTGCTTCTGCTGCATTTTGTATGGCTCATGTTCACGTAAATTTTGGCAGTGACAAGCAAGCTTACTCTGTCCAACGGTACTTTGTAATTTTAATTTCTCCAAATATCATGGATTTTATTATATTTTACCATGCAGTGGGCTTATTTAAAAGATCCCCTAAGGAAGAGCAATCTCCCCTGCCTTAGAGTAGCTTAAACTGAGGGCAAGTCCTGTTTTATCAGCAGACTTCTTTATTTTCCAAGTTATGTGACGATGAGATGCACAGTCAGAGAGTTGCAACTCAGCTGATTTCTTAAGCAATGTTCCTCACCAACAAATACTTGGTTTTCCATGGCCTTACTCCTTCCTTGTTAGCAATGTACTCTATAGAACCTGGAACAAGATGCTTCTGTTCAGAAATGAGCCATCGTTGCTTTACAAAGCAATTTGGTGGCTGAATCAATATTTTCATGGCCTACTAGATATGGCAGTATTTTTAGAGCTGCCAAAACACTGGAATGTCATTTTCAGATCAAGGCCTAGATCACGATCTGTGTTACACCTGTATGACTATACATCCACAGAATCCCTCAAGATTTGCAAATGAAACTGCTCAAAATACAGCCTCATTATATTTGTTTTCTGCCTTTTCTCTGAAGGCATTATTTTTAGAACCTCTGATCATGAGGGAAGGTAAAAAGCCAAAGACTGCTATGAGAAGAGCCATTATTGCTTGTTAATGCTGCACTGCCCAAGCTCCTTGCAGGCTGTTCCAGCTTTGCTGCAGTGACAGGGAGGAACATCAGCAAAAGAGAAGATGCTTCAGCTGCTCTGCTGAAGAGACACTCTGCCCAGCAAACTTAGTGTCCCTTTTCATCTTATTCCCTAGCTTTCATTCTGTCATCCATTTTATTTTCCTGTAATATTGGCCCACTTTCTGGCAATCAGTTATACTCCTGATAGGGGTCCTGTGGCTTTCTGAAACCTGATAATCCAGAGAACAAATAGTTTACTTAGAAGTTCAGTTTTGACTCTAGAACAGATGTGTTTTCATCAGTTCATCCTTGTTACATGGTTGCACATCCAGCAGAGACACAGCTATTAAATTATGACCACTGACTCAGTAGGTAGTAGCAACAAACAGTGATTATAATATAGCCACAAATATAATGACTAATGACCAATTAAAACTGAAAGGGAGCAGGGGAAGGAAGGAAGGAAGGAAGGAAGGAAGGAAGGAAGGAAGGAAGGAAGGAAGGAAGGAAGGAAGGAAGGAAGGAAGGAAGGAAGGAAGGAAGAAGAAGGAAGAAGGAAAAAGGAAGGAAGGAAGGAAGGAAGGAAGGAAGGAAGGAAGGAAGGAAGGAAGGAAGGAAGGAAGGAAGGAAGGAAGGAAGGAAGGAAGGAAGGAATTATTTACCCCCCCACCTGGCTACACCCCACTACTCTCATCATCATCATGAAGGGTAATGGAAAGGGAATGACTTGAGCCAAAGAGCTCTTGCACAGAGTGAAGGCCAGACACAGCTGGATCCAACCAGCCAGCCCACAGCCTCTGGGGTCAGCAGATAGCCAGCCACTGAAGACAGCTAATTAATATTTTTGGTGCATGACCACGCTCTTCAGTTTTAATTGGTGACAAGTGAGCAACCAAAGAATTTTAAGTGGTATTTCATTTATCTGTATAGAGCGGATCAATATTCACTCAGCACACAACAATTCCTTGCCTCTCAATGGGATGAAATGAATTGTCAGTCAGCAGCATGCTTCAGTTGTTGTTGGAATTTTTCTAGCTAAGTAATTCACCTTCTCAAAAAGCCATCTGATAAAAATTTATTTCTTCATAATTGTGCTGTTTAGGGCTGGGCTGGAGTTAGTTTTCTTCAAAGTAGGTGGTATGGACTGTGTTTTGGATTTGGGCTGGCAACAGTGCTGACAAAAGAGGGATATTTGAGTTGTTGCTAAGCAGAGCTGGCACAGAGTCAGGGACCTGCCTGCTCCTCACTCCACCCCACCAGCAAGGAGCATTGGGATGCACAAAGAGCCAGAAGGGACTCAGCTCTGGTCAGGGACAGCTGACCCCAAAAGACCAAAGGGATATTCCAGACCATGGCATCATGTTCAGCAATAAACTGGGGCAAGATTATGCAGGGGCTGCTGCTCTGGGACTGTCTGGGCATAATTTGCTTGGTGGTGAACAACTGTTTCATGCTAGAAGGGGGAAGGAGCCAGTGGCTCTGTGGGGCTTAGTGAACAGCTGGGGTTCAACCACAATAATCCTGCATTTAACATCTGCTGATTCATGACACTCGCAGTGAACACCATTTAAATTCAGAGCAGGGCTCTAGGAAAATAGTAAGAGATGGCTGCAGGAATTTCTTTTTTCTTCTCCTCTTCCAATATTGCAATGGCCTCCCCATGGTACAAGGGGCACTAATTGAATTCAAAGATGTCATAAGCAGGAAGTTCTCCCATTCATCTCATATCACAATGAATTCCAACTCAACAGCACTGGCAGTAGCAGCAGCAGCACCAGAACAGCACTGTGGAGCTGTAAAGGTCACTGATGTGTGTTAGGTGAGGTCAGTCCTGGACAGCAGCAATGAAAATTTCACAGGCACTCTCTTCGCGATGGTACAAAATCAGACTATCTGTTTCACAAATAATAAAACCTTTACTGATGTTATTTTTCAGTGTCAAGGAAAACTCAGATTTCATTCATCCCTTAACAACAACTTCAATTGTGTATTTCAACAATATCCTACAAAATTCAGAATCAGAGTCCTGGAAACAGAGATAATTACAAATAACATTTCTATGTGAAAGCATTTCATATCCTGAAGTACTACCATCCCATGAGTTAAACTTCATTTTTACTAGAACATGAGTATTCTCTGTTAGTTCCAGTTTTATTATTAATTTCAGTGCTGAAGAGCATAATGCAAAGATGCATAATTCATATTATGAAGAGCCCATAAAGACACACACCGGCAAACTGTGACTAAGGCCATTAGTGTCAATTTGACTCCACATGAACACAGAGCTCCAACCTGCAGCAAGCTCAGAACCACAACAGCATCACAGGGGTGATTCAAAGTGTCAACGAACAAAAAGACAGTTTGAGAAGATCAGAGGGGAAGATTCTTGGGAACACAGTAAGATTGAATTATTATCTAGGGAAGTTAAATGTTTTGCACTATTGAGTTACCTTGGTTGCAACCAATACTACAGAAAAATTTCTGTGAAAAACTGGTTCTCAATATGGATTTTGAATGACAAGTAACATTGAAATTTTGCACAGAAAACTTCCAAATAGAGGAATATGGCAGAAAGCTACAGTTAACTGTAGCTACAGTTAACTGTAAAGCTACAGTAGGGGAAAGAAATGAAAATTGAAGAAAGGGGTTATGACCGTTAATAAAGTGGAAAGAAAGTGAACAATGCAATAAAAGATTATGTAAGAAAAGAAACTGAGTAGCAGAAGATGTAAAAAGGATAAAACAAAATGAGAATGTAATGAAGCATAAAGGAAGAGTTAATTTAGAGGAAAGCATCATAGGCAGGACGTTCAAAGCTGTTACATTTTCATATACATTGGAAGAGGGTGATACAGCTTTGCTTGCAGCTTGCAAGGATGCTGCACTAATCCAGATGGTAAGTTATGAGAGCCTGGTTAAAGTCCTAGTTGTAAAGAATGGAAAAGGGTTAACAAACTTATACTGCCCAATTTTGAATGTGGCACATTTCTCATTTGATTCAATTGCTGCTGAGTTTACTTCATATCAGGGCAAAATTATAAGCATAGGGAGCAAAAACCAAAATTCTACTGAGGGAAAAAAAAATCCTTGTGAACATGGATTAATCTCTCACAATTATTTTAAAAGACAGGCAGAGAAATACAAATTGTGTATCAGTTGTAATTTATGTTAAATGCAGCTTTAGGTGCCCCATGTGGATGTGTCTATATCCTCAGCAACAGCAAATGGAATATGTAGCAGATGTTGCTGCTGTAAAACATGAGGCAACGTGAATGATACTATTTGTTTTCCTAAATAAAAATTAAAAACAAGAGAAATTAACACTGAAGACCTAAATACATAAAATATTAAATTCCCCACTTAGCTGATTTAGTATGTGACACCCTTTCTCACTGCAAATCTCACAGTTGCTGTGCTAAAAGAAAGAAAGCAAAGAAATAGGGGTTAGTGTAAAATGATGGGGCTTTGATACAAGTTCTGACCGATGAGAGACCCTAAAACCTCTAATTTAGATGCTTTCAGGAAATGTGGGGTTGTAGAGCTTAAGGTGATAATCATATACAGTTCTTTGAGGCTATGTTTTACAGGAGAGGGAAGCAGGACAGCAGTTAAGTCTTGACATGGGAGTTATTTGGGGAAAATATCTGAAGGCTTTTCAGAAAACATTCAAGACCTTTGCTAGCTGAAGAACTTCCTCTGTCCCAAGAGTCTTCTCAGAAGAGCTCAGTAAATAAGAGAGTAGTTTTACCCCTCTCACCTGCAAGCTGGTGAGAATGTTATTTGTATTGCAATGTTAGCAATTGCCCTTGCAGCAAGTCCTGAAGTCCTTCTCTCTCCAGCCTAATGACAACCCTGCACATTTCAGTTTCTCAGGACAAGGCACATCCACACAGAAAAAGGATTGCAAACAGCAGGTCTGTAGTCAGTCAGTGAGAAATGGATGCAGAAGGAAAAACAAAGGGAAAAAGCACAGGAAGGCAGAGCCTGCACACAGCGAGAGCCTGGGACAGCAGGAGCCTCCAAGAAGATGGACTCTTTTTTAGGTAGGAGGGGGGGTTCTGTTGGGTTTTTTTGAGTGATTGTTTTGTTGGTTTGTTTTTTTTTACTGGGCTTTCATGTATTTTTACTGTTCTATTAATCCCTCATAGATTACTACTGTTTCACAGATTACTGCTGTGATTACTATTGCTTGCTCTTGCATTAACTTGAATTTATCTTTGCAGAGCAAAGGCTTCCTGACTGCCCCAGTTTCCTCACTGTGTGCCACTCACTCACTCCAGTGACAGAACACAGAAGTTAGAGACTCTGGGATTGAGGTTCTGCTTTCCCCTTTGCCAAGATCTGTGGGATAGAGGGTAACAACAAACACAGTTTGTATTTCTATGCTTTCCCACAACTCAGACTGCTTTGACAGGGAAATTTGAAGATTACTGCCTCATTTTTATCCCCCTATATTCTCTTCTCCACGCATTCTCCTTTCCCTGAAATCAAACTACCAAAAAAGCTTTGTAGTACTACATTTGCACCATTCAGCAAAATCTAGTAAAAACCCACAGCATCTGCTGTGAAATTTTTTCCCTTTTTCCCCCAACAAATGAAATTCCTGCCTGCTGCCTGCACATCCTCTCTCCCCACTGAGCCAGTGCACTGTGATAATCATACCAGTAACATTCAGATAGAGATCAAGTGATGCAACCAGCTCTATCTCAACTCTGGCTTTCAACTTCACATTTTACTTGGATGTACATTTTTTCCTCTAATGAAAACTGCTTTTAGATAACAGCAGAACTATCCCAGATTTAGATAGGAAAGGAAGGAGTCTAATCCATCTAAACACAGGGAAAAGGATTTGCTGGGTTATGCTGCCCTTCTTAATATTCTCTTTAAGTTTAAGAACACTGCTAGAAATATATCTCTAAAAAATTACAGCTTCTTCAAGAAGGACAGTGCAGACAATATGCCATTTCTATCAGCCTTTCCAGTACTAGCTTCATACTACTACAAAACTAGTCTGGTCCTGTACACAAACACACAGTCAAAATATTGAATATTGAATACCTACAAAACTAATCCTGAATAAGTCAGATACCCAGAGGTTTCCTGAGCTATGGCCATGACATAGCTAAGCACAGGAAGATAGGAACACACAGCCTGAAATACAAAGGCAAAATCTGGGGCTCACTTTATTTTTACACTTTACTGAACTAATCAGACGGTGAACTTTCTGTCTCTTTTGGGTTTTACTTAAAGTCTTGCTTTATCCTGGAACTCTTAAGGAAGAGGGAGCATTTGGGTTTGATTACTGCCAAACTACAGGTACCTCATCCAAGTTTTCATGGAAGTTGTGTGTGGATACCCATAACCACTGCTCTTTCCATCACTGCTCTGTATTTTATGAAAAACAATTTAGACCATTCTGGAAGAACTCATTGGCAATGCAGTGCCTGAACAAGCAAATAGCTATCAACAGATCTATTGACTTCAGAGGGGCCACTTGTGGAAGAAGCAATCCAACAGCCATGATTAATACAAAAAACTCAACAATATCCTCTGTTTCTTCTTCACCTTTTCCTAGAGGTTCAACCTGCCAACAATCACAACCCCAGTTATATAAATCAAGTTTAAGGTAAGATACACCACCTTATTACACTATTGTTACAGTGATTGTCTCCCTGAACAACCACGGACAGAATTCCAGATTCCCCTGTAATCTATAATCAAGTGCTATAAAATTGTATTCATCCATCTCATGCTGCATTTATTGGTATGAATACTTACAGAGTGCTAGTACACCCAGAACAAAGACATCCCCAAATGAAGAAACAAATCAGCTTACGCTTCAAAGCACAGCCTGTGCCCTGTGATTCATTGCCTGCTCTCCCTCCACTATCACATAGCAGCTCAAACTTAGCTTCTAAATCAGCTGCTGAAACCATGATGCTGGAGCAGTGAGAGAGTGAGGGAAGCAGTCCTCTCCCTAGAAATCCAGTCAATTAAATTTTGCCTGGAAGGGATCCAGTCTAATATCAAAGATGCTGCCATAAGTGCAAGTTCCCTGGAGCACAGCGTTAATGATTCAGAGCATGTCAGGCTGGCCCAGAGCAGTGGAAAAGAAGGCACACTTAAATTAATAAATAAATACATAGGGAAGCAAAACCCAAATAAATACCTGAAGTAATTAAAAAAAAAAAAAAGCCATGGAGACATACTGCTGTAGTTGGCACCCTATTTAGGGGATACTCAAATTTTCCTGAAATCTCACTTTCATACCTGAATATTTAATTTCCCAAGATCACTGAAAGTTAAAACACCAAAGAGTCTGTTAATACCCACAAAAAATCTCAAGCCTAAGTCAATCATCTCTGAAAGATTCTGCAGTTACTGCTAGGATGTTTTCACATTCAAAATGGAGACTGAAGGTTGGACGTCTTCTTTGCATCTTGTAATTAGTCCTTATATGTACATTGTCACCAGCATTAAAATACAAGAACTTGTATAGTCTCTAAAGTATTTATCTGTAAAATCACAGTGAAGTAGGGTATCTGATGATATCAAGAACAAGGTTTTCTAAACTTAACATTCCAGACCCAATAGCAGAGAAATTCAATTCCACCTCTTTTCCATTTGTTCCAAATTCAGTTGCTAAATTAAGAGATTAATTAGTTTTTTCCCCCAAAATTAGAACACAGTCCCCCTTTCCTTTTTTGTGTGCACTACTTACTAAGATGTTAAAGCAAGGACAATTTCCCCACTAGAATAAAGACCATCAAAAGCTCTCCGAGAATATTTTGAGCTATTGTCCTCAAACAGCAGGAAGAACACACCATACAAGTGCTTCATGTTCTTCTATTGCATGAACACCAACAGTCACAAAGAGGCTGAACTACTTCTTTTGAAGACAAAAATGTCACTTGCTCTTTCCCAATGATTACATCTATGCAATGTAGCATTTCTTTATATGTATTGTAAATTTTTAAAGTCTGCAACACAACTTGTAAACACATTCGGCTAAGAAGATTCAGAAAGGCCCAATAATGTCATAAAGCAGGCCATGGCCATGCTCCTCTTAGCCTCATTCTGGCTGAATTACCTTCCCCTTTAGAAGTTATTAAGCGACAGGAGTTAGTTTTTAGGATCACGAATAGACTGTGTTAAAGTCACCCAAATGAAAACTCTGTAAGAACTGGGCTGGTTTATGTTCATAACTGAAAGATATTTGGCCATTTCACTAAATTAGTTCTGTCACCTGTTCACAAGAATATTGGGTGGTTTTGCTCTGTCAAAAAAGTATTTACATAGTTACAAATAGTTCTACGCAAAAGCTTTGCTGAAGGAATTCCCCATGCAATAATTTGTAGCAAGTTAATTATTTGTGCTATTTAGGCAGTCTGTATTTTCTCAGCGTCTTTGTGGTCCAGCACAGGGCAGTGCCCTTGTGCCCACGTTTAGCCAGGGGATACCACACCAGAAAGGTTCAAAGGAGCTTTCAACCACTAAGACCAAGGCCCTGAACCCAGGGTCTCTTTAAGGGGAAAAAAAGACACAATATTTCACAAAAAGTATTTGGAGAATAAATGTCTATCAGAGGACTGCTAACAAAAAGCAAAGCCCTGTTGAAAAAGGACAGGACTTAGTGACTCCTGTTTCTGTATGATCAAGAGTCCAGGCTGGATCCTGTGACATAAACAATAAAGCTGAGCCTTCAGGTGCTGTGAGAGAAGGTCTGATGCAGGAATAAATCAGTCCTGTGCTGTTAAGGGGAGTGAAAACAATGGTGATGGGCAAGGTATAAGAAAATAGAAGTCAAAAAAGCAACAGAACAATCAAGTAGATATATATTTGTTACCATGGCAACAAAACAGCATATGCTAGAAAGCATATATGATAGAAAGAGCTTCTGAGACACTACAAGGAGAAATGAGAGAAACTGCAGCCCAAACAGGGTTTTAAGCTATGCTAAACTTGAAAAGTTGTCCTGCTCCTTATCATCTGTGAGTAAGGTGATGGCATGCAGACCATAGGAATGATATAACCTGGTGGGCACGTTCTTCAGGAGCATCCATGGTACAGCGAAGTCATATTCTAGTTTGCAACAAAAGCACAGTATGGATGGAGAAGGAAAAAGGAAGTCTGAGCTATCAATTAACACAGACTGTTCAAAAGACAATCCTATATCCTGTTTGACAAAAATCTCCCCTTGGCCTGTAACAGATTCTGTGTAGGAGCAAAAGCATCTCACTTGTGCTGGTATCTTAGTGCCACAATAACTCTCGGTTCAAAATCTAGGTATGTCTTGTAAAATCTCTATTTGTTTCTAGTATGTCACATGGAAGATTAAGGTCGAATTATTTCATTTTTACCCTCTAACAAGTTTGACAAGTTCCACAGGCATCATTTTATGCTCTTATGAAGCATCAGCCAGGAGAAAAGGCATAGGTAATCTTACTAACACATGGCAACCTACATCACCTTAAGTCACTTCCACACCCAGCTCATTAATTGCTCTGGTTTTTTGCACCGCAGATCACCCAGATATCTTAGCTTTCTGCAGGTAGTCAAACAGGCAGAACTTTTATTACCTCTGCTTTTGAAGAAGGGGGGGGGGGAGAGAGAGAGAGAGAGAGAAGCAGCAGCCAAGGGTCTTTTACTTTCAAGCAGTACTTCCAGGTTGGATATTTAATGTTGGCAGTCATACTGCGAGCTCATTCCTTTAGAAAATTCCATGGGGAAGAAGCTGTACCAGAAATACTGGCTGAAATAGTAACCCTTTATCCTTAGGGTCAGAGGAAAACCTCTTCTTGTAAGCTCAACGAAAACTGATCTGCTGGATACAAACGAAAGCCAAAGAAAGTTGCCTGCTGTATAAACGCCTCCAAAGTAAATAAAACTCTTGAAGGGAAATGACAATGCTACAAAGTCAAGGGAAATAGCACAAAGATAAATTATCTCAGGAAGCCAGATTCACTCCTGTGCAATACATCAGTAGGAGGACAAAAAAAGATGGAAAATCATGGCAGGTTTTAATAGATTAAAAAGAAAAGCAAGAAAATCTGACCTAACAAGTGTGCCTTCTCCCTCAAAACCAACCCAACACAAAGCAATAACAAAAACACCTAGAAGACAAACCAAAATAACTTTGGAGGAAACTGCAGCTTTGTAAACTAATACAAAAAACTTCTCTAACCATTTTAAATTATGTTGCTTGTGACGGGGTGTCGGAGGTGTTCATTTCAGACTGGCAAAGCAGATAAAGATCTCACTTGAGAAATAAAAAACATATCCAAAAAGAAGCAGAATAAGAAAGCTCAGCACAAGCAACAATGGAAGAAAGCCACTAGGCCAACTCTCTAAAACCAAAATGCATTCCTTTTGATGGAATAGATCTGGATTCACAGTGTTTAGCTGAATGTAGTATATAGATGAGTTATCATCAGTTTGAAAGGAAGATTTTTAAGAAAGAGCAGTAGCACAGGAGTTTGCTAATAGTGAGGAATATAAACATCAGAAATCTCTCTGTTTCTTTGATGATACACAATATTGACAATTATAAACAAAAGTTGCTAAGGAAGTTATTTAACAACAGTGTATATTCACCTAAGTCCCATTTTATCACTATAACTTGCAGTATTATTTTGCATGTTAAGCTGTACAGAGAAAAAAAGCACTCCAAAGGAAATACAGGCAGGGCACAGGATTAGGAGACCTGCTTTTTTAACTCTGTGACAAACTGACTGATTTCATCTCCATTTCCTGTCGCATGTATTTGACCATCGGCAGCTCCATCCCTCTGGGAATACCCTGGGTATGTCCTGCCCTATGGACATCCTTTCAGTGTTTACTCAAGTGTTCTCCATGGAAATTCCAGGAGCCATGCCCTCTGCTGGGATGTTTTTACCCCCAAGGGCAGTGCTCTGATGGCAATAACGCTGCTGCCATCACTGCAGCTCTGTTCCAATAAACACCTTCCTGCCCACTGGGGCCAAGCCAAGCCTGAGAGGAGCCTCAGTACAAATCCTGCCCCAGTCTGGTAGGCTTCCCTAACACGTCGTTGCCCTCAGAGAGCACTTGCTGGGGCATGTCCAAGTGCACAGTTAGACACAAGTTCTTGTGTCAGCAAACCATGCCAGACAAGGATAAAATTTTCACTTTTTGCTTCTGTTCTAACCTGTTTTTATGCCCTTCTTAAGACATCTCAACATTTGCTTTTTCTTTTTATATGTTATTAATATCTTGAAATCTTCTCCTTTTGTTGCAAAGCTATCATGGCAATGCACAAAACAGAATCTAGTTCAATAGCAGTCAGATTCATAATATGAAAGGATTTAAACAAAAAACAGCTCCTTCCAGTTTCATTTGAAAATATGACAAAGCCTGTTTATCAAATACAACAAACCCATCTATCACCTTCTAACTGGAAGCCTTTTTTGGTAGCATGCCTGGTGCCTCACTAATCTGTACACAACTTAATAGGGAAGTTAATAAATTATACAAGAGAACTAATTATACCTATTTGTCAAAAGATGAGATAGTTAAACTGAGGATTTAAATAAAAAGGAATGAGCATTTTATCCTAATTAGTTTGACCTAAACTTTAGGGGAGAAGGGAAAAGCAGAATAAATTTTTCTGACTAATCTCTGAGCGGTAAGAGCTATTATCTTACAGACAATAAAAGGCTGAAAGGGCCACTGTTTCATCAAACACTAGAACATGCATTTCTTTCAAATCACAGTGTACCATCCTGACACCAATCTCCTGAGCTGTCCAATCTATTTATGGTAGAAGCCCATGAAAGGGAAAAAGTTAACAGTAAGCCACTTGATCCACTTCCCCTCTTTGTTACTCTGAGGCTGGTTGTGCTCATACACTTATTAAAAATCTACCTTTCTCTTCCAGCCTATTGTTAAAAACCCAAATAAACAAACAACAACAAAACCAAAAACCAAGAAATTCTAGGGGACAAAATTATTTCCTCTAAGCATATTTTAAACCAGTCTAGGTATGAAAAACTACCTGAAAGATAGTCACCAGTGGAACAGAAGAGATGCTGACCAGCAATGAAAGACAGAGCACAGAATACCTGACAATCCACTCAACACGTTGCCTGCATTTGGCTTTACCTGCTGACTGCTGTGCCCAGCAGTATAGAATTCTCTCTCTTCAGGTTGCATCACCATATGTTTTTCACTCCTCCTGTGCTTAAGCAGCAAATTACATCAAAAGAAACTGACAATTTATGTATAAAACATAGGTAGATATGTTTTCCCAATACAGTTCCTGTTTAGGTGAACCCTCTTCACCATAGCTTTGCAGTATGGATGCTGCATACCAAGTGACCAATTTAGCACAGATAAAACTGCTTTTATACTGAACCCTGAACCTTTAGTTATTGTGCAACCTCACTAGTTAAGCATCTCTAGAGACACAAGGCAACAATAATACTCCAATAGTCCAAAAGAAACTTACAATTCGATATTCTAATATCAGGATAAAGTATCAATAATAAGCTTCAGAATCTCAAGTCTCCTTCTTAAGATAAACCTTTAGAAATAATTTTTACAAGAAGAATACAAGAAGTTGAGAGCCTGATTGTGACAATATCAAAAGTGATTAGAACTTTTTGTTGACTGAAGCTTCCAGACATATTTGCAACTGTTTCTGCAACCCTTGCACTGTACAGCATCGTGCGCCAGTAGCCCACAGACATCAAAGGTGCTGGGCATCTTGGGCAGGTACAGCAGGACTGGATTCTGACATATAACCTGCAGCAGTGCAAGCATCAACATGTACTTGCTAAATATTTAATAATACCTGTCTTCGTTCTTCAGTTAACTAACCTTCTAGCCCAAGAAAGCCTAAAAATACTTGTTTTACTTCTGCAAGTTACAGGTACTGTTAAAAAACCTGTGTGGACTGAAAAACCCATGCAAGGAGTCTGAGGACCTGAGCCAAAGCTGCCACAAGTTGACAGTTTGGGCATTTAATTGAAAGCCAAGTTTCAAGTACACTTGAGGACAGTCTGAGCCGGTAGTGCCACTGCATGAGGTAATTCTGCCCCTTTTCCATCCATCTTGTTTCCATTCCTATCTCACTCATTTGTCCAGGTGCAAATGTTGGCTCAATGCAGTGAAACACAAGAAATGTGAGTGGATGATATAAAACTGAAGGTGGAGGAGTGATGAAGAGAGAGTAAAGGTGAGCTGTAACCACATAGTTTTTTTTCCCAATCCATATTATCTCACAAATCTTTCCATCTCTAAGAGAAGGAAGACAGAGGCTGTCAACTGGAAGGCAGGTAACACTGATTTAAACCATCTGACCATCAATATGTCAGTGCAGCCTTACTGAGGATATACCAGGCTAACATTGTAAGTTTTGCCATTGTGTTTTCTTACAAAATCCACATTTGTATCCCTGTTCCCTGCTTTTCATTGCAACCAAAAGGAGAAAAAGGTGTCTGTACATACAATTTATTTACGAAGTAAATTCCAAGCTTTCCCACTCACAAAAGGTGCACACACTTTTTACAATTAGGCACACAAGCCTTGCTTTTTAATTAAATGTGGTGATTGCTGAACAGCTTCTAAGGAGAAAGAATTTTTGTAACCAGAAATAGGAAGAAATTGGTGCTCTCACCCTTCAGTCATTACAGTTCTCATAAAATGTTTTTTTAACTTAACCTTTGCTGGCTTACAACATTAACCAGACAAGGCTATATTTAGCTTTTTTGGAGCCACTTTAGAGGGAGAAGAGAGAGTCGGAGGAAACAGATGATATTTACTGCACAATTTTAAGATTCAATCTGGATGAATCAAAACGAGTTGTCTCCTGAGCCAGGAAGTATACGAGGATGTTTAAATGTAATTGAAAAATTCTTCATTCAATTCTTCCAAGAAAATTCTCCTTCCAGCATAGATCAGTCATCAACAGTCTCAACCCTTAACTATAAGTTGTGTTTCTCTTTAGATCCTAAATCACTTGATGCAGGAATATCATTTAGCCAAATGTTTCTTTGTGGGATTTATGCAGCTAATTCATCCTGCTGATGTCATCTTGTCCCCCAGATTATTTTGAGTTCTGTACCTGTTTCCCCATGGCCTGTGTTCCTTCTCTGCCAGGTCTGACAGACTCAGAAAATGCTCTGCATTCCATTGTCCAGGTCATTAATAAAAATACTGATTAATATGAGACACAGAATATCAACAAGCCCTCCTTGATATATCGCCATGTTCTGACATTTGGCTAATTATAAATATTCTTCAGCATTCTTTTTCTGACCAATTCTATATCCACCAGGCATTAGACTCCTCTAGACCACTTTTCCTCATCTGACTCCAGGAAACACTGCATGAATACAGTGCAAGAAACTTGAGCCAATCAAGTTATATTGTGTCTAATGCTTCCCTCCTCACCAGCTGACCTGTAACACTGCTGTACAAAGAAATTAAATGGGTTTGTCACAATTTGCCCTTGAGAAATCTGTTTACTTGGTAACAGATCTTGCTAACTGGCAGGGGCTTATAAGATGTCTATCCAATTATTTCTTGCTATATTTAAGCCAAACAGACTGGTCTTTAATTACCCAGCTCATCCTTTCCCTATCCCCTCCTGAAGTACTATATTTGCTTTTCCCCAGATACCACTTTCTTCCCTACACAGCCAATTCTTGAAATGCCCTAGAATTAATCACATCAAGTCCAGTTTCCTTGAAAATGTTTAAGAACTACACTTAAAGCTAGAAAACTTCTGCACCTCCTTTTTTATTGACATAAATCCCTCAATACAGAAGAGTCCTCTGAAGCAGCTAAAAAATGTTTTCAAAACACATAAATCTTAAAAGAAAACACAAAGTGGCAGCTCCTGTGGCTTAAGAAAATTTTCTTCCTATTCAGCAGGCATTATGACCAAGAGAAGCAGTGACTTGTACCAATAAAAATAATCTACAATTTTGAAGCAATTGACCCCATAACTGTACACTTGGGTCTCAAGGTACTTAGATGTGCATTTCTAGCTCTCCCTCTCACTACTTCCTTGAGTATTATTGTTCGGTTTTTGGAAAGCAGATCATAATAGTAACGCTTCTACTTTACCACACTGAAAACACCATTTCTAGGGGCCAAAATAATTAAGATGCAGTTAAGGGAAACTTGGGTTTAATCCTAGGGCTGTGTCTGTAACTCAAGAACTCAGAAATTCTAATCCTTGTCTTTGCTTTTGCTCACTGATGATGTTACCATATCTCACTAGGGTTGTGCCCAGTTTTGAACCTCTCAATGAGGTCAGTGGGTATAGAGGGCCTTGTTTCTCATCTAAGGTAGGGCATGAACCAAAGTTGTAGCAGTGTGTCTGATTGGCACTGCATATCTGCCTTCCCTTATCCCATATCTAGTTAATAGCTAGAAAGTTCTTTACCCGCAGTGTTATTATTGGTTTTTAAAAGTTCTGTATCTTCCCTCCTTGTACCCCCATTCCCTGAAGCCCTTGTCAGTCTGTATCCCCTGCGTCCCGGTTGGCTATCCTCTCAAAACCCCTCCCATCTTTCCATCCCTCTTAACCCAATGTTCGCTTCCGTTCGGGGCTCTTGGCCCTGCGGAATCCCGCTATGTCCTGCCTCCCTTGTTCCGTCCCAGTCCCATCTGCCTTCTCCTCCCCTCCATCCCTACCAATAAACCCTGGATTCCCAAGGCTGAGAGACTGCATTTCCTTTATTCGCCAAGGCTCCTATTATCCTGCCTTCAAGAAGCCAGCCCTAGCACGGGTTCGGGTCCCACGGGTCCCGTCTCCGCCTCGCCCACGGCAGCGTGGTAAGCACACGGGGAAACCTCTTTTGTGGGGTTTTGAGGTTCCCGTGCCTCCCCAGCGCGAGAAAACCTCACAAACTGCTTCCTCTTTCCCTTTGTAAAAACACATCTGTTCTAGAAGGTACAAGCCCCAGCAGAACAACAAAAATTTCTGACAGCCTAACACCTTCTCCAACTACTGCAGCTACTCCTTGCTGGATTACACGAGGTCCCTATGATAAATAACTCTTGGTGAGTCCCTACTCCCAAACATCCAGAGATGGAGAGGTTTCCTTGAGAGAGCTGCACTGTATTGAACCTCTCCATTTATTCTTCCCATATGACTTTATCGTTCACAGCAGTCCTACAGATGCCAGAGCAAATGACTCAACCCTTTTACAATGATTGTTGATTGATTACCAAATCGTTAGTTTTTGGGGGGGGGGTTTGCCAAAGTTGCTGTGGTTTGAATATGCATTTTTAGCTTTGATCAGCTTGAAGGTACTTGAACAATTGCATGAATTTGATCCTAATGGAAACAATCCTGAAGTATTGCATTAAGGACATAACGATGTCACAGAGTAAACTCTAACCCATGTAAGACAAATGCAGCTGTTACAATTAACTGCTCTAAACTGCCTAAGCCAGCAGAAGGGCTAAGTGTCAAAGACCTGAGGCAGTTATCATTCTACCCAGGAGAATGCTGTACAGTCAATAAGAACAGAAATCAGAAGAGAACATTAGGGTTTTTTAATTTACATACCGGCTATATAACAATTTCTTTAAAAACAATTGCAATTAAGGATCATGTTTGATTAACAGCTAAAACAAACAAAAACACCAACCAAAAAAAGACTCATTTCCATTTTCAAGGGGGCAATCTATCTCATCTGTCCAACATTAAATATTCCACTTGATCTTCAAGCATCCCTGCAAAGCAGAATATTTATTTTTTCATATTTTGAAAGAAACTCAAAGGAAACCAACACAACCCTTCGACTAACTACTAAAAGGAGAGACAAGCTCATTTTTCTAATTTTCTTTTCCCAAAGAAAATTCCCCTTATTACAGTATCCTACACCCATCCCCTCATCTCTTTAATTGTTTTTGAAGAGACACTTGGCAACTGGGATTCTTAATATTTGCTGAGGTCATTACAGATTGTATAAATAATATAACAGTGTATTTCTCTTGGAAAAAGTAGAACTAGTTGCTTCAGCCCTCTGGTGACATATCCTCCTCACTTGACACTACCTCTCCAGCAGACAGATGCATTTTTCTTGAAAGGAGTACAATTCTCTGCAGAGACCAGCACTGCCCCAGCTAGAAATTCTGCAAAATGCCTACCATTTTGACTTTCTTCAGAGAAATGGAATATCACAAGCTTGACAGGAAACAGGAACTCCTGTCCACTCGTGAACTATCTTTTGTCACTACCAGTTTAAAAACATTATCCACATGATATTTAAAAACATATCTTGAAGAAGAAGCAAACAATGAACAAAAATTGGTGCTGATCTCAACCCAAAGACTACAGATGTCATAAGGTCTGAAACACAACTTTGTTATTCAACAGCTACAGACTAACACTGGTGAGGTTTACAGTAAACAGAACAAAGGAAATCAATGAACAGAGTAATAAATAGTTTGCCTATATAGTGCATGCCTTTCACATCAAAGATATAAAGGAGGGACAAAAATACAGAGATAATCTTATTCTCAAAGTGAACTGGAACACAGCACTTGACTGGAGCCTGTTTCTCTCCGATACATGCTCCTCCTACTTCTGCAGGCAGAACTAAACAATAGGTAAAAACTATTGAGCCATTGTATTAAAGTTCTGGCTTTACAGTCCACTTACTCTCTTAACTTGGTGGTAATTAATTACTACCTATACACTTAATTACAACCCGTTAAAGAAACGTAGTGCAAGTCTGTTTACAAAGCTTGGTCAATTTGAGGTAATTGGAGCTAAATAAGATTTCCACCCAACTGTGTTCATATGTGGCATGCTCAACATAGGCATATTACAGCATGAAGTTCCAGAGGACTCTTGAAAACTCCATGCGGAATTGGTTCCCCAAAGCATTTAAAAATTTATACTTGTTTAGACTGATAAACAATATCCTTACAACAATGAACTTAGAGAAACTTGCCGCAGCTAGGTGATCACAGGACTGTCCTAGAAACACTCCCCTAAATCAAATAGAAAAACCTGGGTTCACTTATGTGATGTTTCACTCCAGATTACCAAAGGTCATACTGACTAAATAAAGACAGTAGATCTAAAGAATACAAATTACATCAAGACTTTTATTAAATTTACAAGAGGAAAGTGATGGGCATCGGTTAGGAAACAATTTGGGGGTTACAGTGGAAACTAATCTCTGTGGAAGCACATTTGACTTCCTGCTGTTTGAGATCCAACTTGTAACTTTGGAGTTTCCTACCCAACTGAACTCTGAAAGGCAAATTTAGCACCAAGCACCACAGAAAATCTAAAGGAGGGAAGGAAATATTATTGAAGGGGTAAGGATCACTTGTCTCAAGCACTTGCACAATAATCATCATTAGACTGTCCCCGGATTTCTGTCTTCTTCTCACACAGCCCTTGGGCTGTACAGTTGATTACACTCATTACCTATTCCAGGTCCAATCCAGGGAAGGTTTATTGATTACATTGGACATGCCAGTTGTACTACCCAGACATGACAGCTGATGATCCAGTCTCTCCTCTCACTGGCTATTCCTGTCCCTATTCACCCTACAGCTTTCTTGAGTTTCTCTGGCCTATGAAACTCATAAGTAATACTATTTATTACTGCTTCCTACTTTATTTCATTTTCTTTATTATTACTCAAAACACTGCCCTCTCAATAAATGTTTGAGTCCACATGTGCCACTTAAACTTTCCCTTTGGACAAGTGTAATATGCTTTAAAGTCATATTAAAAAACAGATCTTTCAATATAGCCTACATAATTACTTTCTGGTATAGAAACGCAGTTTCAGTCTTCCACAAATCCACACATATCCTTAAGCACTTGAGCTAAACACAATGAATCTTGGTTTGAGAACGGCAATTACGGTTCCTTGTTAATCCCCAGCGTAAACTCCTAAGCACTCAGCCTGTCCAGGAAAATGTGTATTGGTCCAACAATTCTTTTTCAACACTAAGACAGCTACGGGCAATGTTGCTTGAAAAAGCACACAGTATAAATGGAATGTTGGCTGATTAGTTTCCATTTATCAAATCAATTTTCTTCCCTTAGAATATACTCAGTTAAATCCTGAGGAATTGTCCCATATATGGTACTGTATTAATATTCTTTTCTGACCTTTGTGATGTGATACTTGCAGTCAACATGGCAGCATCATGTTTCAACATTCAAAATCACATATTTCCCATTAACCAATAAGTCAACACATTGCTAATACATTTTTCATGGTGAGCAAACATTAATGCCATTGTTACAATGAAAGCAAATGCTTGGCTATTTGTTTAAAAGCCTGTCCACAAGTGCTAGAGCCAATGGAGGTCAGCGACAAAGAGATGCTCCCAGAGGAGTGGAGGAAGATCAGAGTCAGGGCACGTTTTGAGCTTTGTGCCTTCCCCCCTGTTGCTCCAAAGGCACTTGTTTTATTCTCAGCTGAGTGGTACTGCAGCTTTCAGGATGTGGATCTAACCACTGCCAACAGGGCTGCTGCACCGGAGGGAGCCTGACAGGGCACAGAGCTCTGCTTGAAGTTTTTCCCATGAGGAAAGCAGTGTTCCAATAGCTCCTTCTAATTTAAAAAAAAAAAAAAACCACCCAACCAACTCAACATGATTAAGTCAAGTCCACCTAAGAATGCACCACCAAATGCCCTAAATTTAAAGTGCATGTTGATCTCACTCTGCTTGCCAGAACAAAGTTTGCAGGAGTATAAACAGCTGGTATTTTTGTGATTATACAACTTATTAATAAACAAAACAATTGCATCTTTAGGTGCTAATCTGCTTTTTCACAGATCATCACTCAATTTTCTTTTGAATCTTGGTGCATATTCTCAAACCCACCTTTGCTGACAAGTTACTATAACTATTTAGCAGCAGAAATTTCTCAAACATAGAATTTCTTGTTTACTCCTATGAGAACATTTTAGGGTTATTTTTCAATTGCTAAGATCTACTGTTTCATGTGTCTCATCACCACATCCTTAAAAAGTCAGACAGACTTCATGAGCTCCTTTGGAACTTTGTCTTCTATCATCAAAAGCACATGCTGATTTATATAGCTAAGCATAACATTTTTCATTCTTTCCCCCAAAAGTTTGCAATTTTCGGCGCTGCCATTTCACAAGTGGCTTGAAAAATACTATCATAGTTTTATTTTTAAAACTACAGCAAGGATTTCACAGAGCACTAAGCATACATAGGGATGGTATGAAAGCAACAGAGTTACACTGATAAATTGAGGTAGTTCAGAGCCTGAGTCTTCTGCTCATCTTCCTTGAAAACTCATCTCCACTTTATGGAAATGCCTGCAAGAACACTCAATGTCTGTCCCCCTTCAGGAAAAGAACAGTCTCAGAGCTGTCAATGAAATGGTTTAGTCCTGTTTCAGGTTTGAACTTACAGCAGCATCAGAAAACCAAAATCTACGGTGCTTTCATAGCCACATATTCAGTGTAAAATCCCCATCACAGATGCTGCCACCTCCTTCCCCTCCTGAGCCATGTCAGAAACCTGTCCATCAGCCACCATCTCCACTGCCTCAGACACACATAGCTCAAAGATGGGTGTCCAGAGTGTCCTATTTCAGACAGCACTTGGCAAATCTAAAGGAAGAAAAATCTGTTATTTTGGTGAGACTGCAACTCACAAAGCTAGAGTGGCACCAAGTGGTGAGCAGATGAATTTGGGTCTTACGATTTGTATTTTTTCAATCACACTAGAAGCCACAATTGACATATTATAAGCTAAAATAAAATGATTCTGCAGCTCACTTTTACTGGGGAACAGAGGTTTTTTAGAAATCCTACTTAATCCACACACACAAATTAACAAGGGTGGAGTGAGTGAAGATCAGAATTGCTAGTTTGGCAAACAGCATATGAATGTCAGTAATGAGCAGGAAGTGAACAAATATATCCTAATTTTCATAGTCAGATACAGACACAATTAATCTTTATCTGACCATTGGACTTTCAACAATCAAGGCGACCTCGACCTCCATACTGGAACCACTGCATTCCTTACTGCATTCTAAAAGCAGCACCTTTGTATTTACTTGCCTCCTTTCTACCATCTGTGACATGTATGCAAGACATCTTAAAATGTCTTGCATACTGTCACTTCTCTTAACACATCAGAAACAAAGGCACGAACAAACAGAAAACCACAAAAAACACAAACAAACTAAGATAACAAAACAAACAAACAAAAAAACCAAAACAACAACAACAACCCAAACAACCCACCAAGAACAAACCCCAAAAATCATCAAAAACCAAGACACAAAACAGCCCATACCAAGGATACTGTCATGGTCAGGAAAAGAATATTCTCTTCTGCTTAGTGATGATAACCATATACTTCATCTCACTCTTCCTCCCAAAATACACCAGATTTGTAATCAAACCCAAGGAACAGAAGAGTATTTCTGTGAATAATAGCTTAAAACCCCCACACCACAAAACTAGTAAAACACAGACATCTCCCCACCCCCCATTCCCATGCTGTTCTTCTCAATAAAAAATACCTTACAGCTATTTCAAAGGCATCAGTGCATTATTTCTATGGAAAATGAGAGATTGTTTTCATCCTGCATTTGTACTTGCTAAGACCTCAAAGGAGCTATTATTTACCCAGGCAACTGACAAAAGTGCTCATTCACATGGAATAAAGTATTTGATGTTAAACATTCATGGGCTACTTTGGCCCAGTTTTTCAAGTAGTAAAAGGCAATTTCACCTTTTGCCTGGTTTAACTGATATGCAGAGGATAGAAAACTCATTGTCATAGGAACAGTAACTAAACCCAAAACTGAGTGAATATGCTCACAAATCTAGGAAAATGTGTCTACTATTGTGATCAAATCCTTAAAAATGTATGAATAGTGGGTATGTAGAATCAAAAAGTCATAGACAAGGTCTGTTAAGTAATTTACGGGTTATTTCAATATCTACGGAAAATCAAGTTCTGAAGAAGTGAGGAACTGCAAAGTGAAGCCCTGTTTGAAGCCCTGTTTAAACCTCGATGCATCGCAATCACAGTGGGGAGGGTTATAATGTACCACTAAGGCAAAGATGACAGCCCAAGACTGCAGCTGGGGTGAGATTTCGCTTAAGTAATTTAATAAACAGCAGAGGCTCTGAGGTTCAAACAGCCAGAAAAGCTCCTGAAGCTTTTGACCCCTTTCAGTTGCACAGGTTGTCAGTAATGTGATCACATTAACAGCATAGTCAGGTGTTTTTGACTTCCAGTTAGCAATGCTCAATCTCCACTTCAAAAAAGAGATGATACAAAATGTGAGCTATGAAGATTTCTACTACACGAAACCACTAAATGTCTCATCGTGCTTTTTAAAATTTAAATTCAAGGTCAGGTGGTTACATTCTGTGTGTGAATATCCCAACTGCAAATTGATGCTTTGTCCATAAGCTCAGCTTTCTTTCTTACTTTTAACAGATGGCAGCAATGTTGATCTACACATTAACAGCAACTGATTTCAAATTCCAAAACAAGAGAAATGATCTTTGTATCATTTCCCACAGAGAGGTAATTAATGGATATTTGCAAGCTGCTTGGAGATCCTCCAGTAAGGAGATTTTTGTTTGTTTGATTTGGGGTTCTTTTTGTGGGGTTTTTTTGCTTTTCTAACTGCAGTATTTACAGCCTGTATTTCTCAAAACATTGCACAGTTTACTTTGGTGAGATTCCTCATACCTCATTTCATTCTCTCATGCTTAAAACCAAGCTTCACCAAGATTTGTTGCATCTGACGTGCCCCCATGTTCACCTCCTGTCCCAGACCAAAGAGGTTCCTCCATCCAAACTCAAACCCTTCAAAATGCCAGAGAATGAAGACTGAAGCCATGCTGAGAGCCATTCCTTCATCACTTCCCCATCTTCCTCAACTCCAGCCATTTTCCAATTTCACTGTTGACAAGTTTTATACTTAGACTATAAAAACTTCAGGAGTAAATTACAAACTCGATGTAGTGTACTTGTATCAAGCACCACAGCCTTCCAATCTAAGGAGCCACAGTTCCTCCTAATTTTTATTTATTCTGAGAGCTTTGAAAGGATCAAGGTAATAGGACTGTGCTGTCTGTAAAGACACAGCTGCCCTAGTTACTTCTATTTCAGTCACTATAAAAAATGAGGGGAGAAAACAAACCAAAAAACATCCCAGTGTTCGCTGAGGTTAGTATGCGGTGCCTTTATAAACTGTACAAGGATAGCTATGCTTCCTTGGAGAAGTGGAAACTCAAAGTATTTCACAATAGCACTCATCTCCTTGGAGATGGGCCACTGGTAGGGAAGTGTTTGAGAATAAAAAATACTACCTACCAATTTATTGTAAATGAGAAGTTGCATGTTGAGCTTTATTTTTAATTCTTTCATGAATGAATGTTTATCCTGGGATAAGTGTATATGGATGAATAGCTGACTAAAGTACCAACTGCTTTCTTAAAAGAAGAATTATCTGAAATCAAATCTTCTTTGTTGGATGAAACCTAAATTGCAGAGGGAATATTTAACCATGTAAGGAGAAAATCCATAGATAAGGTACCACAGACTACACTGAGCAGAGCTAATTGTCTTTATCACTTGCTCTTTCACACAAGTTTCTAATGGAGTGTTTTGTCTAAATAACAAAATTCACTGTCATTAATATCCTCTGATGCAGATTTCTTGACAATTAGGCTTTCACGATAACCAAGTGCTGGCATTTGGATTGCTTTGCAGATAAAACTTGTGTTTGCTCAAGAATCCTCAAGCCAAATTCACCCTTTTGTGCTAAGGCAGAAAAATCTACTGTAAATCACTCCATGGGTTTAGCAGCATTTTTGACTGCAGCTGGTAATACTGACTTCCCAGTCTTTGATGATGACTGTCTTTCAGGTCAGGCATACTTATTTCACCACATGTTTTGTCTACCTTCCTCAATTCCCATTTTATAGTTCTACTCCAAGTTTAGAGTACACGTTCTGACACTACCACAGAGGAACTGACAAATGCATTCCAAGATATTGTTTACTATGAAAAATTACACATCTGCATTACATGTGGTATACGTATCTCCCTTTTACATCTCCTTTAGCTAATTGCTGGGGGGGAAAAAGAACTTCATTTTTGCTAATAACCACTTTGCACAGAGATACACAATGCAGAGACTAAAGGAGAGCAGAGCAGAGGGGTCATTTCAGTTATTGCTGTCATGTATGACCATGCTTGGTTTTATGTAATTTGCTTTCAGAGAGCATTACAACTAGCTGAAATATCTAAAAGGCTACTAATTATCCTTCTTGAAAGAAAAGGATTATAATGAGTTTCTCATAAAAGTCCATCTACTTCTCCTAGTTCTGTCTAATCATTTGCTACTTCTCTGCAAATGGATTTGGTCTCATACATAATAATAATAGTGACAGATGTTTTTCTGCCAGTCAAACTTAAAATTCAAACTTCAGTTGATTATTATGAGTAATCTACAACTTCCTCCATAATTAAGGCTTCAACTTTGTTCACATTAACAAGTTCAATTTTGACCTCCCACTCACATCTATTAATGAAGGAGAACTTAAGTGATATGTGAGAATCATGGCAGGAGAAGAATTTTCCTTCCACTTCAGTGTAAAGGGAAGGAGGAAATTCCAATTTATGGCAATGCCTTAAAGATATTGCCACATATAGTAATCTGTCACTTGAGTGGAGGGAGAAGAAGAAAGCAGTAGAACTTTACTGGACTCAAAGCACATTCTCATGCCCAGAACTGAAGCTGAGACAACAGAAGTTTGATTTTAAATCTAGCTGACAGCTGCTTTACTAAGACCAGGACAGACTATGGGCTAAGAAATAACAAGCAACAAACAAGCACTAGAGTTATCTTGCCTCTATTTTTGCCTCATTAAAACAAAATACCTTCCTCCAACCACCATCAGTAAGACCCAAAGAAAAGTAGAAAATGTTCATAACACTGCAGAATTGATCTGGATGAACTGAAAGCAGTCCAATGATAACTGATCTATGATGTTCCACTATTAAAGGTACTCACTGGATTTCTAAAAATTCCTCTTTGGGTAGTCTCTAACAGAGATAGAAGGAAGGTGACAAGACATAGTTTAATGGATTTATCTACTGAAAATCTAATGCACAGGGACCACGTTTTGTTACCCAGAGTCCAATTTTAAAAGTTATTAAGATTTTAATAGGCTCACTAGATCGCTGTGTTGGCTCTAACAACCTAATTTAGGCTTATTGGCAGTTTCAGAGATGCTGCATTAACTGTTGGAGCTGGCCAGTTTAAATAAACTCTTTACTTCAGAACAGCCACAAACCAAAATAAACTGCAGAATAGCTCAGGTTAGGGAATTTGAAAACAACTGAGGCACCTAAAGAGGCAATATAGAGCCAAGACCCATAATGAATTTCTAAATAGACCTGTGTTTGCTATGCAGGACAGAAGGCACCAAAAATAACGTTTTTGAACCACTTCAGGGGAAAAAAATATTAAATCTTGTTTTTTTCTTCCTGTATGCAACACACTGAGTAGTAGCATGGGGACTACAGAGCTGAGGAAGATGTAGGTTAAGAATTTAATTTTTTTCAGAAAAACCTGTTTTACTCCAGAACCTGTGGTTATGCAAAACTCACAATCATTTTTCAGACAGAAGCCATGAATAAAAACTTTGGTTGCTGAAATGACTTCCATGCACCTTTACTTTTCACTGGTGAGGGGGGAAAAAGAAAAAAAGAAAAATTACATCCTGTTTGTGGGTTTTATTATCTGACTTTTTCCTCTAAATAATTTATTTTTCTCTCATTAGCAACAAAATAAAAAGAAAGAAAGTAAAACCAAATCTTGGTACGAAGATTTCAATCAGTATACTTACTTTTTTTTTAAATTAGCAATTATATAAGTTTATAACTGGTAACTGATGTTGGTCCTCAGCTGCTTAAAAACATTTAAGAGTGATATTTATTAAAACAGAACTTAACACTTACCATGAGGACAGTTTATTCCCTCACTAAAGATCTGTCTGAACACTTAAGAACATCATGACATCTCCAGCAGAAGCTCTGGAAAATAAAAGAAACTGCTAAAACTCTTGTCCACTCCCCCTTTTGCATCAGCAGCTGTGAGGTTTCCCACCAAAAAAACAATTCTGGAAAGACAGATGATGTGCCAACTCAGAGTTATCATTAGATGTTAGTACTGATAATTACTCATCTGAATCTACTCTTTGCATATTAGTTTTGATTGCTTTGCATTTCACCCTGACAGAACATCACAGTTTCCAGCCTGTGAACACAAGGCAGAGTAGATCTTTAGGAAATGCTAACACAACTATTTCTACCTAAGCAAGATCTAAATGCTTACAAAACAAAACAAAAATTAAAAACCACAAAAATAAGCAAATAAAAGTAAGACCAAAACGGTGGAATTCTGGCCCCCAACATCAACCTGCCCTCCCTCCCACTGTATAGCAGATGATTAATAGTTAAGGGGGCTTTACTTTCAGCTCTCTGAGACAGTGAACCTGTTCAACCAATAATTCATGTTAAGGGCTACAAGGTCATTTGAAATAATTCAAGACCTGTCTTTTTACCTTGAGCACTTTGGCCTAACCCCATATTTACTTGAGTGTACTTAGTGTTTAGGAGTCCCTACAAAACCTCAGTTTTGTTGCCAATACTTGCTGACTTTTTCCCTGTTAGTTGTTTCCACTGGGTTCACAACTCCTCTACTGGTTTAAGGGCATCTGCTCCAGGATGTTTACACAAAACACTTATTCACAAATACAGTGAAAGAAGCAGAGTTTTTACCTGGGTGTCTTAGTTATTGTCCTGTCTTGCCAAGGGAAAAGAAAACATGCATTGATTGGTATGATACACTAAAGTCTAAAGTGTTAAATTTAGAGGTAAGAATGAAAGCTGACATATCCAGTTACATGCACAGTTGTCTTATTCCGATATTTTCATTTGATCATGGGCCAGAATTACCAGTGTGAAGCTGAAGAATTCTTGAAGGAGACAATTAAGATATCGAGGTTCCTCCCAAACCCTAATGAAGACCCAAGGACACAATCCTGATCCCTTCTAAAATTCCACTTCACTCTTCCAAGATATCCCCTGGTAACTCTGGATGCTGCTGCTGAGCCTGCATTCCCCAGTAATCTGCATTTGGCCTCAGTCAATCCTGCTGCTCATTGCTTCTGCAGCAATGCTTTGTTTTTCATTGTGTTCTACACTCCTTACACATCATTCCCATGGTGAGGGAGGCTCAAAGCCATCCCAATATGCCACCAGCACTGTCTCAGGGCATTTAGCTTAATAACATCTTTCCTTATTATTGATTTGGATTCTTTGTTTTGGGGTGGGTTTTGGGTGAATGTTTATCTCAATGAAGGCAGGAATAGGATGACAATCCTAATGTTTCTATTCTAGATGGCAGAGTTTAGGGGAATGCCTGCCTTACCTGCTTCTGCTTTCCAGCTTGATGGCAATGAGGCTTCATCATGCATATACTGAAATGTGAATTCTCCTGATTTCAACGACAAGCACTCAGGCGAATTTCAGTCACTGCAGCCTAAGATAGACACACTCACCTAAGTTCACCTGATTTTTCCATCAAAATGCCTGCTTAACAAGATCTCCATTATGAGCAAGTGTCAGCAGCTGGCAAAACTATGAGACACCAGAGCTCCAGAGTGAGCTCCAGCCTGCAACATGCACCTCCAACTAGATAACACTGACTTTCTCTGAAATGACCCATCAGAGGCACTGCTGCATTTATCAGGGGAAAGGAAAGGCTGGTATCCTCACAGCAGCAGCTCAGAACAAACACAGTAACACAGTATTATTCATACTGCAGTATCAAATACAAAGATGTGCAGCTTCAGTGAGGCCCACAATTAAAATAATGATGATTTAAATTAGCAGATGCCAAGTTGTTCAGCAGCAGAGGACCAATTCCATCTTCACACGTTTAAGGCACGTCAGAACTAAATCACACCAAAAGCTAAGCACTTCCTCACATATTAATGATTTGAGTCAGTCTCACGCAGATTACATATGGCATGTCAAAGACACCCAGTATTCAGGAATTCACTTCTGTCTTCTGGAAGTGCTCTGTGCCTCATAATACAAAGAAATCACACACCTAAAACCATCTAAACCACATGATACAGCAGGTGAACAATATTAATACACTGTATAGCCCTAAACCAACTTGACAGGCTCAGGGCAGTAAGCAACACCTCTAACACTGTTCTCAGGGAAATGACATGCACACAAATAAGCACTCCAAGTATTAATTAAAAGCTTTTAAACACCATTGTACTGACACCAAAAGAAAAAAAAAAAAACACAACAACACTTCCATCTTAAGAACCCAAGACATTAGGTAATTTTAACATGGCTTTGACAATGGTATTGCCTGAAACACAAGTCTAAGTTACTTCTTGTTTGAAAAAAAGAACTATCCATGTATGCATAACATCTTCAAATCTTCTTTGTATGAATCACTGAGGAAAGATGGACATTTAACCTATTCCGTCATCTGTGCAGAGCAGATATCCTCCAACTGCAGGAATGCTGTGCACTAAGTGGCAGGAGGGAAGCTCCCTATCAGGGCTTGACAGCATTCCCTGCATTGCAGCAGCTGCAGTAAGGCAGGAGAGCTTCAGGGCACTGGCAGGGGATGCTGCTGACCCACATCAGTGCAGACCATGAGCCTGAATTAATCCCAATACTCTCAGATTCAACTTATGGCAAGCACATAAAAAATTTCCATAAAAATCAAATTCAGAACAAAACACCACTATGAAAAAGATGTTTTAAAGTAACTACTGACTCTACTCTGCCAACATCACAATGCATCTCTTGAAACATTTGCTTTATCAGTCTAATTAGTAACCTGTATCATCATGATGATGAAAAGAATATAAACCATTTTATGTATTACATACACAAAATGTATAGATTGACTTTCCAATCCCATACAAAGTACCTGTCACAATTAAGTCATTCACTGTGAGAAGCCAAAATACCCTCATACACCTTTTTTTAAACTAAGATAATGGGCACACTGCTGCCAGTGGGCAAATCCTGACCATACATTATATTGCACTTCCCAACAATTTCGAAAAAAACTACAGGTGGAGAGAGATTATAATGGGAACATCTAATTGAAATTCATCTCCCTTTTGCCTTGGATGGAAGACACACAGTTTGAGCCCTGAAACATATTCAATTTCATTCAAATTGCATGCAGATTTTCAGACAAAATTGAATTCATTAAAAAAAGTTTTGGAGACTCCTGAAAGAGTTCAGAATGGTGCAAATGCTTTGTAACTGTATTTTTGGCATCTGTGACCCTTCTACCTCCATGAAAGCCCCTTGCCAAGGCAGGGAGAAATGTAAATCCCACAGCGGTCTAACCTTTGCATGGGAGTGACATCTTCCACTGACATGTTCAGTCACTTCAGCTCCTTGTGGATTCATTGGGCCATTAGCTGTTATTCACTATGGTTCGTTCCAACAAATTCCCATCAAAAAACAGACAACTCACCTCTCTTTCTCCTTTCAAAATCATTATGTGACTCAAACGTGCAGCTTGTGTGTTTTGTGGCTTTTTCCTCTTTTGGTGTTTTGCAAGTGAGAAGATTCAAGGTTGCTAGTTATACAGAAGATTTGGATGGGGAAAGAAAACCAACCACCACCACAGCATTCCCCTCTCCTTCCATTTGGATATAATCCAGAAGTCAACTACTTCTTACAATAAAAACTTATAGCAAACTCAACTTAATTGTGAACAGTAATTGTCTGATCCTCCATAAAGGATAAAAATATTGAATAAGATGTTTGAAGCAGTATTTGTAACAAATAGTACCTAATATGGCCTTGCTCTTCCTGCTCTTTATTGATATAATCCCTTTTCAAGTTAATTCAATGAAGAGCCTGCCCTGTCGTGTAAACTGATCATTAATCCAATTACATGACGGAAATTGATACTCTCCTGTTTCTGTTATTGTCTCCAAACACCAGGCACAACAGAAAACAGAAATCTCCTCTAACCATCACATGCACAGAGCAAACAGCAGCCCTGAATACTGGGACTCTGCCTTTCAGTGCCATGACTGCAAAGTCAGAGTGCATGAAGGTAGAAATTAAGGATACAGACAAGTAGTTGACCACGTGATATTTGCCCTCATTCCTGCCCGTTGCTCAGAAAACACCACAGAAAGAGGACTTGGTTTTTGTTTTAACGAAGATTAGGCAGAGAAATCAAGGGTTATGAGAGGAAAACAGAAATTTAGAAATCAACCTCATTATACAAATGTGGATCCTGGATTCAGAGTTTGGACATGCCTTATTATAAAGATTCAAGTATTTGTTACTGCATTTTCTTTTAATATTTACACACAGGGAAAGAAGTACTAAAGGTGCTACTTCTAAGAAACTTCAGGTAATAGAGAAGTATTTATCACTGTTTGAGAAGACAGTGACAAACCTGCTTTCTATCAGTGTTGTTTCAAAATGGAGACTTTCCCTTTTGCTGTTTGTGTTCTCTTAATAAATCAAATACAGAAGGGCTTATGCCTCTTCCCTGCATTTAGGCAACAAACATGAAAGCAAGCTGAAACACTCCTACACTTCATTTTCACATACAATTCCTCATGAGAGGAAAAAGGTGGGATGGCAAGAGCTATGGCAACAGCAGGCCAGGCCAACTACCACACGTGCTGCAGGCACTGAACTCTGGATCTGAGATATCTTTCAGGGAAAACATTTCTTTGAAGCTGGCAGAAGATTACAGGACAATTTCAAAGAGCAAAAATGAAGAGATATAGAAGAGTGTTATACAGTACAATACCCATATGACAGGACATACAGTGATGCAGCTCTTCTGGTGTGGTATCCTGAGCCACTCACCTTTAGTAATAACTAGCACTACGATTAATATACAATTACTGTACAAGGAACCGAAAAACTGATATAAAGTGTAAGTTCCTGATGACATTGAGACCCTTTAGTTGCTCAAAAGGGGATTGGCAAGGCACACCTCAAAGATAAGAAGAAAAAGTTGTTCGATGTACCCACACGCAAATTATTGACACTGTGAAACCTTCTGTACAAGAACCAGTGTGGATCTTCTGAAAGCATAAGCAGTCAGAAAACACACTAAATTGACCATCTGTTCCTCTCTGATAACATGAAATTAAGTAATTTATTTATTCAGCACTGAAACCCTTTCCTTTCTCTTCATATTAGTCAAGGATGATTATGCTAAATCCTGATGTAGTTAACATATTGTGCACTCAAGTGAGCAATGTCCTTTCAGCACGGGACTTGCCTTCTGGCCACCCACCCTCAGCATCTCAGCTGTGCTGCCCTGAAGACCCTGTTTGCCTGCAGACCCTCTTCTGGGCCTGCTAGCTGGGAAAGTGGGAAGCTTTCTGTGCAGAGATTAACTGAACAACACTGAGTTACACACTGTCCTGTGGGCCACAGCAACCACACACCCCTGGGCTGAAACATCTGGCTGCAGCTTCTTCCTTTCCACAAAACACATCTCTGCTTATTTTAAACCTCTGCCTTGGTGCAGTCTGAAAACAACACATTTACCATAGATGTGCAGAATTTTCTGAGGTGGGGTGTTTTGCTTGGCTTCAGTTTGGGGTTTTTGTTTGAGGCTGCGTTGGGGAGAGAATACTAAAGCAGCAACTCAAGGCACTGCAGGCCGGCATCCCACATTAATGCCTTTGGAGTTGCAGAAGCCTCTGACAAAAAAACCTTTGCACATTCTGAGGCTGCACACAGACAGCCCTTCCCTGCAAACTTTTCAAGATGGCACATTATCATCTGCAATGGCTTTAAGATTAGCATCTAGGAACTCATTAGAAAATGAGCCCAGGTTTTCAATGGACATCTTTTTGCCATAAAGATAGATAGGATAAAAGTTCTTTTAATTGCAGGTTCTCTATATTTTTCCAGGAAAATATGGCCAACTTAAGATATCCTAAGGTCAGTCTTTGTTTTGTAGGTTTGATTTATGACATTTCTGCAGCCTCTACTGCCATTTCTTTGAGGTCGCAAAAAGCCCTTGATTCTCATATATATTTGAACTTTTTTTTATTTGCTTTTACTATTAAAGCCTAAAGGCTAGGTTGAACTGCTCATGCCACTTGTAAACCAAGAACAAAGTCCCATAAAGCTTACCTTCATTTGTCTTGCAGACCCATCTTTTCAAATCAAATTACTGCTCTGAAAAGTGAAGGTCTGACTTACACCAGCTCACTAAGGGCATTTTTCACATGGTAATTATCTAGTTCCAAAAACTGCCCCTCAAAATCAGTTTTTATTATTTTACCTGCAAGTTCTAGCATATATTGTTTCCATATTGGAAACATTAATGTGATTTTCACTGCAAATTCATGATTTAGCTCAGATTCACCCAAAACTTAACCATGATTTGTAACAAAACAGAAAACTGCAGAAGGTTCTAAATCCATCCCCCCTTCTAGCAGTAGTATTGAATGAACTTGGGTAGGATAATGGAAAGGGGAGGAGAAGACAAAACAAAACAAACCCTTTAACCTCAGTGAAGCCACAAGGTAAGGTTTTAGAAAGCTTGAGGTTTTGAAGATTGAGGCCCTTACATGGGCTACTGGTAATAAATCCAAGAAATATCTGTGTGACATTAGCATTTTAACTTGCACATCTTTTGATTCCTCTGATGTGAAACACTAATTGCACCCAACAAAATACATACCTCAGATGAATTAATAAAAATACTCTCAAAAATAAAATACATTTCATTTGTATGCCCTTATATTGGGGAGGAGTGATAAAACAACTTTATAAATATGAATTTCAATAATACACACTACTCCCATAAACAAAGATCCTACTATATTGTATCAGGAACCTATCAAAATGGTACTTTATGGGGCCATCTGAATAGAAATTGATGCAACATTCGAAGCAGCAGAAAACTCCAAATATAAAAGTATGTACTTTATTTTCCTCTCACTATATTTTAATGTTCCTATTTGTTGCAGGCTAATAAGGTTTGGGGTTGGACTTCTTTCTAATCTACTAAAATCATTAAAGAACATGGCAGTCAAATAAAAATACTGTTAAGCAAATTAAAGTTCATTTGCAGGTAGAGTCAAAGGCTCTGTGCCTATAATAAATTCTATTTTTCCAAAACTTTGCACTTTCCATTGAATTTTGCAATGATTTATGAGTCAGTCTCCTGGGTGCTAACTGTATGTAAAAGAAGCATTAACTCAGTGAAGCCAATAGTTAATTTTTTAATAATAAAAAATGCATACTGTTTATACCATTATTGCTTAGGAAATTAGATAAGATCCTTTCTAATACCCTGCACACAGGATGCTGTAGTAAACCACTTAACATGCAATAATAGAGTATTGACTCTATTTTAGCACAGGGATAATGCAAGACAGCGCTCCCTCCAGAGCAGACAGTCCCATGCTGTTAGAGCCTCTGAGTAATACGTTTGTTACACCTTAACAAAAAAAAGAAAAACTGAAAAGAGATTACCACCTCTAAGGCATAAAAAGATCAAATTGAAGTGAAATGTTTGTGGTTATTTCATAATAAACATGGTTCATAAGAATCAGTGTTTATTTAATTAACAAAACATAGTACTTGTCTTGTCAGGAAGGGTTCTGTGGCTGGGGCTCTCTGGAGCGCTGTACATGCACCACAAGAAGGCAATACAGCATTTCCCAGAGAAAGACACAACCATCACAAGGCCTGTGCAAAGTTTTCTGCCTGTTTTGAAAGTCTTCTTCAGTTGCTCCTGCACAGGTGTGACCAGGTGTGCATCACACAAGCAGGAGAGCTCTGTTGGGTGAACTTGCTCCTGCAGGCACAGAGCTCTGCCAGCAGAGGAAATCCACAGGAAAATGTACTCTCAACTTCCTCACACGAACCTGAGCTGTTTCCCAACTTGTCAGTACATTCATTCACTTCCAGATAACACTGGCTGTACCTGGGTGTTCAAGTAGGCAAAATACACATCCTCCCATGGCCAAAGACCATCAGAAATAAGGCCCCCGGTCCTGCTCCTGAGCCAGCACTCCAGAAGATTCTCATCAGTGCTGCCACTTGAGGGTTCCAGCATAAAGCAGAAACCATTGTGACACCTCCACTCCTCCCATTCTCCTGCAGCATAAAGCAGGCAACCCTTTAGGCTTCCTTCATCTTCTCAGAACAAACACAACTGTCCCCTCTCCTCTGCGTGGAAGAGCACAGCAGAGCTACTGAAAAGTTGTGATTCAGTTTGGGGTTGGCATTTCTTCGAGAAATATCTGGATGCAAATATCTAACAGACACATAAACTGCAAGTAATTAATTCCCCCAAACTTTCACATGCACTACATCTCACTCTAAAGTACTGCTTCATTAAAAGAAACCACATCTTTTTAGAAACAGCTGTTCGTACTCGTAAGAAAACAAAAATCTCCACACAAAGCAAAGCCATCTGCTCCTTTCAGAGGCAGTTTACGCTTGCTTTAAAAGGACAGAGACAATTTGTAATTTTGCCAGAGTTTGGTTGGTTGGACATTCTTTATTTATTCATTTGTTTTCTAAAGCAGAGTTAGAGGTACTTTTCTGTACTACATTCACCCTTGAGTCCTCCTGACAGGGGTTCCTCATTTTCAAAATCACTGTCTTCTATTTTTTTCTAAATATTTCTGTCTCCCAAGCCAGTGCATCAAAGACACATAGAGAAACCCACAAAGGGCTCACTGACATAAAGGAGAAATCTGTGCTGCCTTTGCACTGAATGCTGTCAAATGCAAAAAGTGACAGAAATAAGAAAACTGTTTTTCAGATGCAATGAACTTGAAAAGATTAAGGAAGTGTACTACCCATAAATGTTGAAGTAGAACCGTTTGGAGATCAGAGACAGAAGAGGAAAGGCAGCAATAGACAAAAGAGAATTGATTAACTAATTCTGGGCATTTTCATCCCTTTTGGAGGTAGACAACTGGGGAAGAACCAAAATATAAAGCTGAAAATTTAAAATGTACAGACTATTTCTCCCACAATGCACAAGGTGTTTAAATATTTTGCAGCATGGGAAAAGCAGTTAGCAGAAGGGAGATGTGAATCAAAAACATGTCAGCTCTCGTGAGACTTGAAAATATTTTTATTTCCCTTAGAAGCATTTAGAGAAAAGGGAGAGAGCTTATTCTTTTCTTCTTCTGTGTTAGAAAGTAATATGTGTAACCAGTCACTTGACAAATGGTTATGCTTTTCTGACAAACAGTTTTCACTGAAAGCAATGTTTCGGGTCCAAATTTTAAACTTCAGATCATGGGTTTTAAGCTGAGTTCTAGAACACCTCCTGGTACAAGATGAATTTTTTAAGAAAAAGGGGCTGATCTGCATAAAGGCAACATTTACTCCCCCACACATACAAGTTCTGTTCCCCCCAAAAACACCACTAAAGGGAAAAAGTACAGGTCAAGGCATTGAAGAACTTTCCATCATGAACAGAGATCACAAAATGTAGCCTTGTGCTCATTACCAGAATTCATCATGTAATTTTTCTGAAATTTTTTTAAACTATTTCAGTAGCTATTCCATTTGTAGCTATAAGCTAAAAAATCCCTTCCATTTTATATAGACCAAACCTTAGGGTAATGCAACAATAATGACTTGAAACACTTGCACTGCCAAAATGTTACTAATCCTCAAGGAAGAGGTTTCAAAAGTGTCGTGGGAGAAGAATTCTTGTTCCGTTGGTGCTGACTGCAAAGCTTGTTTTGACATCAACAGCCATAATCCACATGAAAAAGACCCAGACAAAAATAAAATCACTTGAGACTATGTGTTTCTGCACTCATACAGCTGCATCCCAAGCTCTTTTAATATCAAGTTAGCCAAGGGAGAAGAGGATACAATGAGCAACTGCTTGCTCTAAGGTAGCCGAAGGCCCTTCACTTGGTACAGGCAAACTACCTTGCAACATTCTTTTCAGATGAATGTAACACAGCTAACAAGGAGGAGTTTGGAAGAAAATTTCTGTGGTATTTACAGTCATTTGTGGGTTTGACCTACTAGAGTTTAGAAGATCCCCCTTTCTCCCTTTTTCATTGTTTGTTAAGCAACTAAAATATTTTATTAAATTATATCAAATATTAATTTAAATTAAAAATCAATGCCATTTAATTTTTGGTCAGTTTAGTTACCTAGAACTATGTCAGGAAGATTAACCTTGTACATCTGAAGATGGACAGAAGAACACAGCAGTCTCAGTGAGGAAATAATGGTTGAATGCCAACTCCTCAGGAGTCAGTGTAGTGCGTAACTGCCTCTTTCGATCTCAAACTTCACCTGCCTGCATCTCTTAGAGCAAAACACTTAACCCTTCTTTGTCTCAGCTCTTCCAACACCTACACTTTGAGGTGTTGGACAGCTCATAACATCTATGAAGTTCTTTTCACTTCCTTATTTTGTACCAGCTGAGAAGAACAAAAATCCCACTGCAAATATGAAGATATTTTTACTGGTTTCTTTGGAGAGTGGCAAGTGGGGCATGAATGAAAAAAAATGCATTGATGTAGAATTAACATAGATGAAAGTCTAAAATTAACATAGCTTGAAATACAAACAGTGTACAGTAGCTATTCAGCTATCACTATTTAAATTCTACACCTGGGGCAGTAGCAGTATACAGAACTAAAAACTCTGCAGTGAGTAAAAAATAAATCACCTCTCTGGGTCAGTGAGATGTTGAAAGTTACCAACATTTTACAAAAGCCTGTCAAAGTACAGAAACAATGCATCCCTGCGCTGTCTATAGGTGACAAGAGCTCTGATGAGGTAATTCATTTGCCAGCACTGCTGCTGCTCCAAGTGAAGACAAGTGGGACTTTGTGCAAATTGAACTAATCATCAACACTTGATCAACTCAATTAGCTCAAATCAACCCAAGTGTTTCTCTGTATGCAGTTACAGCTCAACAGGGCTGCAAGCCGGCTACAATGGCAAATTACACACAAGGAAATGCAGGATTTGCCCTGCCTGCCCTCCAAGGCGGCCAGATGTTACCTGGTTAGAAATTTCCACCACTGTGTTAGCAAAACACCCTGCCCTGCTGCCCTGGCCTACATAAATCCTTGTCTCTGCCAACATGAACTGGGAATATTTCAATGGAAGATGTTTTGTTCACAATTAAACAAAATAAGGAGGAACAGCACAATCAATGCCAGTATTCTAGGAACAATTTCTGTACAAAACCAGATAATATGCCTGCCTTATATAGGTTTCAACGATTTCTATGCAATAAGAGAGAGCTGCTTTGTAGAATAAGAGAATCCCATCTTGGATGACCTTGGTGAATTAGTCCTGAGATTCGAAGGTGTCTCTACACAGAGGAAATCAGAGGAAACACAACCAGCTTGTCCACTTGGCTCTCCCTTCTCTCTGCTGCCAAGAAATCATGCTGGCCACTGTGACATGGACAGACTACAGCAATGAAAAGTATTGGTGATTTTACTGATGAGGCTTTCAAATCATTACTAAACCAAAATAAGTTGTTCACTCCTCAGCTAGTCAAATGGACCGATAGCTAGCCGTGGAAGATGATAAATGAGGCTACCTTACCCAGTCAGGTCCTTGACCCAAATTCACAGTTAGTCAGTGGCCTAGCCAAAACCTTGGAGAGAACTGTCTAATGATGCTTGTCACATCTCAAACTATTCCTTGGCAACTCTACTTGCAACTTATCTGCCAAAGCAGATATTCTTCAACAATCAGCACAGCTGCCAGGGCACCCTACTCCTTCCCTTCCCTGTTTGCTCTCCATGGTTCATTTACAATTCTTTATAGTTCCACCATGTGTCTCAGTTTTCTTCTTTCAGTGTCAGGACAAATGGTGCTGCTTCATACAAACTCTAAAAAAGAAACAACAAAAAAAAAACCCACAGTAGTTTCAGTCAAGATCCTAAAATGGTAACCCAAATGCCAATCTGAAATTATCGTTTTACAGCACAAGGCACTGAACAAAAGTAAAGATGGCAAAGAATCAGATTTTGAAGACACCCAAACTGAACAAAGCTGGAAAATCACCATCTGGTTTTAGGAGTGATATCTCTGATTTTAGGAGAAACATGAGGCTAAGATTATTGCTAAACATACAGAAGAACTTCACACACCTACAAATAAAGTGCTTTCTACATTGAAAGATTGGGTATGTTGTTGTTTGGGAAGGTGGGGTTGTTGGTTTGGTTTTTTGGAGCAATTATTTTTGGCGTTTTAATTGGTCAGGTTTTCAGTTTGGTTTGGATTTGAGGTTTTTTTGTTTTCTTCCTTTGAAGAGCAGGTAGATTTTGTAAGAGTTCTGTTTTCTTGAAAACATTTCCCTTCACAGCTGATGCAATCTGACTCCTGCAGGACTACCCACTTGTGTAACAGCACATTTCTGTTCAGCCTTTAGGGACACACAAGTCAATATTCCATATGGGAGGCAAAGATGCTGGGGGGAAGCAAACATTTAGCTGAAGTCCAGGTCTGCACTGGTTTTGGTTGGGATAGAGTTAACTTTCTTCTCAGCAGCTCCTGTGTGCTGTGTTTTGGGCTTGTGCTGTGAACAGAGGGATATTTTAGCTATTGTGGAACTGGGCTCACTCAGCCTCAGGGCCTCCTCCCTTTCCCACACTGCCCCACCAGTGAGCAGCTCAGAGTGCACAAGAACCTGGGGTACACAGCTGGGACAGATGAGCCCAACTGACCACAGGGATATTCCAGATCATATGGCATCATACCCAGCAAAAAAAGGCAGAGGAAAGATGGAGCAAGGGAAATAACATTCAGTTTTGTGGCATTTGTCTTTTTCAAGTCACCTTTACACTTCATAGAGCTCTGCTTTCCTGGACTTGGCTGAAGACCTGTTTTCCCATGGGAAGCAGAGAATTAATTCCCTATTTTATTTTGTGGTTTGTTCAGTTTTGCTTTGTTTACTAAACTGTCTTTATCTCAACCTACAAGTTCTCTCACTTTTACCCTTCTAATTGTCTCCTCCATCCTGCTGAGGGAAAGCAAGCAAGCGGCTGCCAGCCAGGGTTAAACCAAAAGAAAACCTCAAAACAAAGCACCAACTACAAATACAATACACTACTTTATGTTTATTAATATTCAAGCCACATATTATTATCCTCCACGCAGTCACCCAAGCAGAAACAAACAGAAATACCTTACAGGGGTGTTATGAGATTAATTAGTTAATAACTAGAAAACAATTTGAAGGTGTAATGCCATGTTACAGAAATGCTAAGTACCGTAACATTATATATGTAGCAATGAAGGTGAGCTTGCCAGAAATCCCGAGACTGACTGCGTGCAGAGTAATTACAGGAGCAGTTCAAGTTATTTTCTTGCTTAATATAACAATCCAGTTCCCAGCCCATCAAACCATTGTTTCCAAGGAATGAATATTGAGTGGAACTAACAGCTCACGGTAATGGAACTGTTCTCCAGAGGACACAATATGTATCACTACCTCATAAGGGATACAACTGGAACAGAGCAAATTTCAAATGAGCACAGGAACCAGGGTGATGCTATTCTTTGATCTATGAACCAAGACTAGAAAAATTATAAGAGAATCTTAAGAAAAAGCATAGCAAAAGAAGAGTTTTAATTTTGTCTTTCATGCCAGTGCAGTGCTTGTTAACCTCATTGTAGCAAAGTAGTTCAGCATTAGCTGCAATGCCTCAGAACCTGCCCAGAGCGCTTTAGGAAGGTCTTCTTACACAACATGAACATACACACGCACACACTAGAAGTAAAAGCCAGATTAGGCCTCAGCTTCAGCAGATTTAACTCAAAGAACGATGGCAGGAATACTGGCTTGAACTGGAGCTGGGCTCTGCTCTGGACACAGCCAAGCTCAGAACTACACCTCTTGGAGTTTGAAGATAGTTTGATTTCCTGACAATTGCAGTGTCTGTTCTATGGGATTACCATCATTCCTTGAGTTAAATCTGCTGGAGCTCCTGCTGCACTGCAGCATTTGGTAGGTACACTGAATGCAATAAACAGCACCTGAGCTGAAATGCTATATCAGCTTGAAAACACAAGTCCTGGCTGACCAGTGTTCAGAGGCACAGATGGATGTGAGAACAAATGCCTCAGGAAATATAGTCAGCATCTCTCACACTACTGGGATAGACAGTAAATGAATACTCTGTAGTCCAAGAGATGGATAAATGTGATATGAAAATGTGAATGACCAGAGGACAGGTAAAGAGCTCACAGCTGGACAATGCCCAAGATGAGTAGCTGCCTCCTCATCTCAGCCAGCCAAGGGATGGCTGGGATGCAGAGCTATGCATTCCAATTGTCCTCACATTCTAAGACTGCTACAGGAGATGGAAACATCTTTCTTGTCAAACTGAACCAACCCACAGAGAACAGGTCTAGCTACAACCAGTCCCCTCCTGCAGCTGTGAACAGCTGTTTGTACTAACCCTAAATTTAGGGTCCATAGAGATTCCTATATAACCATTTCTAAAGCTTCAACTAAAACCTAAACTGATTTAAGTGGTAGTGGTTTAATATTTAATTTTAACTTTCCTCAGTGCTTTCTCAAATGCTTATCTTTTCCTCAGTTTACAACTGAAACTGTGCACATTCTCACACAAATTTCCAAAATTTGCTTTCTTGGCAAAGTCTCCCATGCTAACCAGCTTTAAAAAGTTCTGCTGCACTAATCTTTTGACAACTCCATGACCAGTGTGGAAAACCTTCTCTTGAAGCCGAGGACAGCAGAGATTCAAACCATGAAAAAGCAATGGGCAGAAGACAATCTCTCAGAGATTACGTTCTGTTGTAACGTGTGTCCTTCCTTTCCCTGACCCCGCCCCCCTGACCCCTTCTGACTGGATGTGAGTCAGGACCGCCTCCCATCCCTAGAGATAAAAACCCCAGCAAGATCCAGAACGGGCCTCTTTGGTTCTGGGCTCGTATGGAACCTGTACCTTCCCTTGTCTTCCCTTCCCCCTCCTCAGTCTCCCCACTCCTCCCCTGTTTTCCACAATAAAAACACCATGGAGACCAGGAACGAAACAGCTGCCTTTCTAAACCTGCGACGCTTCTACAAGGACCGCGTCTGACCAGCCCCACAGCTCGTGGCCATGGAATGACCATCCTGCATGTTCCGGTTCTGGGGCAGCCCTCCCCCCGCAGCAGGGGAGAGCTGCCTTTAGGTTCTGCACTGCTGCAACGTTCCATAAAATTGAATTGGCAACATCTGCTCAATCTACTGTAGATAAACAGGGAACTGTTTTCCAACTCATTAACTCAGAGGATAAGATATTAAATAAACCCAGGGGCCTCATGCTTTGTTATCACATTTGAAGCTTGTTCCAAACTCACCAAATGAGCTCTTCTGTGCAAAAGAATACCTAAGAATTGATTTGTAGTTGCATAGCAAACGCATACCCACCTAAATCCCGGGATGACAGAAAAAACATCCCTTCTTACTCTAACTGTGTTTCTAATCACTAGTCACTTAGCCTAAATTATTAACCATGTCCTCGGCGGTGATGTATGGTACATGTAAATCTCCAAACAGGATTCTAATAGAATTATCTAATTTTATTAAACCACAAACAACTATCCATTAAATATTTATTAGAAAGCTTGCATTCACTTAAAATAGATTGGAATGTCAGCAAAACACTTCACTAATCCCTTCTTTGTTTCAGACTTCCATGCTAAGGGTTCAAAATGAGCTATCAGAATCACACTTATTGATTTAGTACAAATTAGCTGGCTAATCAAATCAATAAAAATAAAAAGATCTGAAAAGAATTTACAAAGTAGACTATGGATTTCTCTGAAAAATACACTCTGTTTAAATAAACAAGTTAGTTAAATCCCAAATTACTTGATTATGTAAAGGTTTTTAGCTCATTCTACCATAGGGCAGGGGTGGTAAATTACAACTAATACAACTTTATTTGTAGCACCAAAGAGATGCACTTTAAGGAAAAAAAAAACTGTTTAAAACACTTATACAATTCAATAGTATTATAAGTTGTCAATAGAGTTGTTAAGTTGGATTTTCCTACAGCTTACTCAGTCTAACCTGACACCAGAGCAAAAGCAGTATTTCAAAAATCAAAAGGACAAGCAATTCAAAACATGAAAAATCACAAACAGCACCCAGTCACCTTCCAAAAAGAAAGAAAACCAAAAAAACAAAAAGCCAAAAAAGTCAAAGAAATTATGAAGACAAGTAGAAAGAACAAAAGTGACAAGTAGCCAAATGCCACATTATGACTACAGTGGTAGTAGATGAGTTATGCAAAGCCAATCTTTATGTCATTACATTTTGTGGCAGATCCTGCTTTGATCAGTACAGTTTTACATACATTTGAGTCTACATTTACATATCTACATTTACATAGATATTTGAGTCATTCCAACAAAATCCATGCTGCTTACTGCTAAAGTGTAACTAGCCCCTGGTGACACACATCCTCTAGAGCCACCCCCTCAGAAAAATATAAATCTATGTCAGCTGAAAGAGTAAAATTTAAAAAATCCTCATGTGAGTACTACAACGTGCCTGTCCCAAAAGCAGACACAATTTTGTGTTCTCGAGGCTGGGAATCATATGAAAGAAAAGTAGTCTCACCCTCCCCTCTTGCCTTCTCCATGTGATGTACTTTTCCATCCCTCTCATGACACCTGGAACTTCTCTCTGTATGAATCAAACTCCTCATCACACCTGCTGCAAGTGTTGCAAACACTGCTACCATCCCACAGGGGACACTGGACACTGCTCAGGATCTGACTGGTTTAAAACGGGGGCCTGAGGGTGCACATGCTGCAAGATAGTGGGATGTAGAAATCCTGGAAGCTTTCCATGCTTAGATGAACTGTACAGCAGTGCTGAAAAACCTAGAGAGGAGTAGGGCAAATCAGACAGATCATACATTTCGCCTAATTTCATTAAGGCTCCAGATTATCTTTCATCTCTCAAAAAGGTGGCTGTCCACACACAATCAGAATAAAAGTAAATGCTTTTCAAGTTATCTTCATTGTTGAACACTGCCTGAAAAAAACCCACTCTTAAAAAGCATAGAACAACACTACTGCTGACATTATTCCAGACCAATTAGTGAAAATTAATAAAACAAAAACTAAGATTTCCTAAACAAAAACTAAGATTATTTAACACTCCAGAGACATATGAAAGGAGCTCAGTTCAACTCAAGCCCTGTAAGTGAAGGAGTTCAGCTCCCTGCAGAGCCTGACTGACCAAGCAACTCCCAACCAGCCTGGCCTGAAGTGCATCCCACAAGTGACCAGTGAAAGCAAAGCAAGCTGCGGCTGTCTTCACTTCCCTCAGGCATTTTTGGCGTCTTTTAGACACCTGCCCAAAGTTCTTGCTGTTTTCCTGCATTTTTTGATGGGTCTTTGTCATCCAGAACACTTCCTCTGGCTGTAATGAGAGTGGGACCAACCCTGCACTGTGTGCCACTTTTTGTGGTCTTGTGGGCACAAGGCAAGAGAGAACTCCATCAGCTCATAAATAGTAGCAATTCACAACTACTTGGCACAGGTGTAATGGACTGCAGAGAGCACAAGAGAGGGACACGCTGCCCTGATGAGATTTTACCAGAGCAAGGCAAGCAGAAATTGGCCCTAATTTTTGTACAATAGCCAGCACTTTAGATCTTCACTTGGAAACTTCACAGCTGTGAAACATTTATGGAAAAGGAAAGCAATTATAGAGCGCTACCACTGTAGGAGCTTAAATAATTTAAGGTTCATCATGACTCTGGTTCATTTTATTTAATTTTTTTCCTCAAGACCAGATGCTGCTCATTTTAATGCCCTGCATTTCCACATATTGAGCTGGGATTATCTATTCATCTAAATGTATATAGACTACATATGGATTTTTTGTTCCAAACACTTTTCTCTCCTCAGTGCTGCTCCAAGCCTACTCTCTGACACAGAATTATGCTATTAATCCACATTTCATTCCATGTAAGGTCAGTGCACACAAGAACACACAAGCCTGTCAGCTTTAACCACGACAGCCCTGAAAGTCTAAGATAAATAGGTGGTTTGGTGGGCTTGTGCTGTTGGGGGATGTAGCAAAGTCAGGTTTTAGGATTCCATGTGCTCCTTTGTCCCTCTGCTTTGTATCCCATTGGTTCATTTTGAAATATGCTCTGCTGTACCCCGAAATCTATTGGTGGGTTCCCTATGCCTGTCTTCCCTTCATACTCCCCGGGACTGGCTCTGGGGGAGACAGTCCCTCCCCTTCCTTTCCCTTTATAAGGCGATGTCCAGATCACCTCGTGGTCTTTCCATCTCTGGGCTGGCAGCCCTTATCCCATTCCTGCCTTTCCTCCCCCCTTCTCCTCCCCTGAAACCCCCTTTTCCCCGTTACCCCAAATAAACCAATCTGCCAGAACAGAGATGGAGTCCAGTTCTTCCTTTGTCTCACGACATTCCTGCTTGAATTGACGTGGATGGAGGACTGCCGCCATGCCGCAGAACCTCGGGGGCCACCCGCCCCAGATACGGTGGGATTTACAAGAACCAGGGACCCCGGTCCGGGGGGGAGCCGGCCTGTGCCACCCTCCCAGACCATGATACAACAGGGGGATTTGGTTGGTTGGGTTTTAAAATGTTGCTGTAAAATTCAAAACTTGATATTGGGGTACATAATGCAAAATTCCATCAAACCAGTAGCTTCATAGGCCAATTCCTTACTAGGGAAAGGGCTGGTTTTGGTTGGGAGGGAACAAGGTTTAGGAATCCCCTGCAATCACACACAATAAGCACTGGCCGCAAAATTCAAGAAGTAATATATTTCATCATGAGCTGTCATCTATCCACAACAGGTTAGTTACTGTTTTAGCTCAAACCTTCTCTATACAAGCCAAGGTAGCAAAAAAGCTAGGATTGTTTTATTTACAGGAAAGACAATGCTAAAGAAAGATTAAAAACTCAGTAAATTGATCATAAAAATGATTCCTCCAAAAAGCATCAGCCAGGGACAGCACAAAACCTGATTCTGAAGTATCAAGACAGCCAAAGATTTGAGTCCTAGTGAGATATATCAAAAACAATTACTTCAAATTTAAATCACTGCTTATCATTCTTACTCCCTAATTTGTGAAGAGTTGCACAAACTTACAACCCTCATGACTAGCCTCACCAGCAGAAGCACCATGGCACAGGTATCTACCAAACATGCTGCTACAGAAAATGCCATGCAAAGGTCAAAGAAACTGATCCAATATGTCAACTTGCTGGTAAAGTGCCAATAACACCGTGGAGCATCAGTGTCTCAGTGCCATACATCACTCAGTCTGAAAGAGTTTGTATGCAGTCATAACTCACAGAATTTAAACTATGGATTTAAGCAATTCTAATCCAAGTAAACCTAGAAAATGACATATGGTCTAAAAGCAGAAGTCTTGATTGCTCAAGCAAAATAGTCAGACCCATAACCCTCAGAGCTATACATGATCTGTGTCACGCTGCCATGAGGCACAAAGACTGATATACTCCTACAAATCATTTGGAATTATTTTAATAATACAAGATAGAGTTCTGAAATGTCAAAATCTGAACTACCGCCTGTTTCTGCTACAGAAGAAAGTCTGAAAAGATATAAAGTCTTTTGAATGCACTCTCTTTAAAGGGAGTAAGAACCCCAGATGGCAGAGGGAGTGGAAATAGGCAATGTCTTGCAGAAAGCTCACCAAGAGGAGAAAAAGAGTTCTCAAAGATTTCTAGCCATTGAGTTATACTCAGACAGTTTCTTGCATCTGGGTTACAGCAAGATTCTTATCAATGGTTAGCTTTAATCCTATTTTAAATGAGTAACATCCAACACATCCATTGCAATATTTTTGGCAATAAAAACACTAAAACACCCTCCATTACCCAGACTGGCCATCCCACAAAAGACTTGGTTAACCCCTGGCACATAACAAGCATCTCACTATGAGAGTTCTCAGAAGAACTCCATTCCAATTTTCTTCTAGAATTTTCTGGCTCCTTTCATAAACACTAATTATAAACACCTTTCATAAAGCATTCTCAGACTTCAGATATTTAGTTACTAGGAAAACTAAGCAATCAACATATTCATGTTGCTGTAAATGAACTCTAGCTAATACCTGGTGAAAAACTGATAAAGGAAATATCAGTAGGTTCCAAACCGCTAATATTTTAAAATGTCATGAAGCACTTTTATGCAGTGATAAGAAAAAGGGATTAATAATAAAGTATGCATAAAGGTATTTAGTTCACTATATTAATGAGTTTTACACCAGTAAATTGCAACAGCCCAAATAAACCAGCACAGGCCCAGCAAAAAGCACTCTTGCTCCAAGGAGAAGTTAGTTGAGCAAACTCCTAAGATGATCTCTGTAAACTGACGTAATCAAACTGAAATCAGCAGCTGATTTGTCTGAACATAGAATGGGAAAATGTGCAATAACTTTAATATATGGATATTTGAGTAGAGTAAATTACTATCACCCAGAAAGCTTATCTGTAAACACTGCAGAAAGCCTGACGATTTTAGTACAATAAATGACTAGTTTCAAGCAAACTACGAAAGTAAAAGGTTTGGCCCACAGGAGTAATTACAGCCCCTTGACTGAAACAAAGGGCAGTTACAGCAAGCTCAATTATGCTCACAGTAGCTGAGCACTTGATTATAGAGCACTGCAGCAATCAGCAAGAAAGGGCTACTGGAGGGTAGGTGCTTGTGCCTCTGTGGCCCCAGCACTGCCTAGGGAGGGATGGGCTGCCACAGAGCCTAGCTTCATCTAATGCTTAAACTGACTTTTAAAACACAATACAAATATCCTAAGGAGTTTTACGGAATTTTAAGTACAGGGGAGAAAAAAAAAATCACAAGGCAGAAGACAGGGGAGAGAACTCAGTGTGGTCTTGTCTACATCCAGTTGTAACTGTAAAAAGCTGTAGAATTCCTGCTGCAGACACAGATACCACATTGCAGAGTTGCAGTATAAGCAGTACTCTGCCTACAGTCATTCTCTTCATTATTTTCAGGTTCATCTTCATGGCACAGAGCTGAAGCAAGGCTGGCAGAGTTGCATTACTGCACTGAACTACAGTCCACTAAAGGTAGTTTCACAATAAGCAACTCAGACTATTTTTAATGACAAATGAGATTTGGCATTGCTCCTTTCACATTGTGAATCAGGATTTCAAAAATTTCTGTCACCTCATTAAAATCTCCACTGTGGCAAGACTAGGGGAGAAAACATAACTAAGCTGACAAAGAGGCGGTTTTTTTTTTTTTTTTTTGTTTGGGTAGTCTGCAATGTGCTGTGCTCAGTGCAGGGCTTTGCTGGAGCACCTGTGGTGTCCCAGAGGATGCAAGAGTACTTCAAGTGCCCCCACACAGTACCACAGCTCCCTCAAACTGCAATTCCACCAGTTAGCTTACACTACATGAATTATCCTTTAAAGAGCTCATCTTCAGACTTATCAACATGTTCTTCAGAGAACCTCTCAAACTTTCAGACTCACCTTGCAGAATGGACTCAGCCTTTGTTTTGGTTGTTCCACAGTCATTCCTCCTTCCTGGAAGGCTGGCAGAGACCCCTGGCACAGACAATGTAAAGACATTAGCACACATCTTTCCTATTCATGGTGATAGAAATCACAAAACTTCTGTGCTGCATGAGGCAGAAATTCAGCCAACTCCAGTGTTTCATCTTTTGCCAAAGGTCCCGAGGAATCCACATACAGCATTATAAGAACAAGGTGGCGTGCTGTACACAAAATATCAGAGTGCATAAAAATGGTGCTACCCCCAGCAATTAGAAGATGTACCAGGGACTCCAGTCACAGCTCCACAGAACACTGAGTAGTTTATGTGAAGTTGAGCAAAGTCAATTGCAGGGACTGAAAGTCATTTCCCAAATGCATATGCTCGGTCATATCCAGGACATTCTCTCATAGATGTGGATTCTAAAACTCTGATGGCAGAGGAAGTTATTGTAACCCCCTTCCCCCTCTTACAGGGTATAACACATAACACTTAATATATTTTTCCCCTTGGCTTCCTCCAACTTGTGTTCATTTTACTTCAATCAATTGTATATAAGTAAGAAATCATTCCATCTCCACTGGAGCAAATGGAGCCACAAAGATTGAAGTCCCCCATGCCATAAGCCACAGCCTTTAACTATGAAACTGGGCAAGAAAGAAGAATGGGAGGGGAAAAACATCTGACTTATTGTTGGTGACCCCTGGCACCAGACACCAAAGTAGTCAAACAGAAAGCCTAAATGTCCAAATGAGGGGGGAGGCTATCACACTTAACATAATCACCCTTCACAACCTTTCAAGCGCATTCCCCTGTAAATCCTCTGGCAGTCTGAATTATTTTAGTGATGTAATTAATTTTGGAACAATAACAACAAAAAAGTGGGAAGAATAAAAAAAAACCCCAAAATTTAAAATATAATACTAAACAACCTAAAGAAGAGCAGCAATCTTCAGTTTGGTGCCCATTTTTCCTGAAGTTAACTATGCCCCTATGAAACGGCATATTCTGTCTTTGCAGATTATCCTATGGACATATTTTAGTGCTGTTCTTCTCCTCATATTCAATGAGATTTTCAGTGACATGAGAAAATGCAGTGAGAAAAAAAACAAACTATTTTGCCATGAATTATTTATGATTGCATTATACTGCAGTATTAAGTATTCCTGTAATTTCTGTCCTTCACTCCCCTCCAACCCCCCATCCCCAAAACTAAGAGAGTTTTATGATTCTAAATTCATATTGGTTTAGACTCAAGATTGCAACAGAGCAACTAAACAGTGAACTGGTAAAGACATAGTATGGGACAAAGCAAGTTGAAGTTAAAAATAGCATTCTTCATCAAACTGTTTTATTCTCACTGCATGTGCTGCTCAATCTCTTGACCTCATCTTCTGTAAAATCTACCCATGTAATCAATACATGCCAACACATCACAAAACAAAATGAGCTAAAAATGAAAGAGCAAGTTACTGACAGGTGGTTCTCAAGCTGTGGCCTATGTTTTTCTCCTTCTTATGGCAGACATACAAAACAATACACATCTTTTCAAAATACATACAAGAAGACATGCACATACACAGACAAAACCACTGAAATGTCAAGTTCTCAGCTCTTAAAAAGCGAACTAAAGCAACAACAGGAAACATCTCAGCTTTTCCCTTCACAAAACACATACCCACATTTTGTTTGCTGAACAAACTCTAGATACACTTTCAGACTATTTTCTTGAGCCCAGCCCAAGTACTGAACCTTTCCAGAATTCATTGTCATCAATTACCTACCTTTCCTTTTTATTTTTTAATTTCAGTGATGTGCTTGTACATCAGTATAAAGACATTTAAAATTATGCAAGCATATAATGAATGGGATGCAGCAGGAATAGATTCCTTCCTATAACAGGGTGTTGTTTGTGTTCGTTAATAAACTTGACTGATTTAACCTATTTCTGGGCATTTATCCACAAAGGATATCTGATCATGTTGAATCTATGACTTTTGTACACAAATACAGCAGGTTTTTGCCCAAATTAAGAGATCAGAGCAGTTATCCTAGAAGGCAGTAACAGCCTCTTTCAGCAGTCCAGGAGCAAGGGAAACCAAGTCCTGCAGCAGGTCAATATGGGTGGTATTTATTATGTGGATAGGACTAACATTTTCCCAGCTGCCTGAGGGATCTGAATGTCCAGCTCACATAGTGCAAACAACAATTTTAGTAGCAATGCAACATCTGCAGGCTCAATCAATCTTGCTTATTCAGGCAAAACTCCTCATGAAAGTGAGAAAATATGAAGACGCTTCCATACAAATCTATTTGCTGAATTAACCTCTGAATAACTTTCACTGATCCATCTGCTGATTGATTCTGCTTTCAATTGCCTCTGAGTACTCTACTTTTACAGTTTAATGTCTGCTTCCTAATGCTTAGCTCAGGCTTACCCTTAACATCCATCTCTTCTTCTGTGGGTACCACACTTTTTCAAGTTCCCCTTATGTTCACTGACATGAACTTTTCTTTCCTTTGAACAACACTGTCCTGCAGTGTCATCATGTCTGCACTGAACAGCAGGATCATACTGGCCACGACCAATCATGTGAGCCGTGAGATAAGTACACTCTAAAATGATTTCGGTTTTTAAGTGTCAGGAAAAGGCAGAGAAGGATAATCTAAAAGTCCTCTAGTAATCCAAAAGATAGATGCAGCATAGGCAAGGATGGTGCCAGCCTTCAAGCACTTGCCCATCAGAGTGCCTGGATGGCGAAATGGATGGGCACTTCCAGAGGAGCAGAGACTCCTTGAGCATCTGAACACCAGCAGCTGGAGAGCTCTCTGCTTTCCATTTCCAGTTGTCTGCCTCAAGGCTTTTGTGCTTTTCTGAACAAGCAACGGTGCGCATGTGGCCTTTATGCCTTAACCTGAAGGACCACCAAGTTTCACGAAGTACATGAGCGAGAGAACAAGTAACAAAACTTGCCGAGAAGGTTGCTCTGAGGCTAGGACAAGGAATTACCTGTTATGGACCATAATTAAATGAAAGGCAGGAGGAGGAGAATATGTTTGTGTTTGTTTGCATCAGACAAGAGAATGTACACAGGAGTCCAGCACCACACAAAATTAGCATTGTCACTAAAACACCAATTTATAATTTCAGACATCTTATCTGTCTCCCACACCTCCCTGCCTCAGCACTATCATCATTTACACTGTAAAATGTTGCTAACTAAAAACAATCTGGAGGCTTAGTGGCCCACAGATCAAGAAACTTGACATGTTAGCTGTTTCCCTGCTCACTGGCCCTTTTACACAAGATGTAAATAACCAAATGTTTATCAAATAACCAGATGTTCATCACTAAACACTTGGTAAGGATTTGGCTTGTCATTCAAGGACACAAAACACACACATGGCCAGTTATAAAAGGGGACCAGGAGAAAAGTGGTTTGTGAGGCTACAGGAGACAGAAAGGGCACTTCAGGGGATCTGTAGTATGGGAGAGACATCAGCCTCATTTCCCACTGGACTGCTCTGCACCTTTTAAACAGAAAGGTATCCACAAAGCAAAGTCCAACAGTCAAGGAGCACATCTGTAGTTCTGCTGATAGCAAGGGTGTAGAAACAAAGATTAGAGCACTCTTTCGAACATTTGGTTGTCAGCTGAAGCTTCAAAATTCTCTTTTGCAAATGGCCTAATATCCCCAAGACTGCTACAAACACTACTCTGAAGCTGATCAGAACACAGGAGCAGAACAAATCGGTGTAGGCAAGTTTGACTATAATCACACCATTAAGCTTTTACTTTGCATCCATCAACTCTTCAACAGCCACAGAGATGCTTCTTCAAGAGTAACAAGACTGTACAAGAGCTTTATTCTTTTTCCCAAGTGGCACACGTAGTTCATATAACAAAGTGGCCACCTGGAAGGACAGATAACTGATCTGGAAATCTTTGAAAGGTCAAATATTTTTGACACCAGTAGGAATTCTATAAATCTTAACAAATAATATAATTCTTTCTCTTATCACCCAAGAGACTCAATGTATAATAGCTCTGAAAGCAATAAGAACTTGTCACTTTGCAGATGACAGCCATTCATGTGAAAATCTTCAAGTCCCAGTATCATTTGGAACAAAAAAAAAAAGAAAACAACAAAAAAACCACAACCCCTTCTACTATGTCACACATATGAACTGCTAGGGGGAAAAAAAATCAATAGCACAGTCTCATATATTTATGAAAACACCATCCAGCTGAGTCATCTAAATTATGCCTTTGATTTGTCTGTTATTTAAGATTTCTGTTTCTTTGTTCTGACTGAGTGACTAAAATACTTTAAGTTGGCAAAGCCCAGCCCTCAGAACAGAAAACATGCACATTGCATCATAATTTATTCACTGACAATTCACATGCTACCCCTTCAACTCAATTCAAAAACAATATTATGAAAAAAGTAAGCCCAGATGTTCAATTTATTGCCACATACCACAGACCAGGAGCTTTGTTTTACATAGTTTGGACTACATAACTCTAGGGGTGAATCTGAAGAAGGTATAATCTCTGATGTACTGCTCAGCTACAAGGTGTCTTGATTCAGTTTATCTCGGAAATGGGTTTAACCATGTATTTAATTGTTTAGTTATAAACCCAGTAAGAGCCTCTATGTCAGCGAGCAGTTGTAGGGGTGAGACCTAAGGTTACAGAATCCTTCATGTAGGACCACATTTCCCTGCTCATCATGGTCAGCCTCAAGCATGAAAATCTTCATTCCACATATGAGGATATTTGACTTCGTACTGCTTGAAATAATTTCTACTGTAACACCATGGAGCACAATGGGTTACTTCTGCTTGGTCCAGCATCTAGAATATTATAGGTCTGAAAGAGTAAAGAAGAAGAGAGAAAGACTTTGATATGTTTTTCCCATGATCATAATCTCAAAAGTATTCCTATGGGTGAAATTGCCTAAGGTTTTCTTGAGCAGAACTGTCTTAGATTAAATCTTTTCTCTGCTCACTCTGTTCCAGCAATGGCATCCTTATGGTTCTGATAAGCTCATGTCAGATAGAGCTGTGGTTTAACCCCAGGTGGCAACTCAGTCCCAGCAGTCACTCACAGCCTCCTGTCACTGGTGGGACTGGGGAGGGAATTGAAGCAGGAACTGTGAGAAAACTTGGGGATTGAAATAAAGTTTACCAAGCAAAGCAAGAAAAGCAAGGAATTTATTCACTGCCTTCTATGGTCAGGCAGGAATTCAGCCTTCCCAAGAAAAACAGGGCTCCAGCCTGTGTAACAGTGATTTGTGAAGATAAATATCACCATGCCAAACACCCCCTCTTCCGCTAGCTTTATATACTGAATATGACACCATATGGTCTGGGATATCCCTTTGGTCATGTGGAGTCAGCTGTCCTGGCTGTGTCCCCTCCCAGCTCCTTGTGCATCCCCAAAAAATCTCAGAGGAAAGGAATAAATTGATTTAATCAGACCATATTCCAAAGCCCTAGTTTTCCTTTGATACTCTCAGTCACTTTGGAAAGTTTTGATACTCTCAAGTCATTTTGATACTCTCAAGTCATTTGGAAAGAGGCAGGACTTGCAGATAAGGCTATTGTGCCATAAGACCCACATTTTCATCCCAACCACCACTTGTTCTGCGTGTTCTCCAAATCACTTCCTGAGTTTCTGCAGCATTGCACACAGAACAGTCATTACACACAGAACATTACTTATTCCTGAGTCATGGAATAAGTAATAATCTTTATACTAGTACCCTTTAAGATGGGTAAGGAAGAGCACAAAGACATCAGGTTTTCCTCCCAGGTTCCCATTACCTCTTAGAACACTAGCTACTGATAAGCTCTTCCGCGCTACACATCAAATTCAACTTGCCCAGCCGAACAGAAATGCCTACAAGCAAGTCAACATAAAGTTCTTTATTGCTGGGAGTAGCTTCCCACTCCTAAAGGAGCATGTTTTAAGTATGTTGGCAGAAGAGTACAGTAAAAGCCCCAGAACTTCACTGCTTTCTCCGTGGCTAACTAAGCCATCCACTGTATTGCTCTCAGTCTAGGAACCTCCCACCAGAATCAAAAGTGGAAGAGTAAGAGATTACCCACGGTTTTAAGGCATTTCCTTAATGCATATCTTTGGTCATAAATTACTGTTTACCTGTCAGCTGGGTTCAGAACACCCACAAGGTGTTCTTTGAAGTTAACCTCTTGGATTTAAAGACTTTTATACAGCTGTTGAAAAACTGTTTGATCTGAAAATCTGAGTCTTTTGAAGCTCAGAGCTAATGAAAAATTATTATTTTTTTGACAGTGATCACACAGTTAATGAGATAAAGTGATGGGAAGACGGGCTTAATAGAATATGTGGATGCATCAGTGTTACTTTTTTTGGTAAGGATTAACAGGAAAGCCAGATGTACTCAGGGCCACATGAGTCAAAATCATAACGAAGAAGAAAATTAACTTGAGTCAGACACAGCTCTTAACCAGAATTAAAGCTATTTTGGGACTGCACTCTAAACTCCCTCACCAATGCCTACAGAATAGAAAACTGAGCCATCAGGGATTTGGGCTGTGCTGGTTGTGCCTGCCAGGAGAGCTGGGCCCTGACACGGGGCTGATACACCAAGGAAAGGGCAGGGCTGAACAAAATGAAGATCTAATATAAATGAACTATACACGTGCCCTTAATGTTTTTAAAACCTATCAGGCACAGAGTTTTTATAATGCCACAAACACTCCAAGTAGTGACTTTTGAACCCAAGGAGTGAACTTTTGAACTTTATTATTGAAATATAGTGCTTCCCAACAGTAAAGCTAATATTAAGGCATTAAGAGTTTGAGATACAGAAACATCCTGCTCTTTTCAAACAAAATCCCGCCAATGGACTGCCCTAGTTCCATGTACCACTGGCAGAACTTAACTGTTTTAATTCATGTGGGATAGAGCATCAGAAATATCAAGACACACAGAAGAAAAGTCATGCAGTTCCAGGACAAATTTTAAGCTATGGACAGACAATAAGACTAAGAAGGAAAAAATTAGGCAGTGGATTAATTTCTTATATTAAAATATAAATAGTCAAAAATTATACCTTAATGTACTATGAAGTTAAATAAATTCACTTACCAGCTATGTCTGTTTTGGTCTTCATTAGGTTTTGTACAAGTAATTTGTCTAAGTCAGAAAAATAGATCTAGAACCACAGGAAAGTATTTTTAATAGACCTTTTTAAATAGAGTCATACTCTACAAAGGATGGATAACAACAGCATACCCTTGTAGAACAAAACAACCCAACTTGTTTTCCTCCAAATTCTTGCAGAATAGTAACACTATTTTGAGCCTTAAAAAAAAAAAATAGGCTACCGATACAATCCACATTTATTTGTGTCTTTGTTTAGATCAAGCCCAGTGTTTCCACCTGAACATGATGAATCAGTCAAAACAGTTGGTGAGCAAATAAAATGCTGAAATGCAAGGAAAACAGCCCTAGAAAAGAACTTGCAATCCAGCTTGATAGCTTTGTGCACTCTACTTCAGCCTTCCTAAGTCACAATAAAATGGCAGAGGATTTCAGGTCTGCATCCTCTAAACCTGCAATATAAGTGACAGAAATGGCAAACAGAAGCCACGAGGGGAAAAACAAAGGGGATACTTCCATTTGTTTGGGTTTTTTTTTAGTACATTCTGTTTTGGGGCAGCAGTGCCAAGGACAATTGTAACAGAACTGTTACATGACCTGAGCAAACCAGGTAAAATGTAAACACACACCAAAAATAATAATATTTTTTTTAAAAATAGGGGAACAAAAGCATATCTAACATAATTTATAAATCACATTAAAAACTGTAAATGCAATCACTGCTAAAGAAAAGAAATTAGTTTTTAGTGGTCTTCCATTATTTCCCAGAAATAACCTAATAATTGCTAACTAGGTTTGTATTGTCCTTACAGATCTTCCCTGATGGCATAGTTAATGTGAAACCTCAGCCCAAGACACATTTTCACCCTTTGAGAGACTTGCACAAACTGTGTAGTATATTTGTTGCCTGTATTTCCAGAAAGGGGGGGGAAAACCTACAAACCCCACAACTATCCAATGTTCCTCTAATCCAGCATCTCATCTCTGATTGCAAACAATACCAGATGTTTCTGGAAGTACAGAGAATCACAGGATATTCTGGGTTGGAAGGGACCCACGAGGATCACTGAGTCCAACTGAGAAGTGAATGGCCCATACTGGGATCCAACCCAGACCTTGGTATTATCAGCACATACTCCAACTGAGCTCATCCCAGGAAATACCAAGGTGAATCCATCCCAACACATCAGGAAAGATGTCCCCTTCTCTCCTTGAGGTAAATAGTACTTTATTCTCAGTTTTCTCCAGCAACCACCATTAGCTTGGACTGAAGAACTGAGGATAAAGCGGCTGGATTATCAAACCTCATGTTCATTACAATTTATTTCAGGGTTGCAGTCTACAACACCTTGACCACAAAGCAGCCAGTCCAGCATTCTTTATACAAAGGAAATGTAAGACTATTTGAGATGTGATGGAGAAGCAGGAATCGAGTTCAAAGTGCAAACTGGAACAAGTTGATTGGACTGATCTGCTTTAAGTGCTCCTGAGATTTGCTACTGCACCGAACTTTGGCAACGAAGTTTCACTCGTGCCTGTTGTCAGTGAGAAAGGAGGTGGTGAGAAGAAACATTCATGAATATGCATGCAAACTAAAGCTGAATTTTGATTTGGCTGCATTCATAACCCGTTTATATTTATTTCTGTGGATGATCAGATGCTAGAGATTTATTCATGAAAATGAACCAAGCACTCAGTCACCAAGGGGGAATTCTAAGCAGCATTTTCACTGGCAAGGCCTACCAACGGCTGGTGAAATACACAAGTCACCTAATCAGACAAGGAAATAAGCAAAAGGAAAAAAAAGTGATTACCAATACTCACAGTGAGGTGTTCACAGAGGAGCTGCTAATCAACACCAATTCACTGAGGAGTGGAGGTTCAGTGGTCTGAGTTCTGTCCTGGATCTACACTCAGGCAATGTAAAGCACTACTAACCATTTGCGTAACAAAGCATTTCGGAAGCTACAAGTAAGCAGCAGGAGAGCGGAGATGGGGATATCAGAAATAAAACAGGGAATCGTACAAGCATGTGCTGTCCTTTTACAAATGAAACAAAACAAGAAGGGAAAAAATAGCTGATTATTTGTTATGACAAGTTGCACAACCCTAAATGACAACCTAGACAAGGACTCAAGTTAAACACACTATGATTTCAGGCTAACTGGATATCTGTACAGTGCTAAGACACAGCCTAACTATCCTCAACAAAGAGATTATCTCATCTGTTCTTTCATATAAACAGCCTCTTTGCACTTTAGATGTTTTCGAAGCAACATAGAAGATCAGATTTCAGCAGGGCAAATGGTAACGGTTTCACCAGAAGCCATCAGGAGCATCACATCACGCCACTTTCTTCTCCACATTATATGAAAATCCAAGGACTGTGTTACAGGAGATTTAGGTTAGAGCAGCACAGAGCCTCAGCTGTAAGACTCTTACATTTCGGACTTTCAAATTCTTAAATTTGCCCTTTACTTTAAAAAGTCAATGATTTCACCAAGAAAGTTTGATTAGTTTCTTTTACTTTCTGTAATGAAGTGCCATCCTTTTTACACTTGAAAGGATCTTTGTAATAATGCAACATTGATCTTTTGAATACAGATGAGCTAACCCAGATAATAGGATTTAGTACCCGAAAGAAAGCGCTCTGAGTGTGTATATCTAAGGCTTCGGTGCCATCAAGAGGATTTTAAAGATAAGGCACCTGTTCTTGAGCGAATGTTTAGATGAGGCATTGTAACAATACTCTTTCCTTTTCATTATATTTGTAGGTGATCTTTCATTGCAAATAAAAAAGTCCATGTCATGACAGAGAATGAAATAAACACACCCACACAAGGGAGTGATGATGCAGAACCAGCCAGCGAGAGGTAATGCAAAGTAAGAAGCAGCCATCAGCAACTTCCATGGATAAGAAGTTGGAGCTTCTTTTTGGTATCCTGACTACACCATGCTGCCTACTTCACTGACTGTAAAAACATCTTCTGGAAAGAGGAAACAGCTTGAAAAAGGTGTTAACAGCATTTTCCTGGACAGAAAAGAAAAAGAGGAATTTTTATTTCTTTTTAGTATATCTGTTTGTATATTTAAAATGGAGTTTCACACCAGAAACTGTACAACAACAGTGCTCAGTGGAAACCTGGCAAGTTATCAGCAATCCTAACAAGTCACCTCCATGTACCACTTTCTTAGAGTGCCAAAATACAAATCCATCATTGCCAGCAAACAGAGCACAGGACTGGAAACCAAAACACTTGTTTTTTCTTCCCAATTCTACTACAAACTTATTGTATTCACTTTCTAGCCAGCATAACAAATCTACAGATTTACTCCTTCATCACTTTCTTCCTTCTGTGCATTAACTTTCACACCCCTCATGAGACAGGAGCAATTTCTTGTCATGTGCTCATAACACACTTTCATTGCTAGGTCTGTTTCATAGTCTGTAATGATTTTATTTTATTCTGTCCTTTCCAAACAGAGATTGGGTCTATTGTGAGAAGGAAAACCATGCTGACAACAGTCTTAAAAGCAATCCAAGATGAATTTTGTGTCATCCTCTAACACAGAGAAATATTTAGCACAAACCCAGCAACATTACAGGGGGAGGAAAAAAAAAGGAAAACAAAAATCTACTTGTGCCTCACAGCACCTTGTTTAAATCAAATAAAATTCAAAACCTTCCCCTCCTCCTCCAAGAAGAAAAGTCAGCTTCTAACATCTCATCCAAGCTCTTGCCAGGCTGCCAATGGAACAGCAAGAGCTGAACTCAAACTGTGCCTCAACATCATGTTCAAACACAACTCTATTCCAAGCGTGGGCAGAGCCTTTGAGGAAGATAACATCAAGAGTCATTTCAACTGACCTTTTGGGAATCTTTTTATGATATAGCCCATTAACAGGTTTATTGGGAATGCACTTTGCAGCAGAAAGATTTGTATTGGCCTGGGTAACTTCAATTGGAGCTTTCCTAGGCAGAGCAATGACTTTGCTGGTGACAGCACACCTGTGCCACCACTTCAGCTTCAGCTCTCCAGGCTCTCAGACTACTGAAGCACAATCATCCAGTATTCAGAACATCAAGTGCTTCTGTTAGACCGTGATAGCAGCAGGATATCTCCTGCTCTTTTCCTTTGCAAGTGCCTTCAGGCAGCACCTATAGATTGGTAGTTTAAGAAGAAAGACAGTCTGAGCCATGGCTTTAACTTGTTAACAGGATCTTTGAAAGAGCAAAGGTGTGAGTTTGTTTCCAGTAAAGCAAACTTGCTTTGTTGTTTGCTTTTGGCATTTTTGTGATAAATCTACAGAGTAGGAATGGATTTCCTGTCTGTCTCTGCAAACTTGTCTTTACTGAACCAAGCAAAACTGCCAGAATTTTATTTCCAATGCCAACATGTGTGTCAGGGTCAAAGACAAGGGGTCAAAAGTGCATTTCAGGATTAAGTGCATTTCTTTTCAATACTTGTGCAATCTGCTCTAGTAAGTGCAAACTAAACACTAGGATTTCCAGGGTGTCAAGAGACAGAACGAGAAGGCCCTGGCATTTTGTTCCTGACTGCTTTATTAATGCACTTCTGTCTGTCATCATACATTAATAACTGACACTTCCAAACGAAACAGATGAACACTCCATTTAAAACAGAGAAAATTCACACATTATGAAAATGAGATTGTTTATATTTAAGCTAGATAAACAAAACTAAAATCCTGTAGAGTTTTTCCCACAGTATATTTTACAAGAAAACTCCCAAACCATTGTGTTCAGGATTTTCTTACCAGGTGAGAAAACTACAATGTAACATCATGCTTGATGACACACAAACTTTCAGACTTTGGGCATTGTTACTGCTTGTCAGCCATCCAGCACAAAAGGAGCAAGTAAACTCATTACCACTCCACTCCACCCCCCCACCCCGCCCAAAATGATCCTATTGCCTCCAGCCATTTTACTCTGCCTGTAGAAAAGCACAGCTGAAATCTTAATGACAGGTTTGTCAGGCAGCACCCAGCAAGCGACGTGCACCACTAAGTATCACCTATTGTACAAGGTGTACGCCAGCAGGGAAACGAGCACCCTACTCACGCAATTAGCACGTGCCCATCAAATTGACAAATGAAGATAAATCAGCTACTTGGCCGCTTGCATCAGAGTAAACACATGAAGAAATAATAAACATTATGAATTTTTAAGCGCTCATCATTTTCCCCCGGCAAAGGCGAAATTCCCTCTGCCTGCAATAACCGGGAAAGGGCTCGAGCACCACGCGGGCAGCAGCGCCCTCCAGCGGCCGCCAACGGGGAATGCAACCCATGATCCACCCAGCACCGACCACAGCAGGGTTTGGATAATCGCCCCAAACTGGGAATTCACCCGGCGATCCACCCGGCACTGACCACAGCAGGGTTTGGATAATCGCCCCAAACTGGGAATTCACCCGGCGATCCACCCGGCACTGACCACAGCAGGGTTTGGATAATCGCCCCAAACTGGGAATTCACCCGGCGATCCACCCGGCACTGACCACAGTAGGGTTTGGATAATCGCCCCAAACTGGGAATTCACCCGGCGATCCACCCGGCACTGACCACAGCAGGGTTTGGATAATCGCCCCAAACTGGGAATTCACCCTGCAATCCACCCGGCACCGACCACAGCAGGGTTTGTCTAATTGGCATTCCCTGGTATCCCGTTCTTATGGCTGACTGGTGGTGTGTTTGGTGAAGTGCCGCACACATGGAAATTTGCCACTAGCCTATCCTCATTGCTGACCACTGTGTGTTTGGCTGATGGCCACAGGCACGGGAATTGTCCCTCATAATCTCCTCATCTCTAAACACTGTTGTGGCAGCAGCACAAACAAGCTCTGGTCACAGGCAGGGGCTCTCAGCCTCAGACAGGTCCTAACGTCAAAGACAACACCACAGCTCCCAAACACAGATTCTTGAGCAAATTGGCAACTCAACGATGAAAGGTTATTGCAAACTGCCTTTGCTGCCTTGCTTCAGTTTCAGTCTATTCCATCTTTTCACAGTGCACAAAGAGCTTTAATTAAAGAAGATGGCAATCCAAACGAGCAAACAAAAACCCAGAAACAAACAGAAAAAGAAACAAAGTAACAGAATCAGGAACATCCCCAAAACTAACAAACAACAACAACCCCACCACAAGACACATAAAAATCATAGCTTTTTCACAACGAAAGCGTTACAGATATTTATGGAGATAGCAAACTTTCCAGGATGGGCTGGTCTCAAGAAGAAGTTTAGGGGATTCCTCTAGGAATTCCTCTGTGCCTGCTCTTGCACTGGGGCCAGGCACTAGAATAGGCTTCCTCCTCCTCAGGCAGCACCTGGAGCTCTGGTGTCCTGATAGACACTAGGGGTTTGCACAGATTCCACCCCTAGTGTAGCACAGGCTGCTCACATCTTTATCACGTGTTAAACTGCACTACTTAAGGTTTCACTAAAAGACTTTAACATATACCCTGCATTAATTCTTCCTTTTGTAGGGAAAAGGAGCAGGCTCAAAGAACAGCCACTCTTTTCTGTAGGCACTGAGCTGACTGCACTCAGCTGAGGGAACAAGGCCGCAGAAAAGAGGTGAAGTTTTTCCCCAGGAGAAGGAAGAGATGAAGATAGTTTATAACTCTCCATTCTGTAGCCTCTTTCCAGCACAAAACCAAAATGAAAATAGCTGCTGGATACTTGGCCTTCAACTACAAAAGGTGTGTAACTACCACCTGGAAGCTTCATCCACAGTTCCATGCACATCACCTCAAGCACTAAAACCTTCACAGCTGTGGCTGAGTACTGACATCATAATGACCCTGAAGTCTTCAGGAATCTTTTTGGTTTTACTTACTTGATCTAAATAAGGGTAAATGCAGGGAGCGAGCAAAGTAGATGATCTATTAGTGCAAAACACCTGTGAAGAGTTATGGAACTCACTGCCCACAAAAATAGATGGTTCCATTAAAAAGCACAATAAAACACATGGACTCAGACCAGGACGTGCATTACCTGGGATTCCTGCAAGAACTACACTGTTCTAGTAAAGAAAGCAGTGAAGCAGGAGGCAGAGCTGTCCCTCCCTCAGTCCAGGGACATCCAGGGCCTACCTGCTCCACACGGAGCTCCACACCTCCCTGCGCTCAGCTCACAACTTGGGCAGCTCTCAAGTATTTAAATATCAGGAAAAAACCCAAACAACTCCTCAAGACCACTTCGAAGGGACCACCTTAAGCCATTATACTCCTAAAACCTCGAAACAGAGCACAGCACTTACCTTAACAAGCAGCAATTCCTCCCTCGGCCGGGCGGTGTCATTTCAGGCCTCTCAACACCTCCGTGTGAGGGGATCTGAGTCTCTCCTCAGCTCTGCTGTGCTGGTGGTTGTGTACATCCCGGGGCTTCATTTCCACAAGGGAAAAATGGGCAAAACAGTCCTGCAGAGTTGTTCTATTTTAACTCATCGCTGCAGCACAGTTTGGGGGGCAAAAATGTGTCTGGCTTCAGACCTGAGGGTTTGTTAGTACAAAAAATGTAGCTTCATGTAGGAAAATGATGGTGAAGCACAACTGCAACAGCAGTGCTCACCATGTTACAGTCTGGGCAACACGAAGCAGGTAGTGAGTGTATTTAAATATTTTATCCCAGTGCCAGAAGCACCCATGAAACAGCTCCCTTTGTACTTGAGAACTAGAAAACGAGGCTGTCACCGGTGAAAGGTACTATCACCAATTTAATTCCTCTGTGTAAACTGGGTGAAGCCTTCAGTGCAGAATGAAAATGAGCTTTTGAAGTGACTTGAGTTGGCTTTGATCCCTGAGGAGTGCTGGATACCTGCCCTGAAGTGGTGGCACTGCACCAGTTAGGTGACTTGGATGGGTGTCCACAACTCTGACTGGAGATACCAAAAACACACTGGAGTCTGATCTGTGAAGAGTTTTATAGCCCACACATACATTCTAAAGTGAAAATGTCCTTGCTCTGCTCTGAGTTAAGCTCTAAAATGTTTCATGTGGAGAATAAAAGTGAAATCATAAGAATGGCTCCTGGAGATGGAAATGAAAATTAAAATGGAGGCCCTGCAAGTTGTGGTAGATCCTGTGCTTTCCATCCCTGAGTTAATGTAACACATGGTCTTAAAACAGATCCCACCACATCCAAAAATGGGTGACTCAGTTACTGCCAGGGTCCTTGCTGGCAGGCCGGGCCCCTTCCTGTGTCCCTAACTTCTGTGACAGTGCATATTCACAGGTGAACACAGGCTCTGCCACTGAAACTGCTGCCATGACTCAGGTTATATTAGGAAACTCCTAATGCCAGTTGGGATTACTTACATGCAATTGAGAGAAACATAAAGCCTCAGGGGTTCACTAAGTGGTCTCTGAAAATCAGATGGGGAATTTTTGTAATAGTGTTACATTATGCCTGTTGTCTCTACCTGCCATGATCCAGTCCACCAGCTTTCTTTTCTCAAGGTATGTTTATGGACTTTGAAAATGAGTCATCTTTCAGTTTATGTAGGATTAAGAAATTTTCCCTTCCCTCCCCATAATCCAGATAAATGATATCCACTCTAGCTGTCCTGCCTACTCAGAGCTGCCGAGCACATTTGTCTTGCCTAATCTTCTTTCCCAGGATCCATGCTGACTCCCCTTAAGCAATTACATACATCTAAATGTTCTGTGTGCATAATTGTTCTCCATGCATTTTCTGCCGCTGAGATCAGATTTACAATCCTGCAGTGTTCTCAATCTTCTCCTAGTCCTTCTGCTTCTATTAGAAGTTCACTGGTGCCTAATGCTATGCTTTGTCCTTTAATAAATTATCAGTAAAATACATACTTTAGAAAGAAAAAGTCAAAATAGCCACCATTAAGACTCAAGAAGGGAAATGTAAGTTATTTCTCTGATCTCACCCAACCTACAGGCTTTGGTTTTCCTATGGGCCTTCTTTTTTCTCTGCTCTGGGAGAAACCAGAGGAGCTGCCCATGGGGAAGGCAGACTGAGCTCCTCAGGCATTGGGCACAGCCTGTGCCCAGCTGGCAGGGAGAGGGGCCTGGCAGTGCCCACAGTCAGATCTGGGGGCAAAGGCCCAGGGAGTTTGCCCACAGCTCTTCCCCACTGAGCCTCTCCTGGAGCCCCATCCTAGAGCTGAGCCCACACTGCAGCCAAGCCCAGCCCCAGAGCCAGGGATAAGGGGCTGCAGGGCCAGTGGCCCAGAGATCCACCTGCAGTGTACCCTGGTGGCCTAAATGATGTCTCTGAGCCTTTCACTAAACTGTTAAAAACATGACCTTGCATTTTTCATCTGTTCCGTATTTGTTCTGTTTCCTATATTGCCCCTTTTAGTCACTGCCATACTCTCAGCTTTCTGTGTTATATCTCTTCCTACTGGAAGTCCTCTTCAAAAATCAAACAAAAAATCCCCCAATCATAGTGTGAGATCTGTAACTAAAATATGAACAAAAGAAAGCCTGAGTACAAAGGTTGATATTTTGCTGAACTTCCGTCCAACTGCACCTGTATTGCCCCAAAGAGAGGGGGAAATAAGACTCCTCTGCTTTGTCCTGGAGAGGCCCAGAGCCAGTGTTTTTATAGTTCCCCTGCTTTTGTTTGGACTTCTTATTTTTAAACTGCTCTTCTCCTTTGCTCTGCATTAGTTTAACATTAACTCCAGAAGCGAATCCTCTAGTGCCTGTATATCTGTGGGATATACAGGCACTTACAGGGATGCCCCCATGGCACAGTTGGGTGAACCAGGTTTCTGGAAGCTGAACTTTCCTCCTGATAAACAAACGAGTTCTCAGCAGGAGGGAGGAGAGCATTGTGCAAAGCTCCCCACTTAATTGCACAGAAGGTAATGAGGAGAGGGGATATCAAAAGCACAAGTAAAGGTTCAAACAAGTGTTGTGCATCCAGTTCCCATGGACTGGATATGTTGTATTCCTTTTGTGCTTTTACAAGCCAGGTTGCAGTGCACAGTTCTCTTAGGGAGTGTGCAAGCCTTGTGTTGGCTGAGACAAGCGCTGCTGCGGCAGAGTGGTCCCAGACAGTGTGTGGTAGAGCTTTGCTCCTACAGTATTTGCATCTTGTTTGCATGAAAAGATAAGAATAATATGACACATTTTAACGTTTTAGCTACCGAGTTAAGTATATCTTAATTTACAGTAATGCATTTTTTCTCAGATGGAGAACTTTTGTTTATGGGTTCTGATTATCTTGTACTTTTAATGTATCGCGCTGCATTTTTTTTTCTTCCACTATTTGTTGCGTTTGTGTATCACTGTCATCAGTGTACACAGTTGCATTTTTGTTGGAGCTAACAATCTGCTAAAGACTTGGAACAGTCATGCACAGACTTGGGACCTCTTTTTTTTCCTTAAGCTTTACATTGAGAAAATATTCCTCTGTGTGATATCCTGTATATGTTTTGCTTTAATTTGGATCATTCTCCTATTCACAAACTCTTTCTTTCCTGCTGTCTTCATTAGCAAACAAGGCCATGTTGGTTAATTTTCTGTTCTTCAGACCTACGCTCATCTTCTGAACCTCTATTGTTGCAAAGCACCTGCTGCTCAAAATATTTCTCTTCCCACTCCTGCAAGAATATTGAAATATATAATTCATCTTGACCTTGTGCCTAGCTAGGTTTTAATACTTCTAATTGACTGTCTGCTCAAGCATAATCCGGAAACGTTCAGGGCCGGACAAGCTTTGCTGCTCTCCGGCTGTGCGCAGAGAGCGAACAAACTTGTGGCTGAGCACACTGCAGCAGGGTTCGTTCACAACTTGGCCAAATTTCACCAGAAAGCTGCTTTTCAGCCACAATGTGCTCAGAATGTTTGTTTCTGCTTCAGCAAGCTTCCAGCAGCATTTACACTGAGGGGCATAAGGTGCAGCGAGAAGGAACGAAAAGGAGCTTGCCACGACTTCAGATATGCATATCTGCACGAGATAGAGCTGTCCCTGAGGGAAGCAGGCGAAGAGAAGGCGTTCTTCCAGTAACCCCCTGTCTTGGTTTGAAAGACAGGTGTCTGCCAAGAGAGTTTGAACCCTCCCTTGGGACAGAGAATGTGATTTTTTCCCTCCCTCCGAATTATTTAATTTTGTAAATCAAGGGCTTTCAGGCAAAGCTATGGGAAAAAAGGAATATCAGTTCTTTACTAGTATCTATAAACAAGCAATAACAATAACAGCAACCACAACTAGAACCAGAAAACCAATAGCAGATGACTTGTGAGCTGCTGAGCCTTTTCCTGTGTGGTGTAATCATGGTCGCAAGCAGCAGGGGCGCTGTTGAGCTCCCAGCTGGGCAGGGCATGTGCGATGACTCCCGGGCGGCTGCAGGTGGCGCTGTGGCGCAGGGTCAGGTCAGCCTCAGGCAGCTGTAATGGCGGGCAGGCAGAGAAACGTGCAGGGAGGCAAGGCACCTCGGAGCAGCAAGAAAGCAGGGCAGCAGGGGCAGGCGCTGGCTCTCTCCCGGGCCAGCCAGCAAGGCAGCAAGGATTTCTGCAGTCACAGCAGATGCCGCGGTCTAGTGCGGCAGAGGGCAGGGGCAGGCAGCAGAGGCAGCCGGACTCTCCTGGCAGCAGCTGCGAGAAAAACGCAGCCCGGGGAAACGTGCCCTTCCCCGTGGGGAGAAAGGTTGAACGAAAGCTCACCCAGCCAGGAGAAGAGAAAAACCAGGCACAGTTGTATGTCCTCTGGTCGCAGCCAAAAAGCAAAGAGCTGTCCCCTCCGCGTCTGAACCACGAGAGAGCCCGTTCCAAGGGCCGGCTCTTCCCTTACTCTGGCCTGCCCAAGCCGACATTTTGTCTTTTACAAAAGACTTGATCGCTCTAAACATCCAACTATTTGTTGCTTAGTAACAGGAATGGGAAGAAATTCTAAATGTACTTACCCCCGACATCATCCACCCCCTCTTTTCGCAGCCTTCCCCGGCTGAAAAGAGCTGTTCGCGGCTTTCTCGCCCTAAAGCGCGCTTTAGCTCTGGAGAAGCTCTGCTGCTCTCCGGCTGTGCGCAGAGAGCGAACAAACCTTTCTCTCAGCAGACTGCAGCAGGGTTCATTCACAGCTTGGCCCAAGTGCACCAGAAAACTGCTTTTCAACCACACTGTGCTCACAATGCTTGTTTCTGCTTCAGCAAGCTTCCGGCAGCATTTGCACTGAGGGGCATAAGGTGCAGCTAAAAGGAACGAAAAGGAGCTTGCCACGACTTCAGATATGCATATCTGCAGGAGATATAGTTGTCCCAGAAGGAAGCAGGCAAAGAGAAGGCGTTCTTCCTGTACCCCCCTCCGCACGCAGCCTTCCCTGGCTGAAGTGAGCCCTTCGCGGCTTTCTCGCCCTAAAGCGCGTTTTAGCTCCGGAGAAGCTCTGCTGCTCTCCGGCTGTGCGCAGAAAGCGAGCAAACCAGCGGCTGAGCACACTGCAGCAGGGTTCATTCACAACTTGGCCCAAGTGCACCAGAAATGCTGCTTTTCAGCCAAATTGTGCTCAGAATGCTTGTTTCTGCTTCAGCAAGCTGCTGGCAGCATTTGCACTGAGGGGCATAAGGTGCAGCTAAAAGGAACGAAAAGGAGCTTGCCACGACTTCACACATGTATATCTCTCAAGCAGATATGGCTGTCCCAGAAGGATGCAGGCGAAGAGAAGGCACCCATTTTCTTTGCCGCCTTTCCAGCATAACACTTTAGGCAGGATTATTTTTCTTCCTTTCATAATGCCACCTTTGTCCATTATGGCTTTTTTTGATGAGGTGTTTTGATTTTTTTTTCATCCCTTTTTTTCATCTAAGCTAATTGAGAGCGTAGAGACTTCCTTTCACCCTGTCTTTAGTTTTGCTTTCTTATTGTTATTAGTTGTTTGAAATGTCATTGTCTTTTATTTTAGCTCTACCTTTGATTTTCGCTTTGGGCCCCTTTCAGATTCAGAGCCCTCATGCAGGGTTAATGTCAATCCTTTGTGAAATATTTGCCTTTCTTGCTGGATGTGGTTTTGTGCAGCACCTGAATTTTTTCATTGTATTCTAGAAACACTCAGTCATGTGGGGAGCTCTTCTGTTGTTTTAATGTTCTTTGATAGTAGGGCGAAAGCTCTGAAATGCTTTACTGTAGAACTCACTTGCCACAAAGTTTTTGACTCTGGAATAAAATTTTAACTCATCTGACTTTGAGTATGCTTACTGAAGTAACTTTGCTAAAGGAGTTGGAGGTAAGTCTGTGACTGGGGACACTTGGCAGAAAAACAAAACCATATCCAAACCTCAGCCTTTAGTAATAGCAAGGTAACCTGTGTTTTGTATCTAGGTATTATCCTAGGAGCTGTGGCCGTATAACTCAAGACCAAGGATCAAACAATTCAGTGGTTACTGTGTCTTTTTGAGCCTGCTTTCTGCCTTCTATCAGGCTTATTGAAGAGGTGTTGTAATTAATACTGGCCTGGTCTCAAACCAAATTATCATCTTCAACAAAAGAGTTCATTTTTAGCCTGTGAGTCCAAAGGACAAAAAAACCCCAAAAAAACAAACAACAAAAAACCCCACAAAGAAACCAAACAAACAAAAAGCCCCAAAACCTAAACAACAACAACAAACCCTTCCCCCCAAAAAAACCCCAAAACAAGAAACACATGAAGAGAAAGTAGGGGGAAGTAGAAACTTTGTGATTGACTTCAATTTCTCCAGTAGACCGGAAATGGTTGTGTATGTATGCACAAATTACTAAAGGTTTACAGAATTTTTCTTTGAAGTTGTTCTTGGCAGGTAAGTAAAATGACAAGCCTCTGAGAAGAACTGACTTTATTTCTAGACATCTTGAATGCAAACCAATTACTGCAAATTTTTATTCTTTCTGCTTGATGATGTTTTTGTAGTTGTGTTACCATCTTACTCTGCTGTGTCTGGGAACATTTTGTTGAGGAGGACAACACAAAACCAAAGGGAAAAAAAGGCAGCCATACACAGGGACATATCAGAGTAAAGCAAACATGTTCCATAGCTGTGAGAGCAGCAGCTGCACATTGTGTACCGCTGCATTGTAGTTTGGGGTCTGAAATTTGAACTACTTTTCTTCTTAGTCCACAGAACTGCCCTCCTTCCTTTTCTAGTAGTGCAGACTTACAGAGTTTGTTAACTCTTATGTTTTGGTGAAAGCAGAAGAAACCTTTCTACCCAAACAGGCTCAGGGGTTCTTCTCTTCAGTCAGATGTCAAGAGTCCTAGATATCTTGGAAGATGACTGTATGTGGAGGAATGATGAATATTGCAGACTGGATGGAAAAACTCCTCACAACAAATGACAGGTATTTACAATTTGAAGTATTGTGTTGAAGTCAAATACTACTTGTAAAAACATTTGGTTCAACTGATATGTTCTTTTCATGTAGTTAGGCTTCCATGAATGCATTCAACGATCCTGACGGCTCCAAATTTGTGTTCATATTGAGCACATGAGCAGGAGGTCTTGGAATCAATCTGGCTACTGCTGATGTTGTAATTCTCTATGATTCAGACTGGAATCCACAAGTAGACCCCCAGGCCATGGTAAAATTCCAGATGGACATTTTGGTGTTTGTTGGGTTTTTTCCTTTCTCTCTCACAGAACTTCGCTAGAAACATGTACTTCCAAAAGAAATTGGTATTTTCCCATTGTAGCACAGGAGTAGGATTTGTGAGACCGATTTTCAGTTCAAGTGCAGCCTTCTGCTGTGTGGAACCATTAGTCCTTAGTCACATTTGGGCTACACAAATTTGTGTTCCCGTTGAGTACACGCACGGAGTGGGAAATGCTGGACGTATGCATGAAGGAAAATAGCTTAGGTGATTCAAAAAAATGAAATCAATCCAGGTTGTTAATCCCAAAAGTAGAACACTTGAAAGCTTTACTATTGCAGGGAGTGGAGGTGAATGTGTGAAGCTCAGCTTTGATTTCCAATGTTTGTAGAAGTTCAGACTGGGTGACTGGCTCAGGTGGGAAAGAAGCTGGGCAATAGGTATGGTGTCTCTGATTAGGGAAGGCAGCAAACATTACTGCTGTGGTTGAGAGCTCTCCTCAAGAGAAATTTGATAGGCAATTCCCTCTTTTCTCAGAAAAATTTTTGCTGTAGATTTGCAGTGGAACAACCAGAGGCAAAAGAAGATGATGCAGAGCACAGGTAGGTAGAGCAAGTGAGCTGCAGGCATCTGATCTCAGGAAAAAAATCACCTGATGGTGATTATTTTTCAGCATCTTGATGATTTTTGTCTTCCAAGTGATGAGTTGATTTTGACTTTTTTTGATGAATCGGATCTATTTGGCTGAGAAAATTTCATATGGCAATCACATTCTGATGGAGTTACTCAGTGTGCAGAAAGCTTTTCTCACAGGAAGTCTTTCAAGAATTCTCTGCATAAGAAAGAAACATCTAGAATTTGTGAATGATCTAGATGAGTTGGATTGCTGTGGTGTTTTGGGGGTTTTATCCCATTAACAAGGTTGCAGAGGCCCCAGTCCAGGGCTTCTCCTGCCTGGACTGGGACACAGCTTCCCTGTTTGCATCAGTACTCAAGGCCCACAAGACGTGCAAGTCACATCGTTGGATTTCTTGCCACCTTTTTCCCTGGAATGCCCCCAAGCCTTTGGACAAAGCAGCTGCTGAGTTGTATTGCTCTGTACTTGAGGGGAACTTTCAAGGCCTGAGGGATTTTCTTTTTCCTTTTGTCTTTCTTCCTGTGTTAGAGAGAAGACAAGGGGGATACTCCCAGGAAGACAAAAGAATTGAAAGAAACCCAACCAAATGATTTCAGCCTCCAGCAAACAAAGACTGCAAGAAATTGAAGTGAGTATGCAGCGGTGGGATGTCAGAAAGATGTGTAAATCTAAGTCTTTCTTTGGACGGCTGGGACAAAGAACTGTATCTCCTGTTGTGATACTCGAGAGGTAGTTTCTAACATCATGTGCCTTCTGCAACTTCAAATGCTGCAGATTGGTCTTTACATGCTGGAAGCAAGCAGTGTAGAAAGCAGCTCTGTAGGTGCAGATGGGTAAGGCTAGGGAGTCTAGCCCTAGAAGCTGACATCATCCTCAAGCCCAGAGGCGTTGGGGCTGACGTGGAGCTGGGGGAAGAGATATTGCAACTGCCGTAGGAATGGAAGAGCTTGAATTCTGGAGTTCCTTCCTCCCTTTTTCTCAGGGAAAATGAGCAGCTGTTTTAGTCATGTGCTGGCTTTTGGAATGGGAAGGATGGGAGGTGTTTTGGAGGAGAGAGGGCTCTTGATCGGGTTGGGGATGGTGCTGTGGTCTGTGTCAAATAGTCCTCTGTGCAGCATCAGCGGTGCCAAGACAGAGACGCTGGAGAGCACGTGTACAGGGAGTAGAGAGCAAAGCATGGGAAAAGTGGGCGCTGAAAGAGGGCAGGGCAATGACCTGTGCACAGCAGAGTCGGGCAAGAAGTGCAGCATCACACCTGAGCCTTCTCACTAGGTTTTACTTCATTTCCTTCTCTTCTGATGCTGCAGTCCATGAGCTGGGCTTCATTGCTTGGTGTGTTCTTGGAAACTTGGAGAAGCTGACTAAAACTTATGTCAATGAGCAGTGGTGAAACAAGGTTGAGAGCTGTTTGGTTCTGCTCATTGTTGCCAGAGTGCCCCGGTCATGCTCATTTCAGATGATCAGAAAACTGCTAGGCCGCTCTACTATTAAATGTGAAAGTCTCTGCCACTTTCAAAGTCTCTCTTACTGCTCACTTGATGCCTCTCAACATTGGAAGCGTTGTCTAGTTGGGACACTGGCAAGAATTGCTTCAGGATGTAGCCAAGTTTTTAGGAAATCCCTCCATTGTATGTACATCATAAGAATGGATTTGCTTCTCTTGTGCAGAGCACCAAAAGCTTCATTCCAAATGAAGACGAACAATGTGGTGCTGCCACCACTGCCAGGCATGACTACTGCACAACTACTGCACAAGCTCTAGCACCACAAGCAAAAATAGAGCCAGAACGGAGACACTGACAACCTGCCTGCCACGGATAACCCTGCCAGAAACCAGGATCCTTTGTTATCCAAGGACAGGAAAGTGGAGGAATATCACAAGGAACTATCGAAGGGCATCAACACTGGCATCCAGGAGACCTGGGGGGAGCTTCCCTGCAAGCCCCGCGTGCTGTGTGATTCTCTTCAGAAACATTCTCCCAGATAAGGAACCATTTCTGGTTGTAGGCAAGTGCCAAGACAAGATTGGTGGGTGTTGTAAGGGTCGATCCAAGAATCGAGTTCTGTCTCAACATTTCTCATCAGAAATTACAGGTGCAGGACTCACGCAGAGAATGCTTTGTACTTACCTAAAGCTGGTGCGGAGCGAATGCTTTGTGCCCGCCTAAGGTAGTACGGAACGAATGCTTTGTGCCTACCTAAAGCTGATACGGAGCTAATGCTTTGTACCTGCCTAAGGTGGTACAGAACGAAGACTTTGCACCTGCCTGAGTTGATACAGAACAAAGGCCTTGTGACTGCCAATGTGGGTATGTGACGAAGGCTTTGCACCCGTTGCCCTGACACCCATTGTGAAAAACCTGCCGACCATGCCTCGGACACTCCTCCCTTGACCCTGCCAAGTGGAGATTGGCAAATCTCCACAAGAATTAAGGGGGAGCAAAGGCGGCTGGCAAGGAGGGACCAGGTGTATGGACTAGCATAAAAGACAACTCTGGAGTGGCTGAACTCTGAAGATCTTCCCCACCGAAAGATCACATCGATCTTTGCAGAGGCCAAGGAACGCCAACTGGACGGGACGCCAGGGACGCCGGACGTCTGTGGACCCGTGGTGGTAGCTATAGCCCCTTTCCTTCCCTTTCCTCCCCATCTTTTCCCAATTTTCTCCCTTTCTTTCTCTATCGCAGGCCGCTTTACAGGCCAAATTAATAAAGTTCCCCCTTGGATTCAAATTTAACTCCCTTGACTTGTTGCATTTTGTGTTTTCTTTTCCTTTTTGCACTCTGAGATCATAGCTGGTATGAACCATCACGCGTCTGCTCATGAGTGGACCGTGACAGGTGTCAAAAGGAGTGTGGTTCTAAAAACAACGGGTGTTTGTTGAAAAAGAAGAAACAACAAACCTGTGGCTTTGGCTGCAGCCTGGGCCTAAGGTTTTCTAGTTTGCTGACAAACTTGTTGGTGAGCCTTGCAGCTTTGCATTTCCAGGTTCTAAAGTTGGATTCCATGGCTGTTTACTGATGGCTCTGGGTGTGGGCTCTGGCATGTTTGGGGGCTGTGTGTGTTAGGCCAGAGTGTGCACGCTGTAGTAGCTGCCTTCTAACTGCTTGCTTTTCCCTCATCGTTTTCCTGCTTGCAGCCCTCACTACTCTCCTAGGCACTGAGCAAGGACACCTGCTGCTGAATTCCTCTGTGCCTGGGAAAAGCTGAATGGAGCTAAGCATTGTGAGCTGCCAGCTGAGAAGTCAAGGTTCCATTTCCATTAGTGGAGGGATTGTTGGGGAAGAAGGCAGGAGGGGAGAGCCTGGCGAATAGACTATGCCTAGGACAAATGAACATTTTCTCTTGACATTTAGGGAAGCCCAGATTTGGAATTGGTTTGTGCATCTCTCTCTGAGCAGCATTCTCTCCCTGGTTTTTCAGGGATCCTCGGGGGATGAGAAGAATCCTTTCCCGGTGACACCTTTCCCACAAGAAGACAAGACAAGAAGACCTCAAGTTTGAACAGGAAGTGTTTGGTTCGCAGCCCTGCCTGCAGTTTCTGAAGCCACCAGGCAGAAGTGGCCCTGCAGCTCCCCGACTTTTGCTTCCCTGATCATCAGCACTTCTTTCGGGAGCAAAGAGAGAGGGAGACATGGGGGAGACCTGCCCAGTCAGGGCAGCACCTGCTGAGTCAGTTGGCTAGAGCTGAGCAGCACTTGAACTGTTGACTCCCTGCTGGGCCTGGATTTGCCAGCAAAATTCCTAGAATTTCTGCTACTTTTTTTATTGTACACTTTAGTCCTTACAAATGTTGTGCTGTCCTGTGTTGCAAGCAGTGGGGAATGCTCAGAAGCTGTAACCTGCCGTCCCAAGTGGCCTTTGCAGTGTCATTTTCCATCAAACACAAAGTTTCGTGACACCCTCTGGGCAAGGGGATGCATTGCCACCATCTATTGGCAAGCTTGCAAAAGAAAATAAACATCGTGTGCCTGGCTGAAGGGCTGAAAGGCCGTAAAAATCCTCCCCCTAAGGAGGCAGCTGCTGAAATTCAAAAGGCTTTGCCGGTCCTCTTGGAGCAAAGTCACTCCAGTCATTGACCGTCCTCTGCCACATGTCCCTGTTGGATGAATCCAACCAAAGGTTTTCTCTCTTCCTGCCCTTCTTCCACGCTTTTCTGCTGAGGAAAAAAACAGCTGAAGTGACCAACACCCTGCCTGACCTTATACACCGCATCAGACACAATTTACAGTGACCCAGACTGGAAGCCAAAGTGCCTTACCAGGCTCTCCGGGATGTAAAGAGTTCAAAGTTCTTTGCTCTTTTGAAGCCTTAGAAACACTTTTGTTCTTTTCTTTTTTTTTCCTATTGGTCAACGCAAAAGATCTGTATGTTATTTTTATTTTAAATACAGTTGTAAGTTATTTTGGTTCCTTTTAGAAAACTTGGTGGTTTCTTAGAGAAACACTTTTCTGCCTTGCAAAAGAAGAGATGGAGGCTGGTAGCTGCCTTTCAAATGAAAGTGTGGAGAGAAGGATGGTATCCCAAAGTAAGTGTGCTTACAAGAAAGAATTACCTCCATATTCCACATCCTTTCATGATACAGGAACTGCTTAGTGGGGTACGGAAATAAAGTTACTCTTTGCCCTGGATTTGTGGTTGCTCCAGTTGCCTGTGCCTGTGTCGACTCCCATTGCCGCATTTCACAACAATCGTTTGGACACCGCCACAAACAAAAGCAATACTCACATGGATGTTCCTCCTGAAGGAGAAAAACAAATCATTCGTCTTGATCAGGTCTGAGTGAGTGGGGCATCTGACAGATGCAGGCATTTCCAAAGCCCGGGCTGCAGAAACCCTCACGGTCAACAAGAATTGACTGATTCTGGCAGTCAACGCTGCTTTCCAGTGTGCGTTGGTTTAACTTCATTCTACAATGGCTTCCTTTCTTGGCCTTAATACATGCATTTCGAGAGCACGGATGAGCAACTCACTTCAAGGCCCAATCTAACTTCCAGAAAATCATTTTCAAATCTGGTTTTCACAAAGCATGATGTACCTTTTCCTCTTCATTATTTACAAAAAGAGAAAGGAATGTATAAAGAAAGGACTCTTGATTTTAAAACTTAGGTTTGGATTTATGCGGAGTGTAGTCGTTTGAAAAGCTCTACAGAGCCACTGGATCAGCTTGAACAGGAATCTCTTCCGTGACCCTTGTGAGAGACAAGGGGCTTCATTCTTTCATCTACTGAGTATTCCAACTGGGATCTACAGCAAATCACACAAAATACAAGAACATGGTGAGCTTAGCAACAGGCAGAAACCTTTTGCCAGAACCTTGGCAGATCTTTCAAACACCGTCAAGAGAAACCAGAATGTTCTCAGCCTAATAATCCAGCAGATTTCTGATAGTGCAATAGTAGAAAAAAGAATCAAATACTTTCGAATCAAAACACCCTCCAGCACCCTCAAAGTATTGGGAGGCTCTGATTACTAGCCTCTGACCATGCAATTTATCTCGCAAACAACACACCGCATGGATATACACAGCCATCTCAATCTCCTTCAGAAATAACCAGGGCCATTTCAGGCACAGCCCGTTTTCACTTCTTACTGAATTCTCCTTCTTCTATCATTCATCTAGAATTTCCTGTGGAATTCCAATCCATAATTGCATTCAAAGACAGCATGAATAGAACATTGAGCTAAAGCGCTCCCAATCAACAAGTCATAGAAAGGTTGGTTTAGCCACATTTTCTGTCTTCACTCCCAGAAAAAAGGGATGAGACAGGAGGAAAGAGCACTCAAGTTGTGCTGGAAAGAAGGGGATATTTTTCCAGGCAAGAAATGGTTTCAGGGTTTTTCCTCTCCCCACACCCCTGGAACCTAACTGCATATTGCCCAAGGAGAACAGGAACATCCCAAGGAGACAAGGAAATGCACTGGATTTTCAAAAAATGCAGGCAGTGGGCAGGTTCTGTATCCCATACACTTCCCCACCTATGCCAAGGCACACGAGGCTGCAGGAACACACCGCGTGCTGGGCAGGATTTGGTGTCACCCAGGTGCCTGTCACAGTCCACTTAGAAGCCGACGCGGGATGGTTCGTACCAGCTATGATCTCCGAGTGCAAAAAGAAGAAAAAAGCACAACAGAATTCAACAAGTCAAGGGAATTAAATTTCAGTCCAAAGAGGGACTTTATCAATTTAGCCCATAAAGCGGCCTGCGATAGAAAGAGAGAGAAAGGCTGGCAAAGACAGGGAGAAAAAGGAAGAAAACAAGTCGTATAGCTATCACCGCGGCTCCACAGACATCCAGCGTCTCTGAGGGTTCCGTCCAGAAGGCGCTCCTCTGCCTCTGCGTCAATCGATGTCATCTCACGGCGGGGAAGATCTTCGGAATTCAGTCACACCAGAGCTGTCTTTTATGCAAGTCCACACACCTCGTCCCTTCTTGCAACCCGCCTGTGTGACCCTTCATTCTTTAGGAGATATGCCAAACTACACGTGGCAGGCCACACATGCCCAGAGACCAGTGTCCAGGATAAGGCCAACTATGGAAGAAGGTTTTCTCAAAATATTCAAAATGGATGCCAGGGAACAAGTGCAAAGCCTTCGTCACACACCAGCAATAGGAGGCACAGGACAGTTGCTCTGTACCAGCGCAAGCAGAAGCTCTGCTGCTCTCCGGCTGTGTGCAGAAAGCGAGCAAACCAGCGGCTGAGCACACTGCAGCAGTGTTCGTGTCAGAACTCGTTCAAATTACACCAGAATGCTGCTTTTCAGCCACAATGTGCTCGCAATGCTTCTTTCTGCTTCAGCAAGCTCCTGGCAGCGTTTGCACTGAGGGGCATAAGGTGCAGCTAAAAGGAACGAAAAGGAGCTTGCCACGACTTCAGATATGCATATCTGCAGGAGATATAGCTGTCCCAGAAGGAAGCAGGTGAAGAGAAGGCTTTCTTCCAATACCCCCCTCCGCAAGCAGCCTTCCCCGGCTGAAGTGAGCCCTTCGCGGCTATCTCGCCCTAAAGCGCGCTTTAGCTCCGGAGAAGCTCTGCTGCTCTCCGGCTGTGTGCAGAAAGCGAGCAAACCAGCTGCTGAGCACACTGCAGCAGTGTTCGTGTCAGAACTCGTTCAAATTACACCAGAATGCTGCTTTTCAGCCACAATGTGCTCAGAATGCTTGTTTCTGCTTCAGCAAGCTCCTGGCAGCATTTGCACTGAGGGGCATAAGGTGCAGCTAAAAGGAACGAAAAGGAGCTTGCCACGACTTCAGATAAGCATATCTGCAGGAGATATAGCAGTCCCAGAAGGAAGCAGGTGAAGAGAAGGCTTTCTTCCAGTACCCCCCTCCGCAAGCAGCCTTCCCCGGCTGAAGTGAGCCCTTCGCGGCTTTCTCGCCCTAAAGCGCGCTTTAGCTCCGGACAAGCTCTGCTGCTCTCCGGCTGTGCGCAGAAAGCGAGCAAACCAGCGGCTGAGCACACTGCAGCAGGGTTCGTGTCAGAACTCGTTCAAATTACACCAGAATGCTGCTTTTCAGCCACAATGTGCTCACAATGCTTCTTTCTGCTTCAGCAAGCTCCTGGCAGCTTTTGCACTGAGGGGCATAAGGTGCAGCTAAAAGGAACGAAAAGGAGCTTGCCACGACTTCAGATATGCATATCTGCAGGAGATATAGCTGTCCCAGAAGGAAGCAGGTGAAGAGAAGGCTTTCTTCCAATACCCCCCTCCGCAAGCAGCCTTCCCCGGCTGAAGTGAGCCCTTCGCGGCTTTCTCGCCCTAAAGCGCGTTTTAGCTCCGGACAAGCTCTGCTGCTCTCCGGCTGTGTGCAGAAAGCGAGCAAACCAGCTGCTGAGCACACTGCAGCAGTGTTCGTGTCAGAACTCGTTCAAATTACACCAGAATGCTGCTTTTCAGCCACAATGTGCTCACAATGCTTCTTTCTGCTTCAGCAAGCTCCTGGCAGCTTTTGCACTGAGGGGCATAAGGTGCAGCTAAAAGGAACGAAAAGGAGCTTGCCACGACTTCAGATATGCATATCTGCACGAGATATAGCTGTCCCAGTAAGAAGCCGGTGAAGAGAAGGCTTTCTTCCAATACCCCCCTCCGCAAGCAGCCTTCCCCGGCTGAAGTGAGCCCTTCGCGGCTTTCTCGCCCTAAAGCGCGTTTTAGCTCCGGACAAGCTCTGCTGCTCTCCGGCTGTGTGCAGAAAGCGAGCAAACCAGCTGCTGAGCACACTGCAGCAGTGTTCGTGTCAGAACTCGTTCAAATTACACCAGAATGCTGCTTTTCAGCCACAATGTGCTCACAATGCTTCTTTCTGCTTCAGCAAGCTCCTGGCAGCTTTTGCACTGAGGGGCATAAGGTGCAGCTAAAAGGAACGAAAAGGAGCTTGCCACGACTTCAGATATGCATATCTGCACGAGATAGAGTTGTCCCAGTAAGAAGCAGGTGAAGAGAAGGCTTTCTTCCAATACCCCCCTCCGCAAGCAGCCTTCCCCGGCTGAAGTGAGCCCTTCGCGGCTTTCTCGCCCTAAAGCGCGTTTTAGCTCCGACAAGCTCTGCTGCTCTCCGGCTGTGTGCAGAAAGCGAGCAAACCAGCTGCTGAGCACACTGCAGCAGTGTTCGTGTCAGAACTCGTTCAAATTTCACCAGAATGCTGCTTTTCAGCCACAATGTGCTCACAATGCTTCTTTCTGCTTCAGCAAGCTCCTGGCAGCTTTTGCACTGAGGGGCATAAGGTGCAGCTAAAAGGAACGAAAGGAGCTTGCCACGACTTCAGATATGTATATCTGCAGGAGATAGAGCTGTCCCAGTAAAGCAGGTGAAGAGAAGGCTTTCTTCCAATACACCCCTCCGCAAGCAGCCTTCCCCGGCTGAAGTGAGCCCTTCGCGGCTTTCTCGCCCTAAAGCGCGTTTTAGCTCCGGACAAGCTCTGCTGCTCTCCGGCTGTGTGCAGAAAGCGAGCAAACCAGCTGCTGAGCACACTGCAGCAGTGTTCGTGTCAGAACTCGTTCAAATTACACCAGAATGCTGCTTTTCAGCCACAATGTGCTCACAATGCTTCTTTCTGCTTCAGCAAGCTCCTGGCAGCTTTTGCACTGAGGGGCATAAGGTGCAGCTAAAAGGAACGAAAAGGAGCTTGCCACGACTTCAGATATGCATATCTGCAGGAGATAGAGCTGTCCCAGTAAGAGCAGGTGAAGAGAAGGCTTTCTTCCAATACCCCCCTCCGCAAGCAGCCTTCCCCGGCTGAAGTGAGCCCTTCGCGGCTTTCTCGCCCTAAAGCGCGTTTTAGCTCCGGACAAGCTCTGCTGCTCTCCGGCTGTGTGCAGAAAGCGAGCAAACCAGCTGCTGAGCACACTGCAGCAATGT